>NC_053389.1:780793537-781101348 GCF_905171765.1 Bufo bufo | reverse complement strand
GATCAATGACAGGGGGGGTGATCAATGACAGGGGGGGTGATCAATGACAGGGGGGGTGATCAATGACAGGGGGGGTGATCAATGACAGGGGGGGTGATCAATGACAGGGGGGGTGATCAATGACAGGGGGGGTGATCAATGACAGGGGGGGTGATCAATGACAGGGGGGGGTGATCAATGACAGGGGGGGGTGATCAATGACAGGGGGGGGTGATCAATGACAGGGGGGGGTGATCAATGACAGGGGGGGGTGATCAATGACAGGGGGGGGTGATCAATGACAGGGGGGGGTGATCAATGACAGGGGGGGTGATCAGAGAGTCTATATGGGGTGATCACCCCCCTGTCATTGATCACCCCCCTGTAAGGCTCCATTCAGATGTCCGTATGTGTTTTGCGGATCCAATCCATGTATCCGTGGATCCGTAAAAATCATACGGACATCTGAATGCAGCATGACAGGGGGGGGTGATCAATGACAGGGGGGGGGGGTGATCAATGACAGGGGGGTGATCAGGGAGTCTATATGGGGTGATCACCCCCCCTGGAAGGCTCCAGGGAGACGCCTGTATGTGTTTTGCGGATCCGATCCATCTATCAGTGGATCCGTAAAAATCATGCGGACATCTGAATGGAGCTTTACAGGGGGGTGATCAATGACAGGGGGGTAATCAATGACAGGGGGGTGATCAGGGAGTCTATATGGGGTGATAACCACAGTCATTGATCACGCCCCTGTAAGGCTTCATTCAGACATCCGTATGGGTTTTGCAGATCCGATCCATCTATCAGTGGATCCGTAAAAATCATGCGGACATCTGAATGGAGCTTTACAGGGGGGTGATCAATGACAGGGGGGTAATCAATGACAGGGGGGTGATCAGGGAGTCTATATGGGGTGATCAGGGGTGATCAAGGGGTTAATAAGTGACGGGGGGGGGGGGTGTAGTGTAGTGTAGTGGTGCTTGGTGCAACATATTACTGAGCTACCTGTGTCCTCTGGTGGTCGATCCAAACAAAGGGGACCACCAGAGGACCAGGTAGCAGGTATATTAGACGCTGTTATCAAAACAGCGTCTAATATACCTGTTAGGGGTTAAAAAAAACACATCTCCAGCCTGCCAGCGAACGATCGCCGCTGGCAGGCTGGAGATCAACTCTCTTACCTTCCGTTCCTGTGAGCGCGCGCGCCTGTGTGCGCGCGTTCACAGGAAATCTCGCGTCTCGCGAGATGACGCGTATATGCGTGACTCTGCGCAGCGCTGCCACCTCCGGAACGCGATCCTGCGTTAGGCGGTCCGGAGGTGGTTAACCCCTTAGTGACCAGTGTGTTTTGGGCCTTCCTGACCAAGCTTTTCTTTCTTTTATCATTGTCGCGTTCTAAGAGCTATAGCTTTTTTATTTTACCGTCTATATAGCTTCATGAGGGCTTGTTTTTTGCGGGACAAGTTGTAGTTTTTAATGGCGCCATTTTGGGGTACACATAACTTTTATTAACTCTTTCTGGGAGGGAGATAGGAAAAACAGCAATACTGCCACTGCGTTTTTACGTTATAAATTTTACAGCGTTCATTTTTGGGTATAAATAACATAATATCTTTATTCTTTGGGTCAGTACGATTACAGTGATACCAAATACATAGTTTTTTTTCACATTTTACTACTTTTTTGCAAGAAAACCATTTTTTTTAAAGAAAAAAATGTTTTTGCATGGCTGCTTCCCAAGACCCATAACTTTTTAATTTTTCTTTCTATGGAGTTGAGTGAGGGCTTGATTTTTGCAGGACGACTGGTATTTTTCATTAGTATCATTCTAGTGTAAATGGCTCTTTTTGATCACTTGTTATTACGTTTTTCAGTTGCAACTAAGAATAAATTAGCAATTCTGTCTTTTAAAAAAAAAATGTTTACGGCGTTCACCGTATATGATATTTATGTAGTCCGGGTCGTTACGGACGATGTAATACCAAACATATGGGGAAGATTCTTTTTTGAAATATTTTTCATTGAAAAGTGTATTTTCAATGGAAAAAAAAAAGCAAGCATAATTTTTTTTATGGGACTTTTTTATGGGCACTCCTGCTGGTCCGGGCTGTTAAAAGAGAGCCGCGGCCCTGGTCTGAGTGCCGGGTCCCCGCTCTCCGCGGGACCAGTGCAGCGGTTAGACTGGGCCGCTGTAAAAAAGTAAGGCCCCTTAGTGACCGCCGTAAAAACACGTATGGGTGGTCACTAAGGGGTTAAACAAAACAGTAAAACAGGTCTATGGAAAGTGTCATATTCAATGATATTGAAATGTCCCTTGTATCCTGTGTGTCTACATTATTTCATGACCCCGCTGTGCGCCCATCTAACAGAGCAGGAGGGCTGTATACTGGTTTGGAGGTCTCCGCAGCAGACTGAGTTACCAACACCGTGCACTATGGGAAGAGTTACAGAGCGCTGGGCGGAGGATGCGCAGATTTCCTCATACTCAGAAAGGATACAGTCAGCAAGGGAAACATGGTCCTTAAATATTGTATACCTAGAAAAGAGGAAAAAACAGAAAACAACACATTAATGGGGGCGGCTGCACATGTTCTGGTAACAGCACATACATGTAGGGTTAAGAGGTAAACCGGTGTCAACGATATACCGCGGTATTAAGACACAGCGATATGGCGATATCGCAGTTTCCAAATAACCGCAGTATTTTGTAACGTCACAGGAGCGGTCATATGCGTGCTGACCGCTCCTAAATCGGAGTCAGCCCGCCTCTGCATCGTGGACCGTACATATTACTTCCTGCAGCGGCCGCCCCCGGCTCCTCCTGCTTCCATATTCAAGTCTCCGCCCAACGGCCGTGCACAGGAGCGAGGCGCGCAGTCAGGCAGCAGTCCGTGTCCAAGCCAAGGTGGGGGGAAGAGGAGTGAGAGACCCTAGCGGCCCAGGGGTCAGAAATAAAAGGTTGTTCTATGTCTTCTGTGGCCCTGGCGCTGCCTGCAAGCTGCACTGCACATGGGGAGGGACTTGGTCTCTTATAACAGGAATAATATACAGGTCATCATCAGTCCCATCAGTATAAAGTCTCCCTGTCACCCCCATACAGGGGCCACAAGAAGACATTACTGTATGCGGGCCACAAGACATTATTATACTGATGGCGGAGGGGTTACAAATTATTGTCCCATACAGTATATAATGCCCCCTTGTGCCCCGCTGCCATCCCATACAGTATATAATGCCCCCTTGTGCCCCGCTGCCATCCCATACAGTATATAATGCCCCCTTGTGCCCCGCTGCCAGCCCATACAGTATATAATGCCCCCTTGTGCCCCGCTGCCAGCCCATACAGTATATAATGCCCCCTTGTGCCCCGCTGCCATCCCATACAGTATATAATGCCCCCTTGTGCCCCGCTGCCAGCCCATACAGTATATAATGCCCCCTTGTGCCCCGCTGCCAGCCCATACAGTATATAATGCCCCCTTGTGCCCCGCTGCCAGCCCATACAGTATATAATGCCCCCTTGTGCCCCGCTGCCAGCCCATACAGTATATAATGCCCCCTTGTGCCCCGCTGCCAGCCCATACAGTATATAATGCCCCCTTGTGCCCCGCTGCCAGCCCATACAGTATATAATGCCCCCTTGTGCCCCGCTGCCAGCCCATACAGTATATAATGCCCCCTTGTGCCCCGCTGCCAGCCCATACAGTATATAATGCCCCCTTGTGCCCCGCTGCCAGCCCATACAGTATATAATGCCCCCTTGTGCCCCGCTGCCAGCCCATACAGTATATAATGCCCCCTTGTGCCCCGCTGCCAGCCCATACAGTATATAATGCCCCCTGGTGCCCCGCTGCCAGCCCATACAGTATATAATGCCCCCTTGTGCCCCGCTGCCAGCCCATACAGTATATAATGCCCCCTTGTGCCCCGCTGCCAGCCCATACAGTATATAATGCCCCCTTGTGCCCCGCTGCCAGCCCATACAGTATATAATGCCCCCTTGTGCCCCGCTGCCAGCCCATACAGTATATAATCTCTCCTTGTAGTCCCCACACAGTACACTCCCCCCTCCCCTTCCATTGATAGTGTCACGGCGTGGTGTGGGAGAGGAACTCCACACCAAACACAAAAGGGAGGGAGAAGGTACCAGGCCTGCAAATTAGGGAAAGGCGGAAGGTCACCACCTAATAAATCCCAACCCGAGCCCTGACTGCTAACAGAATGAACAGACCCCGATAGTCGGACTGTTCATCTGCAGGAACCTAAGCCTGGCTCACCCTAGAAGGCCCTGAAGATAGTGATTGGGCCACAGACGACCTGGTCCATCCCAGCTGAAGAGACAAGAGTCTGCCTCAGGTCTGGTACCAAGAGACAGGGAAATAAACTAGGGGTGCACCGAAATGAAAATTCTGGTCCGAAACCGAAACCGAAAATTCTGGATGCCCTTGACCGAAACTGCCTTTTTGCCCAAATACTTTTAAAATACTTTTTTTTAAATGAATTTATTAATAATTCTTTTTCATGAATTTAATAAATCATATTATATATGGAGAGGGGGATCTGTGGGTGGCTCTGTAATGGAGAGGGGGATCTGTGGGTGGCGCTGTTATGGAGAGGGGGATCTGTGGGTGGCGCTGTTATGGAGAGGGGGATCTGTGGGTGGCTCTGTTATGGAGAGGGGGATCTGTGGGTGGCGTTGTTATGGAGAGGGGGATCTGTGGGTGGCGTTGTTATGGAGAGGGGGATCTGTGGGTGGCGCTGTTATGGAGGGGGGGATCTGAGGGTGGCGCTGTTATGGAGGGGGGGATCTGTGGGTGGCGCTGTTATGGAGGGGGGGGATCTGTGGGTGGCGCTGTTATGGAGAGGGGGATCTGTGGGTGGCTCTGTTATGGAGGGGGGGATCTGTGGGTGGCTCTGTTATGGAGGGGGGGATCTGTGGGTGGCGCTGTTATGGAGAGGGGGATCTGTGGGTGGCGCTGTTATGGGCATAACAGTGCACAGATCCCTTTCCCCATAACAGTGCACAGATCCCCCCTCCCCATAGCAGTGCCATAGACCGATCCCCCTACCCATAACAGCCCCGGCCCTGCTGCTCACAGCAGACTAATCACTCTCTGCATCTTTATTTTACCTTACAATCGTGACGCTCCAGTAACAACTCTGCAGGCAGAGCGGAGGGCGGCGTAACGTCACTTACTCACGTGACGCACCTGCTCCGCCCACTTTATGAATGAAGGAGGCGGAGCAGGCGCGTCACGTGAGTAAGTGACGTTACGCCGCCCTCCGCTCTGCCTGCAGAGTTGTTACTGGAGCGTCACGATTGTAAGGTAAAATAAAGATGCAGTGACTTAAAGTAAACCGCCCGCCCGGCGCCCGCCCGCAGATGGTGAGCGACAAATCCCACACCCCATATTTTCGGCCGATATGTAACATATATTTTCGGCTCCCGGAATTTCGGTGCACCCCTAAAATAAACAATACAAAAAGGAAAGACACTAAACTCCGGGAAAATGGAAAGAAGGAACTCAGCCGAGATCCAAACGATCCACAACCAGAATGAGCTATCAACCGCAAGGAGTGATGGGTAAAGCCAGACTAAGAAGGGAGTAGTAATGGTCACATGCTTTACACCTGAAAAGGAGGTGTGGACATCCCAGCAACACATAGACAAACTGAAACCAAAAGAAGCTGTCAGATCTTCTACCACCTGTCACGGGTGTGACAGATAGGGCTAATAGTCCTGTCTAATGGTTCCTGTGCTGTGACTCACTGATGGTCCAGCATTAAAGGGGTTATCCGATTTCTGAAACATCCCCCCCCCATGTGCCAGGCCCCTAACAGGTAATATACCCCACTGCTTTACCCTGCACACGATGAAAACATCCGGTGTCGGAGGGGAGCAGCCAATTGCCCGCAATGGTAGGGAGGCTCGTCCCCATCTGCCATTGGCTGCTCCCCAGGATGTTTTCCTCCGTGTGCAGGGAGAAGTAGCAGCAGTGGTGCGGGGACCAGGAGCGGGTAGCGAGGTAAATATATTACCTGTGAGGGGCCCAGCACATGGGGGGGAATATTTTAGAAATCGGATAACTCGTTTAATATGCTATATTCAGTCACTGGTGCATTCCACTGGAAGAGGGCGGACATTGCTCCTCTCACGATGTCAGTCCACCCGGGAGTGGCAGCTTCACAGCAGGAGAGGAGCTCCGCTGCTGGGAGGATCACAGGCCACCAATGAGTGCAGGCACATAAGCCACAGCACAGTCATGAATTCCTAGTGGAATACACGCCAATGACTGGATAGAATATACTAACGCTGGACCACCAATGATTACTAGCGAGTCAGCGCAGGAACCATCAGACAGGGCTATTAGCACAGTCAATCAAAGGGGAGGAGGGAGTGCACCGAGCACCAAGGGGAGTAGCAGTGCTCCAGGAGCTACGCCGGCCCCCCTGTGCTCCAACTGCATGGATGATCGACCCTACCAGGCAATATGCCTGGATTAGTTGGGTTGATCATGCTGACAGAGGCTCTTTAAGTTACTTTGTAAATACATTACAGTACTGATCCTGGAGATACATCCTGTATTATACTCCAGAGCTGCACTCACTATTCTGCTGGTGCAGTCACTGTTTGCATACATTACAGTACTTATCCTGTATCACTCAAGCGTCTCCTGATCGTCACTGGAAACCATCAACAAGCTTGATGTCAGACAAACCCCTCATAGCTGAGCCAGTAAAAGGGGTCGTGCCAAGTTTTGATGTTTTTCTCCTATAATAATATAATGACTAGCTGATCACAACCCCCCCCCCCCAACCCCCATCCCCTGCTGAAGGAGCAGCAGATATATTTTTGGGTGCTTCCATAGAGAATTAATGGAGAGGCAGGGTTCAGGGGAAAGTGACCGCAGTTCTCAGGATCTTTGAGGGTCCTAGAGGACCTATCACTTCTCCCGACATTTCTGCTTGGTAAATAATTCCCCATAATGTAATTCTGCAGCATCCCTACCAAGACATTTGTGTCGATACATTCCTCTGTTATTCCTACTATAAATTTATAAACAAACTGCCAACTGGGAGCTACCAGTTGGGGTGTGTCATTGCCCACTTTGACACTGCCCAATCAGTGCTAAGACCCAGTAGGCAATTTATTCATAGATTTTTGGTAGGAATAACAGAGGAATGGCACAATGCTGAGTGATAAGAATGGATGCTGCAGAACTGCTAAGGGAATGTGAGCCTTTACTAGGACATGTCAGGAGTGATGACAGATTCTCCTTGAAGGCTAATTAACGACATCTTTGTAATTTTTCCAAGTACACCCCCCTTATCTATGTGCTCTTTGCAACAGGATACAGATGCCTAAACAACCCCCCCTCCCCCAACAAGTGGCAGTTCAGGGTTTGATGAATTATGTCTGACGGTCCCCGCCACTCACCACTTCTTCAGGACTATCTTCTCCCATCGTGTTCCCGTCTGAGCTGATATCAGTTTCTTCAGGTCTTTGATGGTGTCTTCGGAGCTACACCGCAACAAGTTAAGGACACACCCAACTAAAACAACCACTAAAAGAGAGGAAAAGGATACGTGGTGCTGGTGGTCAAACCCCAAGGCGGGTGCAGAAGGAGCACCCAGGGGCGGGAGAGGAACCATGAGGTCAGCGCCAGGTGGAAGGAACACAAGGCCAGGGCCACGCATCGAGCGGAGGACAACCGCGGCCTGCGATGGGAAAGCCCCCTCACCAGGGTGGAGATCCTAGGCACCATGACGCCAGTTACACCAGTCTGGGGGCAGGACCGGTTCCAGGTTCGCCTGGACATTTTAAGGATACTTGCATTTCACTCGCACTTTCTTCCCCAAGCGGTCGTTGCAGACAACCTCAATCATGGCGAGCCCTGGAGACAAAGCACAGAGGCACCGATCAGATCTAATATTGTTACGGGATTAGTGAGAGCCCCACCGACAACAGGTTTAAAAAAATAAAATAAAAAATTTAAAAATAATTTTTTTAACTGCACATATAACATCCCCCACCGCTCCAAGTGTCACCGATTCCCCACCAATGTACCATAAGGATACAACCATACAGCGCGGTGAGGCACCATGTGGCCGTAAGGACTGCAGCGGGCTCTAATTAGACTAACGGGACACGAGACACCAAATATATGGGGGGGGGGGGGATTTGCATTTTATTTATTAAAAGAATACAGGCTTTTACAATGGACAGCCCCACAGCTATAAAGGGGTCTTGTCCCTCCTGTACAGAGCCACACAAGGGTGATCTGTGGGGTGGTGCCAAGTGTCAGACCCCCACCGATCTGATACTGATGACCTATCTGTACCCAGAGAACCCCCTTAACAATACATCAGTTCACCAAGGTGCACGATGTACCCGTGTCAGGGTGCAAGAAGGGGTTAAAGGGGTACTCCGGGAATAATACATGGTTAGTAAGTGCTGGCAGCCTGCCTCTGCCGCCTCCGATGTGTGCATGCTGCGGGCCCCATCAGCTTCAGCACGGACATGGTCACATGCTCTGCTGCAGCCAATAACTGGCCTCAGCAATGATGTGGCCACAAGCAGCACGTCGCAGCTGGAGCGGAGCATGTGACCATTGTCCGTGCTGCAGCGCAGAGGTCGCACTCCGTTTTTTACAGAAGAGTAAAAATATTCCTCTGACCATTTTTGAGTAGTATGTTTACCTGAGGAGGAGCACGAAAGTTACGGCAATTCAAATACATAATACGTAGCGTTGGCCTGCACTTCTTCAAATCGGCGTTGGAGGCTCCGTTGCAAAAAAGCATTATACGCAGGACTTTTTTGTCTGGTAAATAGACAGGATCCCGAACGGAAACGAACCGGATCCCATCATAGTCGGCGGAGTCCGTCAGCTACTTCCCTGTCCGTTAGGCCTACATGGTTTTTTTGCTGAACTTTGCAGGATGGAAAACCGTGGTACACTCCACTGTCGCGTCCTGCAGAGTTCTGCAAAACAAGGATATATATATATTTTTACAATGGAACTCCACAGTACGGCATCTGTCTGAGGCGTCCGTTAATGTATACGGTTTTTGTGTACGTTGAAGGCATCACAAAAACCCAGCCTTACGTGCCCGATCCAGCACTCGTCTAACGGAGCAGAACAACAGAAATGAATAGCGCTGCTGTGAACGTGGCCTAAGGCCCCTTTCACACGGGCGAGTATTCCGCGCCGGTGCAATGCGTGATGTGAACGCTTTGCACCCGCACTGAATCCGGACCCGATCATTTCTATGGGGCTGTGCACATGAGCGGTGATTTTCACGTATCACTTGTGCGTTGCGTGAAAATCGCAGCATGCTCCTCTTTGTGCGTTTTTCACGTAACGCAGGCCCCATATAAGTGAATGGGGTTGCGTGAAAATTGCAAGCAAGTGCGGATGCAGTGTGATATTTTTACGTACGGTTGCTAGGAGACGATCGGGATGGGGACCGGATCATTATTATTTTCCCTTATAACATGGTTATAAGGGAAAATAATAGCATTCTGAATACAGAATGCTTAGTACAATAGCGCTGGAGGGGTTAAAAAAATAAATAAAATAATTTAACTCACCTTAATCCACTTGTTCGCGCAGCCGGCATCTCTTCTGTCTTCATCTGTGAGGAATAGGACCTTTGATTACGTCACTACGTTCATCACATGGTCCGTCACATGATCCATTACCATTGTAAACGGTCATGTGACGGACCATGTGATGAGCGCAGTGACATCATCAAAGATCCTATTCCTCACAGAAGACAGAAGAGATGCCGGCTGCGCGAACAAGTGGATTAAGGTGAATTAAATTATTTATTTATTTTTAACCCCTCCAGCGCTATTGTATTATGTATTCTGTATTCAGAATGCTATTATTTCCCCTTATAACTATGTTATAAGGGGAAATAATACAATCTACACAACCTTGAACCCAAACCTGAACTTCTGTGAAGAAGTTCGGGTCTGGGTACATTCAGTTTTTTATCACGCGCGTGCAAAACGCATTGCACCCGCGCGACAAAACCTGAACAACGGAACGCAATCGCAGTCAAAACTGACTGCAATTGTGTACCTACTCGCGCGTGTTTGCCGCAATGCACCGGGACGTATCCGGACACGCTCGTCTGCAAGGGGCCTAAGAGGTGGATATTTGTGCGGGGGAACCATTACTAATCTAAATAACATCAGGCAATTATAGCCAAGTGATAAGCCCAGTCCAATAGAGCGGAATTAACCCTGTACTTTATCACCTGGCTATAACCGCCTGCGTTCACTACGTGATCTGTGTGGCGCAGTGATGATCACACACTGTCGTCACCTCTGAGGAGTCTTCTTCAGCTTCTCCGCTGCCATGTTTCCCGGGGTCCTTGTCCAGCGCGCCCGCTCTCCTTACTGTAGAAACTCCGGGGAGCCAGCCCCTCCTCCTTCCAGCTCCCGCCGGCTTCCCCTGCTGCTCGGCGCTATATCGCTCCGGCGCCCACCCAAACCAACCAATAGCAGAGCTCCTTACTGGATGGAGCTTTGCTATTGGTCATTTCAGGAGCAGGCAGCATCGCTGCGCTGCCGTTCACTGCGCGTCCTGCGCTGATGAATGTGAGGTAAAAGTCTAAGGTGTATTGGTATGCCTTAGACTTGTACAGGCGTTACTGCGACCTCTGCTGTGGGGACCGCAACTCAAAACACATGGGGGGCCAGCAGGGAGGACCAGCGCTATGAACGCGGAGTCTTCTGGTTAAAGAGGCAGGCTGCTGGCACTTAATAAAAGCGTCTTATTCCCGGAGACCCCCTTTAAGAGCCGATATGTTCAGGGTTCCCCCCCCTGGTTGGGTCAGGTGTCTACAGAGATCACAAGCAGCAGATTGTAGCAACTCCACCACACGTCCGTTAATAGATTCCAGTGCAGATCCTCCACATCTAAAGCCCCAGTTACGCCACCGTATTTTGGGTCCACGTCCGATCCGCATTCATTTGCGGATCCATTCGTTTCCATGGGTCCACAATATATACGTGGAGGGCAGAGGGATGTCATCTGCGTCCTGTCCGTGTGGCGGTTCTGTAAATTATAGAAACTGTCCTGCTCTAGTGAAGGAAGTGAGAAAAAAAACGCGGCGGTGTCCGTATACTGCCGATCCGGTGTCATGCAGTTCTGCATGTCCGCAAAAATCGGGCCAGACTTCAATGGGGCCATGTCCTGATTTTCAGTATAGGACAGTTTTTTTTTTGTAGAACAGAAGAAAAGGGCCCCATAGAAGTGAATGGGTCAGCATCTAATCTGCAAAAGAAAACGGATCCGCATTTTTTGAGGACAGCAATGAGCCCTTACACAGAGCGAGCAGGAGGAGACGATATATAGTGACGTGCTGTCACCTAGGACCAGCACGTGGACTATCGCAGGACCGGTGATGGGGCCACTAGAGGAGTTCAAGGCAATCCAATGGGAGCTGCAGTACTTCAGATGCAGTGAGCGCCCCCCAGTGGTGAGATCTGTCTATACATGGTACCCAGTAGTCACTAAATCCCTTAGAAATTCGGTGCCCCGCCCCTTTTTGTCAGTGGGGCCAATTCTAAATTTTGCTATGGGGCCCTAGACATTCAGCGCGCCCCCTGCTGGTTGGTTTTATAGGACAGTCCAATAATCCAGCCCCTCACTGCCGGATTACAGATTTCTGTGCTTCTGGGCATCTGCATAACGGCTGGAACAAGGAATGAAGGGAAGCGGCCAGCAGTCCCAGCATGCCTTGCTGCATTACGGTCACCTGGATGGCATGCTGGGACTAGTAGTCCGCTACATATCGCTAGGCTATAAACAGAGGCATTTCTACATGTACACGCAGCAGAGCAGATTATAACACTCCTCTTACCGGGGCAGCTACAGAAATTACCGCACGGCTGTAGTAGCGGGCACTGAACTTCCGGCGGAAGAGATTCGTACACTCTGGACAACAGCGCTGCGCTCTGTGGTTTCAACTAGAAGACTCTCTAGTCCGTTGGCAGTCTGCTCTATGGTTTGACTGGCCGCTGACTTTTAGCAGGTGTTGCATATATCTCAGACACCAGAGGGCGCTCGTGTCTTCTGCTATTTCTACTATAGGCTGTGTGTAGCTGGGTTCTTGGTATGGACTGAGTTTTACAGGATGGGCACCTAGAACCCACTGGTGGTGGGTAAATGCCAGTGTCTGCAGCAGAGTGCCACATACAGTGTCCCCATAGCAGAGTCCCACATAGTAGTGCTGGCCACAGCATCCAGATGACAGGGCCCTAAACGTATGCCAACTGACGGCATTTGTAAGACTGATCAGGATCCTGATCAGTCAGAAAAATGCATTGCAATACCGGATCCGTCTCTCCGGTGTCATCCGGAAAAACGGATCCAGCACTAATACATTCCTATGGAAAAAAAATGCCAGATCCGGCATTCAGGCAAGTGTTCCGTTTTTTGGCGGTATTATCTCCATCCTGATCAGTCAAAAAGACTGAACTGAAGACGTCCTGATGCATCCTGAACGGATTACTCTCCATTCAGAATGCATTAGGATAAAACTGATCAGTTCTTATCCGGTATAGAACCCTGTGACGGAACTCTATGCCGGAAAAGAAAAACGCCAGTGGGAAAGTACCCTTATAGCTGTGCTTCCTGACAGTGCCAGTCACATCCACAGGCCTGCCAAGCATCCATACATTCACAGTTTGCCCAGTGGACTGTGGGTCAGAGTCCAAGGTTTACAGAAATTAGATATTTATGAGACTGACATAGATAGATAGATATTGTAGATAGATTTGAGATACACTACTCACAAAAGGTTAGGGATATTTGGCTTTTGGGTGAAACTTATGGAAAACATAAAAAGTTCTGGCTCCAGTGATATTATATTATGAAAGTCGGGCATTTAAGTAGAAGCAGCAATGGTGATTTCCTCATCTCAAACAATTTATTGAAACAAAAGCCAACCCCAGTGCTGGGTATACAACCACAAAAATGTCAGTGTCTCAAGAACTTGTCATGTGGCCTTCAGCATCAATTACAGCTTGAGAACGACGTCTCCTGCTGTTCACAAGTCGACTTATTGTCTGCTGAGGCATGACATCCCAGTCTTCTTGAAGAGCGGCCCTCAGGTCATTGAGGTTCTGAGGTACAGAGTTAGGCCTCATGCACACGACCGTATTTTTTCACAGTCCGCAAAACCGTTGGTCCGTGATCCGTGACCGTTTTTTCGTCCGTGGGTCTTCCTTGATTTTTGGAGGATCCACGGACATGAAAAAAAAGTCGTTTTTGTGTCCGCCTGGCCGTGCGGAGCCAAACGGATCCATCCTGAATTACAATGCAAGTCAATGGGGACGGATCCGTTTGACGTTGACACAATATGGTGCAATTTTAAACGGATCCGTCCCCCATTGACTTTCAATGTAAAGTCAGGAGTCCCTTATACCATCGGATCAGAGTTTTCTCCAATCCGATGGTATATTTTAACTTGAAGCGTCCCCATCACCATGGGAACGCCTCTATGTTAGAATATACTGTCAGATATGAGTTAGATCGTGAAACTCATATCCGACAGTATATTCTAACACAGAGGCGTTCCCATAGTGATGGGGACGCTTCTAGTTAGAATATACTACGAACTGTGTACATGACTGCCCCCTGCTGCACCTGAGGGGTTAATTGTGCATATCATAGCCCCCTATAAGAGATCAGGGGCTGCCAGACAGCAGGGGGCAGACCCCCCTCCCTCCCCAGTTTGAATATCATTGGTGGCCAGTGTGCCATTGCTTAATGATCTGTCACTTACCAGTAGGAGGAGCTCCCGGCCGGTCACAGACAGCGCAGCAGGTAAGTATGATGCTTCTAATATTGTAATATTGCTAAGTAACCATGGCAACCAGGCCTGCAGTAGCGTCCTGGTTGCCATGGTTACCGATCGGAGCCCCAGAGCGATTAAACTGGGACTCCGATCAGAATCTCCGCTGCCACCAATGATCGGGGGGGGGGGGGAGAGGGGAGGCCGCACACTGTCCACCAATGATATTAATACAATAGAGGGGGGGCCGGGGGGGGGCTCACACTGGCCACCAATGATAATACAATAGAGGGAGGGAGGGGGGGCCGGGGGAGGCTGCACGCTGGCCACCAATGATATTACAATAGAGGGAGGGGGGCCGGGGGGGGGGCGCACTGGCCACCAATGAAATTAAAACTGGGGAGGGAGGGGGGTCTGCCCCCTGCTGCCTGGAAGTCCCTGATCTCTTATAGGGGGCTATGATATGCACAATTACCCCTCAGGTGCAGCACCTGAGGGGTTAATTGTGCGGATCACAGCCCCCTGTAAGAGATCGGGTGCTGCCAGGCAGCAGGGGGCAGTCATGTACACAGTTCGTAGTATGTTCTAACAAGAAGCATCCCCATCACCATGGGAACGCCTCTGTGTTAGAATATACTGTCGGATATGAGTTTTCACAAAGTGAAAACTCATCTCTGAAAAAGCTTTTATGCAGACGGATCTTCGGATCCGTCTGTATGAAATTAACCTACGGCCACGGACCATGGACGCGGATGCCAATCTTGTGTGCATCTGTGTTCTTTCACGGACCCATTGACTTGAATGGGTCCGTGAACCGTTGTCCGTCAAAAAAATAGGACAGGTCATATTTTTTTGACGGACAGGAAACACGGATCATGGATGCGGCTGCAAAACGGTGCATTTTCTGATTTTTCCACGGACCCATTGAAAGTCAATGGGTCCGCGAAAAAAAACGGAAAACGGCACAACGGCCACGGATGCACACAACGGTCGTGTGCATGAGGCCTTAGGCTCCATTCACACGTCCGTGGTGTGTTGCGGACCCGCAAATTGCGGGTACGCAACACACCAGCCCGGCACCCCCATTGAAATGCCTATTCTTGTCCGCAAGCTGCGGACAAGAATAGGACATGCTCTATCTTTTTGCGGAGCTGCGGACCCAAAATCGGGGCCGCGCACCGCAAATACGGATGCGGACAGCACACTGTGTGCTGTCCGCATCCATTCCGTCCCCATAGAGAATGAATGGGTCCGCACCCATTCCGCAAAATTGCGGAAAGGATGCGGACCCATTTTGCGGACGTGTGAATGGAGCCTTAGGAGCCTCTACACAACGACTCAGCTGATCCCATAGGTTTTCAATGGGATTCATGTCTGGAGAAAGTGCAGGCCACTCCATTTGAGATCCCCCAGTCTCCAGCAGCCGTTCCCTAATGATGTGACTTCGATGAGCTGGCGCATTGTCATCCATGAAGATGAAATTAGGCCTGGACTGGATTAATGATGTTCAAGTAGTGTGGGCTTGTCACTGTACCATTCACAAAGTGTAGGGCAGTTCAGTATTGACTAGACACTAGTGTTGATCAAGCACCAAAATGCTCGGGTGTTCGGGTCGAACACCTCGGGATGCTCCGGTGCTCTACCAAGCACCCGAGCACAATGGAAGTCAATGGGAGAACCAGAGCATTAAACCAGGCACCCCCTGCTCTGAAGAGGGGAGGGTGACTGGTTCATAGGAAAAGGTCAGAAATTGATGGAAATGCAGCGTACTCAAGTTGTGTGTAGTAGAGTTTCTGGGTGTAGTAGTGCAATGACACTAACCTGAGACGGCTGACTCTCTGCATAGGCAGGTGATGGTACAAATTGTTTGTGACGCCAGTGCCAATTAAACGGTGGCACGCCGTTTGCGGATGCAGGAATAAATTGAGGAACACGTGGTATTAAAACAGAACTCCAACTTTAGTAGTTTTCATGCAGAGACAATATTGGAATCGCAGTTCCTTGGCATACAGTCGATTTTGCAATACGGTTGATGCAGGCAATTACAGATTTAGCAAGGTGATTACAGAGTGTTAAACACAGGACTTGCAGTACAGGAGCTTGCACTCTATTTCTGTCTGATCCTGGAATATAGCAATTCTTCACCAAGGCCCAATAACCTTGTTCTGGCTTTATATCCTTGGCTATAGCTTTAGAAAGTACCTCCTCTGTTATTTTGAGTACCTCTTGCTTCTCTGCACTCTGCCTCGGTCTCTCTCTGCTGCTTCCTTCCTCAGGCTCTTTAGCTAAGATATTCCTGTTTCTGCATATGGGAATTCAGGAGGGAATCTTCTCCTGGACAGCAGGCTTCAGGCCTGGACTTGTCTCTGACATTGTCTAATCTCCAACTGTAGATTACAGACACTAGACTCCGTCTGTCTTCTACTTCCCTGACTGGGCCTTATATAAACTAGGGCTCCCTAGCTCCCTCTAATGACTAGAAGCTGGAATGACACCCCTAGCAGGCCTGTACATGCAAGTGTCATAGTAACAGGGAAACACATAGCATTGCATTACATGACATTTTATAAAACTGACATATACCAACTTCTCCATAACTAAGGAGGGACGACAGCACACCAAGTGACACTTTGGTAGTGACGGGTATTACAGTCCCCGTACACTACATACCCCACTGCTTTAAGCTGAGTACGACCTCGTACTCCATCAGGGCCCTCCCAACTGGAATCTCTACCTGAAACAGAAAAAAGAGACATGCAGGCATACATACATGTAATTCATCTGCATTTACATTCACATCAGGTCCAATTGGCAAAGGTGAAGGGTAGTGACAAGGGGCGTCGTTCTCTTCTCCTCAGGATAGTGAATGGAACGGGGGCGCTGACCTGGCACAGCGTAACATTATAACCAGGATAGTCCATGACAATGAATAAGTCCATGATAGAACAGCAAAATAGATAAAACGGTATAAAAGTTCTTGGAGGCTCAAAGAACAAACATGAGTCCGTACCCAGGTTATTTCTTATTAAATCACAGAGGCTCTCATGCGGTGGAGTCCATCTCTGGGCACATTTCCTTTTTAAAAGAGCAAAAATCTCAGAGGCTCAGGTTCTTTTGAGTCTGTCTCCGGGCACGGTTCCTTAGTATCAAGTTGCACAATAAAAGGACAGCAAAGACAAGTGCTGTAATACCCCTGATCAACCTGAAAAGGGGGTGAAGGGTAAAAGGTGCAACTAAGGAACAGGCACAACTTGGCGTGGGGTAGCAAAAGCAGGCAGGAGATCCTGAACACAAACTTGGCCTTGCTGACCTTGTGATTTCAGTGGTCAACACCTACCACTGAGCCGTGGACAAACTGGCAGCCGCAACAAAGGACCAAAAACATAGGACTCCTGTCCTGGAAGGGTTAACATCAAACTTCTGCAGTGAAATAAATCAAAGGCCTAGCAGGCTGATTTACAGTGGCATATCATAACCACTCGGCTCCGCTGGCAAGTATCGTCTGTAGTATTCTTCTACAGGCGGGTGTGCCCACATAACAGTGTCAGGGGGCAGCTGTAGGGTAAAGGGGCCCCTAATAGGTATTGGCCCCATAGGCCTAGGGGTGAACCCTCTGGTGGACCGTGCCGGTCCTGGCATGATCACTGCAGGATGCAATGTGCTGGGTACCGCCGCCGCAAGCGGTCCGGTGCGCTGTGTGCAGCAGTTTACAGCAATCGCGGGTCCGGTCTGGGGCACTGACGGAGCGGTGGCAACAGAAGGTGGTCTGCGGGTGGAGACAGGCACCCTTACCTCGTCCTTCTTTGGCGGCGTCTGGATCCTGGCAGTCGCGATCTTGCGCAGCTCCCGCAACTTCTCCTCCAGCCGGATAATCTGCTCACCGATGCTCTCTGTGTCGGAGTCGCTGTCATCTGCTGGCACCGCCGGCGCAGGTACAGTCACCGATGGTGCGAACTCGGCCTCTGCAGGTTCTGGCGATGTGTCTGGTCTCCGACCCATCCGGATGTTTTTGAAGGTATTTTGAAGTCCTTTTAAATTCCCCATCTCGTGCAGGGTCTTCTCCCGACGAGGCAGCTCGGGGGAAGGATAGGGGCTCACCCATTTCTCCAACACGGTTGGCTGCCAGAAGACGTTAGGCCCAATGAAGGAGCTCCGCTCCTGGAAGGCGTGATGGGCCGGCTCTGGAGAGCGTTCAGGTTCCAGCTCGCAGCCAGAGTAGTCTTCTTCTTCTTCTGCCTCCCAGTCCTCAGATGTTCGCTTGGGACGGGTCACGGCCGTCGCATAAGGGCCTCGTAGGCTCTCGGCAGGGGTGTACTCCACTTCCTCTCCCTCACGGAGGCTGTGCTGGTAAGAAGGGAGGTAGTCTCTTTTGACAGACCTTCGATTCACATAGAGGTCTCTGCCAGTCAGATAGTCTTGGATGAACCCGTAGCTACGGGATTTGTCAAATGACAGCACCACTCCCTTTCTCCTTTCCAGGCGGGGTTGGGTGTTCGTATGCTTCTCATGTATTGTCTTAGTTAGTTCCTCATAGAAGATCTTGGTCTTTGTATTCCGCTTTATAGCGGCCTCTCGGATCTCCGCCATCAGGGAGGACCATTTGAAAGATGGTTGGAAAAAGTCTCTCCACGAGCCATAATAGGGCTCGGGTTCTTTCCCCCTTGGGCGGCAGGCGGGTTGCTCCGGTCCCGGAGAGTAGGCCGGTGGAGCCTCCTCTGGCTCTACACCAACATTAGACATCTTTGCAATTTCAGGTGCGGACATTGCAGCAACGCTCTGTTCACTTTCCAACATGCTCGATCCTTCTCTGGAGAGCGAAAGGGTGGCGCCAAAAAGATCAGCCAGCTCCTCCCATTGCACTGGGAGGCCGCCCCCCAGGTATTCCAGTATATGGAGGGCGGTGTCCATGCTGGCAGACATGCAAATGTCCAGATAAGCAGTGGCGCCTGACCTTGAACTCCTTCCCGCTATTTTCTCAGAAAGGCGCCAATTTTTCCCGCCTTTTCGGGATGAAGATGACGCAGCAGCTATTTCAGCAAGCTCAGCGGCCATCTTTAGCAAGAAACGCTGTCTATTCACTGACAGCAAGCAGGAATGTAAAAAGTCCACAAAACCACACTCCAATGTGGCGATTTTCTTCCTCTTGGTAGCGCAACACTGCACAGCGCTTTTTGGAGGTTTTAGGTACACTTTGGGTAGATTTTTCAGTCCACAAAGTCCACTTTCAATAAACAGGTAATTTGTCACTTTGGTCACAGGGCAACTGTATAAGGCACAAAGTTCACGCTTCTTGCACTGGAAAGCGTGCGTATCCTGTTCGTGACGCCAAAAGAGAGGTGCAGCGTACTCAAGTTGTGTGTAATAGAGTTTCTGGGTGTAGTAGTGCAATGACACTAACCTGAGACGGCTGACTCTCTGCATAGGCAGGTGATGGTACAAATTGTTCGTGACGCCAGTGCCAATTAAACGGTGGCACGCCGTTTGCGGATAGCAGGAATAAATTGAGGAACACGTGGTATTAAAACAGAACTCCAACTTTAGTAGTTTTCATGCAGAGACAATATTGGAATCGCAGTTCCTTGGCATACAGTCGATTTTGCAATACGGTTGATGCAGGCAATTACAGATTTAGCAAGGTGATTACAGAGTGTTGAACACAGGACTTGCAGTACAGGAGCTTGCACTCTATTTCTGTCTGATCCTGGAATATAGCAATTCTTCACCAAGGCCCAATAACCTAGTTCTGGCTTTATATCCTTGGCTATAGCTTTAGAAAGTACCTCCTCTGTTATTTTTAGTACCTCTTGCTTTCCTGATCTTTGCCTCTGTCTCTCTCGGCTTCCTCAGGCTCTTTAGCTAAGATATTCCTGTTTCTGCATATGGGAATTCAGGAGGGAATCTTCTCCTGGACAGCAGGCTTCAGGCCTGGACTTGTCTCTGACATTGTCTAATCTCCAACTGTAGATTACAGACACTAGACTCCGTCTGTCTTCTACTTCCCTGACTGGGCCTTATATAAACTAGGGCTCCCTAGCTCCCTCTAATGACTAGAAGCTGGAATGACACCCCTAGCAGGCCTGTACATGCAAGTGTCATAGTAACAGGGAAACACACAGCATTGCATTACATGACATTTTATAAAACTGACATATAACAACTTCTCCATAACTAAGGAGGGACGACAGCACACCAAGTGACACTTTGGTAGTGACGGGTATTACAGTCCCCGTACACTACAGAAACACCACTGAAATGGTTCGGGATCAGCACGGGGAGGATGTCTGGAAGCATCTTGGACTCCCAGGTCGCTGCTGGGAACGATGTTGTCTGAGTAGTACACCACTTTTACAGACTGACAATAATATGCACAAAACCGAAGATAAAATCGATTTTAGAGGAAAAATTGTTAGGAAACATTCTTTTCTGTATATTTACTTGTATATAAAGTGCAAGTGCTGCCAAAAATTACAAGGAAGAGGCAATCCGATACAGCCTGTATATCACATAGAGGAGGGCCTCATTCACATTGTGGTACAATTGTTCATGTAGTGGGACTCCTACACTCATAAAGCCTATGCACTAAGTGAAAGGGCTGCCTAAAATTACAAGGAACCGGCACTACAATACAACCTTTATTACACATAAAGGAGGGCATCATACACCCTTAAAAAATTATGATTGATGGCCTGCTGGTGACCCTCTAAAACATTACTGGTGAGGGCCTATTGCTTAGCTGACCATCTAAAACAGCGGTGAGGGTCTGCTGCAGAGCTGACTCTAAAACATTAGGGGCGAGTGCCTGCTGCTGATCTGAGCATCGAAAAAATTATGGGCGAGGGCCTGCTGGTGAGCTGACCCTGTAAAACAGGGGTACTCAACTGGCGGACCGCGGTCCAAATACGGACCGCGGCCGCCAGTTGTCCGGACCCCGGCCATCCTTCAGAGCGCTCCTCCTCTCCTGCACACTGTGTGTCACTGTCCCGCCGCGATCCTGCGCAGCCTAAGTTCCCTTCAGTAGCACAGCACAGTGGAGAAGGAAGGAGTCCCTCCCTCTCCACTGTGACGCGGCCGCCACTACCACCAATGGGGAGATAGCAGGGAGGAGGAGGGGAGGAGCTGTCGCCACTGCGCCACCAATGAATGTAAAACATAAGTATAGGCAGCGGTATCACTGACCCGGCACGCAGGGCATGCGATACGCGGCAATTAACCCCTCAGGTGCCACAGATCGCATGCCCTGTTATTGAGGCCGGGTGCAGGGTCTGTTATACCGCTGCAGAAAATTGTATGAAGGAGTTAAAGAGGACCTTTGGTGGGTCCAAAGAATATGAACTTAGTAGCAGGCTGCATAGAGCAGCGCCCAGGGTTCTAAGTGCACTTACTATTATTCCTGGGCGCCGCTCCGTTCGCCCGCTGTGGCCCCCGGTAATTTCTTAACATTTGGTGCAAGTAGGAGGAGACGCCAGTGTCTCTCCGTCTCCATGACAGCAGCGCTGTCCAATCACAGCGCAGAGCTCAGAGCCAGGGAGTTTTTTTTCTCCCTGGCTCTGAGCTCTGCGCTCTGATTGGACAGCGCTGCTGTCAGGAAGAAGGAGACACACTAATGCTGAAAATACCAGGGGCCACAGAGGACGATCGGAGCGGCGCCCAGGAATAATAGTAAGTGCCCTTAGATCCTTGGGCGCCGCTCTATGCAGCCTGCTATTAAGTTCATATTCTTTGGACCCACGAAAGGTCCTCTTTTTAATTACATTCATTGGTGGCGCAGTGCTCCCCCCCCCCCCCAAAGCCTCCCCCCCCCCTTCCATTATCACTGGCCACAAGTCGTCGCCCCCCCCCCCCCCCTTCATTGTTATATGGTGACCACAGGGTCCCATCCCCTCCAGTGGGGGCAGTGGCAGATTACACTGCTGGGGCTCAGATCGTTACCATGGCAGCCAGGACACTACTGAAGCCCTGGCTGCCATGTTCAGCTCCCTGCTGCTGTGTGCACAGATCTCTATCAGGGTGAATAGCACAAGGGATGAAAAAATCCAGGTTCTAGTCCCTAAGGGAAGAAATGGTTATTAAATAAAAAGTAAAAAAAAAACACCAAAATACTAAAAGTTTAAATGGCCCCCTTCCCAGTTTTACATATAAAATTTACAAACAATAAAGAATAAACCTATTACATATCGCCATGTCCCAAAAAGTGTGAGCTATTAAAATATTAAAAAATATTCCCGCTCGGTGAAGGCCGTAACAGAAAAGAAAAAAAACTCTAAACCACGTGCAGCGTACTCAAGTTAGGTTTAGAAATGTTCCTGGGTGTTGTAGTGCAATAGACACTAACCTGAGACAGCTGACTCTCTGCAAGGGCAGGTGATGATGAGAAATGTTCGTGACGCCAGTGCCAATTAACCACCTCAGCCCCCAGTGCTTAAACACCCTGAAAGACCAGGCCACTTTTTACACTTCTGACCTACACTACTTTCACCGTTTATTGCTCGGTCATGCAACTTACCACCCAAATGAATTTTACCTCCTTTTCTTCTCACTAATAGAGCTTTCATTTGGTGGTATTTCATTGCTGCTGACATTTTTACTTTTTTTGTTATTAATCGAAATTTAACGATTTTTTTGCAAAAAAATGACATTTTTCACTTTCAGTTGTAAAATTTTGCAAAAAAAACGACATCCATATAGAAATTTTGCTCTAAATTTATAGTTCTACATGTCTTTGATAAAAAAAAAATGTTTGGGTAGAAAAAAAATGGTTTGGGTAAAAGTTATAGCGTTTACAAACTATGGTACAAAAATGTGAATTTCCGCTTTTTGAAGCAGCTCTGACTTTCTGAGCACCTGTCATGTTTCCTGAGGTTCTACAATGCCCAGACAGTACAAACACCCCACAAATGACCCCATTTCTGAAAGTACACACCCTAAGGTATTCGCTGATGGGCATAGTGAGTTCATAGAACTTTTTATTTTTTGTCACAAGTTAGCGGAAAATGATGATTTTTTTTTTTTTTTTTTTTTTTTCTTACAAAGTCTCATATTCCACTAACTTGTGACAAAAAATAAAAAGTTCTATGAACTCACTATGCCCATCACGAAATACCTTGGGGTCTCTTCTTTCCAAAATGGGGTCACTTGTGGGGTAGTTATACTGCCCTGGCATTCTAGGGGCCCAAATGTGTGGTAAGGAGTTTGAAATCAAATTCAGTAAAAAATGACCTGTGAAATCCGAAAGGTGCTCTTTGGAATATGGGCCCCTTTGCCCACCTAGGCTGCAAAAAAGTGTCACACATCTGGTATTGCCGTACTCAGGAGAAGTTGAGGAATGTGTTTTGGGGTGTCTTTTTACATATACCCATGCTGGGTGAGATAAATATCTTGGTCAAATGACAACTTTGTATAAAAAAATGGGAAAAGTTGTCTTTTGCCAAGATATTTCTCTCACCCAGCATGGGTATATATAAAATGACACCCCAAAACACATTCCCCACCTTCTCCTGAGTACGGAGATACCAGATGTGTGACACTTTTTTGCAGCCTAGGTGGGCAAAGGGGCCCATATTCCAAAGAGCACCTTTCGGATTTCACTCGTCATTTTTTACTGAATTTGATTTCAAACTCCTTACCACACATTTGGGCCCCTAGAATGCCAGGGCAGTATAACTACCCCACAAGTGACCCCATTTTGGAAAGAAGACACCCCAAGGTATTCCGTAAGGGGCATGGCGAGTTCCTAGAATTTTTTATTTTTTGTCACAAGTTAGTGGAAAATGATGATTTTTTTTTTTTTTTTTTTTTTTCATACAAAGTCTCATATTCCACTAACTTGTGACAAAAAATAAAAACTTCCATGAACTCACTATGCCCATCAGCGAATACCTTGGGGTCTCTTCTTTCCAAAATGGGGTCACTTGTGGGGTAGTTATACTGCCCTGGCATTCTAGGGGCCCAAATGTGTGGTAAGGAGTTTGAAATCAAATTCTGTAAAAATTGACCTGTGAAATCCGAAAGGTGCTCTTTGGAATATGGGCCCCTTTGCCCACCTAGGCTGCAAAAAAGTGTCACACATCTGGTATCTCCGTATTCAGTAGAAGTTGGGGAATGTGTTTTGGGGTGTCTTTTTACATATACCCATGCTGGGTGAGAGAAATATCTTGGTCAAATGCCAACTTTGTATAAAAAAATGGGAAAAGTTGTCTTTTGCCAAGATATTTCTCTCACCCAGCAGGGGTATATGTAAAATGACACCCCAAAACACATTCCCCACCTTCTCCTGAGTACGGAGATACCAGATGTGTGACACTTTTTTGCAGCCTAGGTGGGCAAAGGGGCCCATATTCCAAAGAGCACCTTTCGGATTTCACAGGTCATTTATTACAGAATTTGATTTCAAACTCCTTACCACACATTTGGGCCACTAGAATGCCAGGGCAGTATAACTACCCCACAAGTGACCCCATTTTGGAAAGAAGACACCCCAAGGTATTCGCTGATGGACATAGTGAGTTCATGGAAGTTTTTATTTTTTGTCACAAGTTAGTGGAATATGAGACTTTGTATAAAAAAAAAAAAAAAAAAAAAAAAATCAGCATTTTCCACTAACTTGTGACAAAAAATAAAAAATTCTAGGAACTCGCCATGCCCCTCACGGAATACCTTGGGGTGTCTTCTTTCCAAAATGGGGTCACTTGTGGGGTAGTTATACTGCCCTGGCATTTTCCAGGGGCCCTAATGTGTGGTAAGTAGGTAAATGACCTGTGAAATCCTAAAGGTGCTCTTTGGAATATGGGCCCCTTTGCCCACCTAGGCTGCAAAAAAGTGTCACACATGTGGTATCGCCGTATTCAGGAGAAGTTGGGGAATGTGTTTTGGGGTGTCATTTTACATATACCCTTGCTGGGTGAGAGAAATATCTTGGCAAAAGACAACTTTTCCCATTTTTTTATACAAAGTTGGCATTTGACCAAGATATTTCTCTCACCCAGCATGGGTATATGTAAAATGACACCCCAAAACACATTCCCCAACTTCTCCTGAGTACGGCGATACCAGATGTGTGACACTTTTTTGCAGCCTAGATGCGCAAAGGTGCCCAAATTCCTTTTAGGAGGGCATTTTTAGACATTTGGATACCAGACTTCTTCTCACGCTTTGGGGCCCCTAGAATGCCAGGGCAGTATAAATACCCCACATGTGACCCCATTTTGGAAAGAAGACACCCCAAGGTATTCAATGAGGGGCATGGCGAGTTCATAGAAAAAAAAAATTTTTGGCACAAGTTAGCGGAAATTGATATTTTTAATTTTTTTCTCACAAAGTCTCCCGTTCCGCTAACTTGGGACAAAAATTTCAATCTTTCATGGACTCAATATGCCCCTCACGGAATACCTGGGGGTGTCTTCTTTCCGAAATGGGGTCACATGTGGGGTATTTATACTGCCCTGGCATTCTAGGGGCCCTAAAGCGTGAGAAGAAGTCTGGAATATAAATGTCTAAAAAATTTTACGCATTTGGATTCCGTGAGGGGTATGATGAGTTCATGTGAGATTTTATTTTTTGACACAAGTTAGTGGAATATGAGACTTTGTAAGAAAAAAAAAAAATAATTCCGCTAACTTGGGCCAAAAAAATGTCTGAATGGAGCCTTACAGAGGGGTGATCAATGACAGGGGGGTGATCAATGACAGGGGGGGTGATCAATGACAGGGGGGGTGATCAATGACAGGGGGGGTGATCAATGACAGGGGGGGTGATCAATGACAGGGGGGGTGATCAATGACAGGGGGGTGATCAATGACAGGGGGGGTGATCAATGACAGGGGGGGTGATCAATGACAGGGGGGGTGATCAATGACAGGGGGGGTGATCAATGACAGGGGGGGTGATCAATGACAGGGGGGTGATCAGGGAGTCTATATGGGGTGATCACCACAGTCATTGATCATGCCCCTGTAAGGCTTCATTCAGACGTCCGGATGCGTTTTGCGGATCCGATCCATCTATCAGTGGATCCGTAAAAATCATGCGGACGTCTGAATGGAGCTTTACAGGGGTGTAATCAATGACAGGGGGGTGATCAGGGAGTCTATATGGGGTGATCACCACAGTCATTGATCACGCCCCTGTAAGGCTTCATTCAGACGTCCGGATGCGTTTTGCGGATCGGATCCATCTATTAGTGCATCCGTAAAAATCATGCGGACATCTGAATGGAGCTTTACAGGGGGGTGATCAGGGAGTCTATATGGGGTGATCACCACAGTCATTGATCATGCCCCTGTAAGGCTTCATTCAGACGTCCGGATGCGTTTTGCGGATCGGATCCATCTATCAGTGCATCCGTAAAAATCATGCGGACATCTGAATGGAGCTTTACAGGGGGGTGATCAGGGAGTCTATATGGGGTGATCACCACAGTCATTGATCATGCCCCTGTAAGGCTTCATTCAGACGTCCGGATGCGTTTTGCGGATCCGATCCATCTATCAGTGCATCCGTAAAAATCATGCGGACGTCTGAATGGAGCTTTACAGGGGGGTGATCAATGACAGGGGTGTGATCAATGACAGGGGGGTGATCAGGGAGTCTATATGGGGTGATAACCACAGTCATTGATCACGCCCCTGTAAGGCTTCATTCAGACGTCCGGATGCGTTTTGCGGATCCGATCCATCTATCAGTGGATCCGTAAAAATCATGCGGACGTCTGAATGGAGCTTTACAGGGGGGAAATCAATGACAGGGGTGTAATCAATGACAGGGGGGTGATCAGGGAGTCTATATGGGGTGATAACCACAGTCATTGATCACGCCCCTGTAAGGCTTCATTCAGACGTCCGGATGCGTTTTGCGGATCCGATCCATCTATCAGTGGATCCGTAAAAATCATGCGGACGTCTGAATGGAGCTTTACAGGGGGTTGATCAATGACAGGGGGGTAATCAATGACAGGGGGGTGATCAGGGAGTCTATATGGGGTGATCAGGTGCTAATAAGGGGTTAATAAGTGACGGGGGGGGGTGTAGTGTAGTGTAGTGGTGCTTGGTGCTACTTTACTGAGCTACCTGTGTCCTCTGGTGGTCGATCCAAACAAAGGGGACCACCAGAGGACCAGGTAGCAGGTATATTAGACGCTGTTATCAAAACAGCGTCTAATATACCTGTTAGGGGTTAAAAAAATCACATCTCCAGCCTGCCAGCGAACGATCGCCGCTGGCAGGCTGGAGATCAACTCTCTTACCTTCCGTTCCTGTGAGCGCGCGCGCCTGTGTGCGCGCGTTCACAGGAAATCTCGCGTCTCGCGAGATGACGCACGGATGCGTCCAGGAGGAATGAATCAACCACCTTCCGGACGCATCCGTGCGTTAGGCGGTCGGGAGGTGGTTAAACGGTGGCACGCCGTTTGCTGATAGCAGGAATAACTGAGGAACCACGTGATGTTAAAACAGAATTCAAACTTTAGTAGTCATCATTTAGGGACATTGACGGAAGCGCAGTTCCTTTGAAGACAGTTGATTTTCAATACAGTTGATGCAGGCAATATATATATATAGCAAGGTGACTTTAGAGTGTTAAACACAGGACTTGCAGTACAGGCAGCTTGCACTCTATTCCTGACTGATCCTGGAACATAGAAACTCTTCTCCAAGGTCCAATGCCCTAGCTCTGGCGTATATCCTTGGTTTTATCTCTATCAAGTACCTCCTCTGTTGTCTTGAGTACCTCTTGCTTTTCTTGACTTGCCTCTGTCTCTCTCTCAGCTTCCTCAGGCTCTAGAAACTTCTGAACTCCCTTCCTGGCTAGGCCCTAGCCTATTTATACTGAACTGGGGGGCTCCCTCTGCTGGCTGGAATAAAGATTGCCTGCACCAGGCCTAACTGGCTTAAAGGGAAACACACATTACATTCTAGCAGTGTCGGGTAACCTACCCGTATGCTGCACACGCAATTCGCCATTTTTAGTCACCTTGTCCCCCAGAAGATGTCCCTGGATGTGAGAGGCATGTGGTGCTGTTTTTTCCTATATGTAGTGCTGGCTCACTACTGGGACCTGCGTCCTTTTTTTTTTTATTACATACATTTTAAATTTGGCGACTAATAAATGTAATTTGGCTCCTAAATTTTTTAGTTTAGGAGCCAATGGCTCCTGGTCATTTCTTTTTGTCTGGAGCACTGCACATGTAGCGCTCCTCCTCTCCTGCACACTCTGGTACGTGCAGGAGGAGGAGCTTACCGGCGCACTTCTTCCTGCCCCAGGGGCGCAGTGAGAGACGGCTCCCTCCACATGGAGGCACCAGCGCTTTCTCCCTCAGTGCGCTCACAGGTCCCTCCTCCCCTGCAGCAGTGGCAGCACATAAGGGAGCTTCAAGCTCCAAAGGACACTTACCTGCTGCTGGAGAGGGAAGGACATCACCACTGCCACCAATTAAATAAATGTCACATTTGGGAAGGAAGGGGGGTGTGGAGAGGGCTACAGAGAGGCGGGAACACGTCACTGACTGCAGGAAAGGACTCCAGCCAGTGTCATGTTCCCATCTCTCCTGGGCCATCTTCTTTAAAATTAAAGGTAATCTGATTAAATAAAGTGATTAAGCCCCATCAAACCATGATAGTTTTGTTCCGCATCCAATTCCCATTATTGGGGCATTGGATGCGGACCCCTTAGTTTCAATGGAGCGGAAAAAGATGCAGACAGCACACAGTGTGCTGTCTGCATCTCTTGTGGCCCCATTGTAATTAAGGGGCCGCATCCAATCCCCCAATAATGGGAATTGGATGCGGAACAAAACTATCACATGTCTGTTCTGTGGCTTGGGTTGCCACCCGGCCAGTAGTTCACCAGCCAGGCTGGTATTTTAGTTCCCTTGCCGGTGCCAGAATTTTCCTGTAAGGACTGTTAGGCGACTTTCACACTTGCGGCAGGACGGATCCGACCGGCTGTTCACCCTGTCAGATCCGTCCTGCCGCTATTTCGCCGGACTGCCACTCCCCATTGACTATAGCAGGAGTGGAGCTACGGCGCAGCATGGCAGTGCACGGCGTGAGGCCGCCAGACGAAAAAGTCGGACATGTAGTACTTTTAGTCTGGCGGCCTCTCACCGTGCTGCGCCGTAGCTCTGCCCTCATCCCCATTATAGTCGATGGGCACAGAGCAGCGGCACGGCGAAGTAGTGGCAAGATGGATCTGACAGGGAGAGAAGCCTGTCGGATCCGTCCTGCTGCAAGTGTGAAAGTACCCTTACTAATGAGCGCTTCCATCATGGAACGCCCATTAGTACAGCATTTACCTCCACCGCTACTTGTGCTTGTAAAACAATAAATAAAATTACGGTACCTCCACCTCCATTTGCTCACGCTGTGGAGAACACTCCCTGCTGACTAGAAGCTCAGGACAGGACCTACAAGACGTCATCACGTTGGAGCACCGGTCCTGAGCTTGCAGTCAGTAGCGAATGTTCACCACAGCCAGGTGAATGCTAATTATTATTATTTTTTTTGCAAAAGCAGAGAAGGGAGGCACTAATGGGGGCATTACTCTTACTGGGGGCACTAATGGGGACATTATTCTTACTGGGGCACTAATGTGGCCATTACTAATTCTGGGACTTACCCGGGGCGCTCCACTATAACGTCAGAGCGCCCCACGCGCATGGATCACATGATCGCATGGAATCTGTACTGTTGGCGTTCAGCTCGGACCTTCACCTGACTGCAGACCCAGGTATGTGGACCTTTAATAAAACTAGTTGAGTACCCCTGCTGTAAAACATTATATGCGAGGGCCTGCAGGTGAGCTGACCCTCTAAAAGATTGCAGGTGAGGGCCTGCTGGTGAGCTGACCCTCTACAACATTAGGAGCATGTTGATATGATGGAGGAAGATTGAACCATATACCCTTGTTTGTGGTGGAAGGGGTGCATGGGAATACAGTGTATTTAGTACATTATAAAAACACATTTAAAGTGCCTTTATGTTCAGCCGCTTTCCTCTGGTGGAGTAAAGAAGTCAGGGGCAATCCAGGCCTTATTCATTTTTATAAGAGTCAACCTATTATGCCCCCAGCAGCACTAAATACACGCTCTGACAAAACGCTGGCGGCGGGGCAGGTCAGCACCTCCAAGGCATAGAGCGCCTAATAGTTGTAAGGCACAGAGGGATCATTGAGGACGCTCACACGGTCTGCTATGTACAGTCGTGACCAAAAGTTTTGAGAATTACATAAATATTGGAAATTGGAAAAGTTGCTTAAGTTTTTATAATAGCAATTTGCATATACTCCAGAATGTTATGAAGAGTGATCAGATGAATTGCATAGTCCTTCTTTGCCATGAAAATTTACTTAATCCCCAAAAAAACCTTTCCACTGCATTTCATTGCTGTCATTAAAGGACCTGCTGAGATCATTTCAGTAATCGTCTTGTTAACTCAGATGAGAATGTTGACGATCACAAGGCTGGAGATCATTATGTCAGGCTGATTGGGTTAAAATGGCAGACTTGGGGGGCGCGGCCTGCTGCCATCTGAGATGGCTGCTTGGTGAAGGAGCTCCGCAATACCATCCCTGTTAAAGCGACCTAAAGCACTTTGGCAAAGGAGTAGCAGAGACAAAGATTAGCTTCCCAAGCTCCCTATCATCATAGTGATATGATGACCAGGAAAAAAACGTCTCGCCCGGGTCTTAGACGTCTTACCGACTTCTTCTCAGCCCAAGAGCTTGATGGCGGCTTACCGCCACCACGACACGCCGCTTCACCAGCTCGTCTAGAAGGTGAAGACCTCTCAGCTCACACAAACAGAAGAAGCGCTTCTCGTCCATCGGCCAGCGGTGATGACCCAGAGACGAGGGACAAGCAAGTACACACGCCGCATCGCTTCAAACCCAGAAGCAGTGAAATCAGGGACGATTCTGAACCTGAACAAGGGGCCGCCGTGACATCTACACCGCCGGTGAGTGACACCATAGCCGGCTCTATGAAAGGCGGTATTCCCTCCCCAGATAAGGCACGATCCGATCACCAACTTCAGTTAAAGCTGCAAGGTCAGGGGCTGCGATGATAGACCCCTTACAAAGCTTTATATGCACAGACCAAGTAGTTTCTGAAAGCTCACTTAAGGCGATGATGACGGCGGTGCACCAATCCCTCACATCACAGCTGCAACAGGTAGCATCCACCATTACCTCTGCTGTGGACGATCTAGGTTCCAGAGTGAATCACATAGAATACAAGATGGGGGAATTAACCAACTCCCACAATAATCTCATTGATGCGCACTACTCCCTGGAAGATAAAGTGGCGGGATTAAGAGCTAAAATGGCAGACCTGGAGGACAGGAATAGGCGCAACAACTTGAAATTCAGGGGGATCTCTGATACAATTACTCCAGCTAATCTGCAACAGTACCTGGGAGAAATGTTTAAATTAGTGTTCCCGGACAAAGATCCCCAACTACTTCTGATTGACAGAGCTCACCATCTGCCTAAACCGAAGCATCTTCCAGCTTCAGCGCCCAAGGATGTTATTGCACGTTTTCACTTTTACTGCATAAAAGAGAAATTAGTCACTTACATCAAGAAGAATCGCAACCTTCCAGCTCCATTTCAGGACATTCAAATATTCGCCGATCTTTCGCAAGTGACATTGCAAGCGAGAAGACAACTTTCCACAATTACCAGAGTCCTGAGGGATCTCCAGATTCCATACAAGTGGGGATTCACGATGAAGCTTCTGATTCACAAAGATGGGAAAACAGTTATTATTAAGAACCCGGAAGAGGGTGAAGTGCTACTTAAATCCTGGAATATTGGAAGACCGACATCGCCGGCTCCAGTTAGGAAGAAAGCTAATGCCCATATATCCCCAGATTGGTCCACGGTGGGAGACTGATCCTAAATATGTGGCCTATGTTGGTCGTTTGTTCCCTTTAGCCATGTCGCTATCTACAATAGGGATGGAGGAGCAGGGCCGGACTGTTCACCCCCGATTTCTCTGGTCCAGGTTTTTTCTTATAACCTCCTCCAGACCAGTCATCTAGTTCTGGTTACTAACCTAAGTTTGCTTTACAGGTTGAATTTATCCTAATGTTTTATTTTTTTTGTCCTTTTGTCTCTCTTTTTCCTTTTCTTTTTCTTTCTCTAGATGGTCACATGCTAATGCCCCCCTTTCCTCTGCAAGCCGGAGATGTAAAGAATATATTATGTCTGCAACCTCAAGGTATTCCCCTATTTGATGGCAGTTAGGGTACTATCTATTAATGCCAAAGGGCTCAATTCCCTCTATAAGAGGTCCTCGTTGTGGAAAGATGTTCGTTCCTCACAGACAGATATAGTATGTGTTCAGGAAACGCATTTTGTGCGTAACGAACATCCAGATTTCTCTAACAAGGATTTCTCTACGGTTTTGCTTGCTAACTCTACTAAGAAGAAAGCAGGAGTGGCTATTGCAATTAAAAACTCACTGGGCTTTCAGGTTGAAAAAGTGTTAAGTGATGAGGGTGGGAGATATATTGTTCTTGTAGGCCTGATTGGCTCAGTAGCAATGACCCTAGTCAATATGTACGCTCCCAATAAATCCCCGGTCAGGTTTCTAAATAAGATCCTGAGGAAAGCCTGTAAAGTACAAAAGGGATACTTAATGATTTGTGGGGACTTTACTATAGTACCAGACAGGTCCATGGACTCCTCAAGCTCCAGTAGAGTACTGGCTCCATCGTTGGGACGGTGGCTAAGAGAAAACCAGTTGTACGACACGTTTCGCTGTTTAAATGCGAATTCAAAAGAATATAGCTTCTACTCTGCTAGACACAGATCGTTCTCCCGAATTAATCTGTTTCAGACAGATCCCTTTTATCTAGGTTCTCTAGTTCCTCGATAGGAAAAACTTCATGGTCAGACCATGCGCCAATTTCCTGTTCTATCTCCCAGATTTTGCCTGTTAATACACAAATAATTTGGAGAAATAACACTTTTCTTCTCCGTCATCCCAAATACAATGTACGTACAAAAGCAGCCATAACAGAATACTTCTCTCTCAATGACACAGGAGATATCAACACGTTCACTCTCTGGCAAGCTCACAAAGCAACTATTAGAGGGGAATTGCTTAAACAGAGTTCTCATTTCAGAAAATCTAGGGAGGCCAAATTAACAACTCTCCTAGAAGATGAGGCTAAACTAGAAGAACAAATCAGATTAGATCCATCCTTAATACTCCACAGAAAATTAATGTCCCTGAGGCATGAAATTCACTCTACTCTCCAAATAGACTATGATCGTCAATTAACCTCTATGCGTTTGTCATACTACAAATCCTACAATAAACCAAGTAGACTAATGGCGAGGAAAGTAAAACCATTAGCGCAGAAGATTAATATCCCCTATATACTAGCCCCAGATAAGATATCTAAAATCACTCATCCAAATAAAATAGCAGAGTCATTCAACCAATACTATTCGAAGTTGTATAACCTTAATAGAGACTCTTCCACATTCCAGCCATCCGCAGAAAACATTACCTCCTTCCTCCAAAAAGTCAGACTACCCTCTTTAAGCTCTGAACAACTAAATTCCCCAATTTCTAATTCCGAAGTGGAGGCCACTATCAAATCTCTTAAAGCTAACAAGTCACCCGCCCCGGATGGGTTTTCCAACGTATATTATCAGCTGTTCTCCCCTATTCTACTGCCACACCTTGTGCAGCTTTTTAATAGGGTATTAGCAGGGGAACAATTTCCATCTGAAATGTTGCAAGCTACAATTGTTACCATACCAAAACCAGGGAAAACAACAGATTCCCCAGCCAATTTCCGCCCGATTTCCCTTCTTAACTGCGACGTTAAGCTATATGCAAAATTGCTTGCCCATAGACTTCTGAAAATTTTGCCTATGTTAATTCATAGTGACCAAGTGGGCTTCACTAAGGGTAGAGAGGCACCGGATGGTACCCGGAGGACACTGGGCCTTTTGCAAAAGGTTGGAGTTCTGGCGACGCCTTCTCTGCTTCTCACATTGGATGCAGAGAAGGCGTTCGACCGAATTCATTGGGGATTTGCATCAGCAGTGTTAGACAAGTTTGGTTTTCATGGCCATATAAAGAACGCAATTCTAGCTCTTTATTCTACCCCCTCGGCTAAGGTATTGGTAAACGGGCCCCTATCCTCCCCTTTTTTAATTACAAACGGTACACGCCAGGGCTGCCCTCTCTCACCTTTCCTCTTTTTAATGGTAATGGAGCCCTTTGCGGAAATGATAAAGATGTCAGATAAAATACAGGGTATCCCAGCGGGCAATCGACAGCATAAGATAGGGCTGTTTGCTGATGACGTCATCCTTTCCGTAACTGACCCCGTTCCTTCCTTACGGGCTGCTATACAGATTATTAAAGAATTTGGAGAAGTATCCTACTATAAAGTGAATGAGTCCAAATCCCAAATATTAGCTATCAAGGTTCCTCCATCATTGAGAAGGGTGTTGGAAAATGAATTCCCTTTTCAATGGGCAGTAGATTCCTTTACCTATCTAGGTGTCCAAATTTGCTTCCCTCTCTCGAAGCTAGTCAAAAGTAACTACGATGCGCTTTATAATTCCCTTCAAACCGACTTGATAAGATACTCCAAAATAGAATTGTCCTGGCTAGGGCGAGTAGTAATCTATAAAATGATGGTACTCCCAAAGATTCTATATCTGTTTTGCACGCTTCCTATTCCAATTCCTGCCTCAGTCATTGCTAAATTTAAGTCTCAAATGCTTTCCTTTATTTGGAATAAGGGCCCTCATAGAATAGCAGCCTCTATACTCTATAGCCATAGATCTCATGGAGGCCTGGGTGTCCCGAACCTTCAGGGATACTATAACTCTTTTATCTTCAAACAGCTAAAATTTTGGTTCAGCCAAGAGCAAACTCCAAGCTGGAAACAGATAGAGGTAGACCTTAACAAAGGGAAATCTCTCCATACTCTTCTTTTATTACATGCTATAGATAGGAACTTTCCGCTACCCACAGCGCTGACAATGAAAGCATCTATTCAAACATGGAAATTAATGTTACAACAGGTTGATCCGAAGACACCGTTGAGAACTATGCAGATCCCCATAGAGATCTTGCAATACTATATTTCAGACTTCTCGGTGGGTGGTTGGCAGAAAGCTGGGATACAGGTACTAAGCGATTTCTATGATGGAGATATCCTTAAGTCATTCTCAAGCCTGCAAGCCTCGTTTGACTTACCAGACTCTTATCGCTATCAATTCACTAGAGTAGCTCACTTTCTAGCTAAAGGTCCTAAAAGAGATGTTAAACTTCCAGTGGTTTTTCTCAATACTATGCTCTGTACACAAGGAGTTCCACGGATTCCCACAAGTGCAATATATAAAAATGTGATAAAAGATGAACGCTTAGCAAAGAAAGCCCATTTCCTGAATTGGGAAAGGGATCTAAAGCTCTCATATTCTTTAACCAAATGGCAAACAGCGATCAGAACTACCTATCAGGCAACAAAATGCTCTAACTTGCTAGAATGTTATCTTAAACTACTCACACGATGGTACTTCACCCCGGTCAAACTTACTAGATTTTATCCCAACGTCGAGAATACATGTTGGCGTTGTCATACGATGCCTGGCAACTTGATGCACATATTTTGGGAATGCGTTGGACTCCTACCTTTTTGGGTTGAGGTTAGAAGACTGGTAGGAGATGTCACAGGCTTCAATTTTACATTGTCTCCAGCTATGGCACTCCTATCATTAGACCTAGATATGATTCCCAGACAGTTTAGAGTTTTAACATGTCATATTCTGCTATCGGCCAAACTCCTGATTGCTAAACATTGGAAATCATCTAAGATTCCTTCCCTGAGTGACCTGACAGATAAAATTTCCACGCTTGTTATCTTTGAACATCTCTGGGCTCAGAGATCTGGAAGGTTAAAGCATTTCCATTCCTCTTGGTCCCCTTGGCTTGCGAAATTCCCTATGCCCCATTAATCAAGCTTTCCCGACCTGATTCTAGATTAATATCATAAGTTGGTTTGGTCTAGCTTCCAAAGATTGCTATGTGTCCATCGATTTCTTCTTCATTTACTTCTTTTTCCCTTTTTCTTTCTTCCTTACTCCTGATTTAGCTTCTATGGTAATTAATTGTCCTAACGTTGCTGGTTCTTTTCCTTATTATTGTCTTAGTTCTACGTTGGCAGCACCCAAGCGGGTGCCGTAGGACTTCCTATATTACAAAAATTGTCAAATTAATCTAAGTAGTGGCTGCGTCCATTAAACATTGGATTCCAATTTTCGTATCATTTTATGAGTGGCTGCGTCCACAACATACTTGTTGCCATTTTAAATATGCTTATTTGACAATAAAAATTTTCTTGAGAAAAAAATGGCAGACTTGACATGTTAAAAGGAGGGTGATGCTTGAAATCATTGTTCTTCCATTGTTAACCATGGTGACCTGCAAAGAAACACGTGCAGCCATCATTGCGTTGCATTAAAATGGCTTCACAGGCAAGGATTTTGTGGCTACTAAGATTGCACCTCAATCAACAATTTATAGGATCATCAAGAACTTCAAGGAAAGAGGTTCAATTCTTGTTAAGAAGGCTTCAGGGCGTCCAAGAAAGTCCAGCAAGCGCCAGGATCGTCTCCTAAAGAGGATTCAGCTGGGGGATCGGAGTGCCACCAGTGCAGAGCTTGCTCAGGAATGGCAGCAGGCAGGAGTGAGCGCATCTGCACGCACAGTGAGGCGAAGACTTTTGGAAGATGGCCTGGTGTCAAGAAGGGCAGCAAAGAAGCCACTTCTCTCCAAAAAAAACATCAGGGACAGATTGCCCTTCTGCAGAAAGTTTGGTGAATGGACTGCTGAGGACTGGGGCAAAGTCATATTCTCCGATGAAGCCTCTTTCCGATTGTTTGGGGCATCTGGAAAAAGGCTTGTCCTGAGAAGAAAAGGTGAGCGCTACCATCAGTCCTGTGTCATGCCAACAGTAAAGCATCCTGACACCATTCATGTGTGGGGTTGCTTCTCATCCAAGGGAGTGGGCTCACTCACAATTTTGCCCAAAAACACAGCCATGAATAAAGAATGGTACCAAAACACCCTCCAACAGCAACTTCTTCCAACAATCCAACAACAGTTTGGTGAAGAACAATGCATTTTCGATGGAGCATCGTGCCATAAGGCAAAAGTGATAACTAAGTGGCTCGGGGACCAAAACGTTTACATTTTGGGTCCATGGCCTGGAAACTCCCCAGATCTTAATCCCATTGAGAACTTGTGGTCAATCCTCAAGAGGTGGGTGGACAAACAAAAACCCACTAATTCTGACAAACTCCAAGAAGTGATTATGAAAGAATGGGTTGCTATCAGTCAGGAATTGGCCCAGAAGTTGATTGAGAGCATGCCCAGTCGAATTGCAGAGGTCCTGAAAAAGAAGGGCCAACACTGCAAATACTGACTCTTTGCATAAATGTCATGTAATTGTCGATAAAAGCCTTTGAAACGTATGAAGTGCGTGTAATTATATTTCACTACATCACAGAAACAACTGAAACAAAGATCTAAAAGCAGTTTAGCAGCAAACTTTGTGAAAACTAATATTTGTGTCATTCTCAAAACTTTTGGCCACGACTGTACTCCTTCACCATTTTCCAAAATGTTTCCCTCCTTGTGACACTAGGCCGCGCATCAGGGTGGGGGTACTGGCGGGGTGTCATAAAACTGTCCCAGGCTTTGGAGAGTGTTGCTCTGCCTCTGTTAGAACTGCTGTGTGTTCCCCTCGTCTTGTCTCCTCGGTTGCCCAAGGAATTACGTACTCTGCCGCCAGCATTGTCAGCTGGAAATGTTTGGAGCAATTTTTCTGGTATTGCACCATTTTGCAACTCCTCTCCACCACAGGAATGAATGATGAGAAGTTCTCTTTGTAGCGGGGGTCGAGAAGGGTGAACAACCAGTAATAGGTGTTGTCCAAAATTAGTAAAACGCGTGGGTCACGGGAAAGGAAGCCTAACATAAAGTCAGCCCTGTGTGCCAGAGTCCCAACAGGCAAGACTTCGCTGTCGTCATCAGGAGGATGACTCTCAATCTCCTCATCCTCTTCTGCCCATCCACACTGAACAGATGAATCAAACTTCCATGGGTACTACCCTCTGTAGCGGAGGCGACTGTCTCCTGCTCCTTCTCATCATCCTCATCAAAATCGCGCTGAGAAGAGACGAACTAAGGGTGGTCTGGCTATCAACCTGTGTAATATCTTCCATTTCCACCTCTTCCACATGCAAAGCATCGGCCTTAATTGTGAGCAGCGAGCGTTTGAGTAGACACAGAAGTGGGATGGTGACGCTGATAATAGCGTTATCACCGCTCACCATCTATGTTGATTCCTCAAAGTTTCTTAAAACCTCACAGAGGTCAGACATCCATGCCCACTCCTCGCTTGTGAAGAGCGGAAGCTGACTGAAAAGGCGACGACCATGTTGCAGCTGGTATTCGACTACTGTCCTCTGCTGCTCACACAGCCTGGCCAACATGTGGAACGTCAACAGTCGGTGAGCTGGCAAGTTAAGTCGCTGCTGCAGCGTTGAGAGAGGCTGAAGCTGTCGATGACTTGCGGAAATGGGCACACACGCGGCGCACTTTCACCAGTAGCTCAGGCAAATTGGGGTAGGTTTTGAGAAACCGCTGAACCACTAAGTTGAAGACTTGGGCTAGGCATGGGATGTGTGTGAGCTTGCTGAGCTCCAAAGCTGCCACCAAGTTACGGCCATTATCAGACACAACCATGCCTGGTTCTAGGTTGAGTGGCGAGAGCCACAGCTCAGTCTGGTCTCTTATCCCCTGCCACAGCTCTGCGGTGGTGTGCTGTCTATCACCTAAGCAGGTCAGCTTAGGCATGGCCTGTTGACGCTTCCCCACTGCAGTGCTACACTGCTTCCAGCTACCGACTGATGGCTGACTGGTGCTGCAAGATGATAATTCTGAGGTGGAAGTGGAGGAGGAGGCGGAGGAGGAGAAGTTGGAGCCACTAACGTAGGTGGTGGCGGAAAACCTTGATGGAATTAGGGCCCGCAATCCTTGACATCGGTAGCACCTGTGCCATCCCAGGGTACGAGTCGCTCCTGCCCTCCACAACGTTCACCCAGTGTGCCGTCAGGGAAATGTGGCGTCCCTGGCCGAAAGCACTTATCCATGTGTCAGTGGTTAAGTGGACCTTCCCAGTAACTGCGTTGATCAGGGCACGGGTGATGTTACGGGACACATGCTGGTGTAAGGCAGGCATGGCACACCGTGAAAAATAGTGTCGGCTGGGGACTGCGTAACAAGGGACGGCTGCCGACATCAGGCTGCGGAAGGCCTCAGTCTCCACAAGCCTAAATGGCACCATTTCCAGGGCCAGTAATTTGGAAAGTTGCGCATTTAGTGCTATGGCCTGTGGGTGGGTAGCTGGGTATTTGCACTTGTGTTCAAATGCCTGGGGTAAGGACATTTGTACGCTGCGCTGAGACACGGAAGTGGATGTGGTCGCTGATGGTGCTTGCGAAGGTCCAGGTGCAGGGCAGGAGGAATCCGGGCCTGTGCCTTTGACAGGGGATTGGCCAGCACGTAACACAGGGGAAGAGGAGGCAGTGGTGTGACCCGCAGACAACGGTTGTGGACCCAAGCGTTCGGCCCACCTATTAGGGTGCTTTGATGCCATATGGCGGATCATGCTGGTGGTGGTGAGGTTGCTAGTGTTCACGCCCCTGCTCATTTTTGTATGGCACAGGTTGCAAATTACAATTCTTTTGTCGTCCGCACTTTCCTCAAAAAATCGCCAGACTGCGGAACACTTACTCCTTGGCAAGGGATATTTCCGCAAGGGTGTGCTCCGGGGAACAGTTGCCTTCTCCCTTTTGCCACCCCACTGCCTCTTCCAGCCTGTTGCGGTGCTGCAGATCCCTCCCCCTCTGTACTGCTGTCCTCACTTGACTTGTCACCTTCCCAGGTTGGGTCAGTGACTTCATCGTCCACCACCTGCTCTTCCACTTCCTCACTCTGGTTATCCTCCTGACTTGTTGACCTAACAACAACCTCAGCTATTGACAACTGTGTCTCATCCTCATCATCAACCTCTTGAGACACTAATTGCCATTGACTTATTGGCAACTGTGTCTCATCATTATCATCATCCACCTAGTGAAACACTAATTGCCGTTCCCCACCGTCATCTTCTTCTGACTGTGGATGCTCAAGAGTTTAGGAATCAGGGCACAAGATCTTATGTCCCTCTTTAAGCGTGCTTGTCAAGAGGCCCAAATGAAGGAATGGCGCTGAAAAGAGCTCCTTGGAATATCCGAGTGTGGGATCACTTGTTTGGCAAGACTCTCCATTGTGGGAGGAAGGAGTATCAGGGTGAGGATTCTGTTGACCAGCCTCTTGGCTACTGAGACCGGACTTGGTGGAAGACAGGGTGGTGCTTAACCGACTGGAAGCATTATCTGCTGCAATCCAACCGACCACCTGGTCGCACTGGTCTGACTTCGAGAGCGTTGTCCTGCGCAGCCCTGAAAACTGGGACATGAAGCTAGGTATCGTGGATGATTGTTTTTCTTGTGCTCTGGCAGCAGGCACAGTTTCAACGTGCCGAGGGCCACGGCCTCTGTGTGCACCATCAGCATCACGGCCACTGCCCTGTCCCTTACTGCTCGCCTTCTTCATATTAAATGTTATATATGCTTGAAAGTATGTGTGCATTCTGTTTCTGTATGTCCGTTCCGCAAAAAAAATAGAACATGTGCTATTATTGTCCGCATTATGGACAAGGATAGGACTGTTCTATTAGGGGCCTGCTGTTCCGTTCCATAAAATACGTAATGCACACGGCCAGTATCCGTGTTTTGCAGATCTGCAATTTACAGACTGCAAAACATATAATGGTTATATGCATGAGCCCTTAAGTGGGAGGTCACTATTAAGAGAGCGGGGTATTGTGGAGGTCACTGTTAAGGGAGCAGGGTGCTGTGGAGGTCACTGATAAGGGGGTGTGGTGCTGTGGAGGTCACTGTTAACCTCTTAAGGACACATGACGTACCGGTACGCCATGAATGGTTCCGATCACCGCCGCTTGGCGGGCGGTGATCGGAACCCGGTGCCTGCTCAAATCATTGAGCAGGCACCTGGGGCAAATGCGCCGGGGGGTCCTGTGACCCCCCATGTCGGCGATCGCAGAAAACCGCAGGTCAATTCAGACCTGCGGTTTTCTGCGTTTCCGGGATATTCGGGTATCTGAGGACCCGATAACCCGGAACAGGATGGTGATGGTGGTGTGATTTCACTCCACCAATCACCATCCAGCGATCCTGAGTGGTGATGATGACATCACCGCTCAGGATCGCTTTCTGATTGGTCTGTGGGCGGTCCGGCGGCAGATTCAAAAGAGGCAGGCGCTCCTCTCCTCCTCCTTTTGTGTTCCGGAGCCGGAGGAGAGAGGAGCTGCCTGCACGTGTGTCCGCCATCGCTGCCAGCACCCCCAGGACCCGATCTCTGCCCCCAGGACCCGATCTGTGCCCCAGCACCCCCCATCAGGTACATAGGGACAGCACAGGGAAAGTTTGGTTTAGGCAGGGAAAAAAAAGGGAAAGTTAGTTTCTGAACTTTTCTGAACTTTGATTGCATCACCCTAAGTTAGGGTGTCTGGGGTGCACAGCTGTGTGACCCTAGACCCCCCAGGGGTGCTGCCACTTCACCCCCCCCCCACCCCCTGCCCCCCACACCTTTTTTGGGGTGCATTTTTTTTTTTGGTGTACGCTGACTGTGGCCGGCACTTAGTGTCCGGCCACTGTTAGCGCATCGCACACCCCACCGCTGATCAACTTCTTTTTTTAGTTAGTTGTTGTTTTTTTTTTCTGTTAGTTTTAGGGTGAGTTCGTGAACACCCGTGCCCCCACACACACGCACACAAAATAAAGAGTTACACACACGCACATATACACGCAGACACACTATCACGGTCGGCGTGGCTATCACATACGTGACACAGAGGGAAGGAACGAGGAAGGCCCTGCCCAAGTGAGAGGGAAGATGGTGACCCCTGACTCACCTGGCGGCTGGCACCTGGCTGCCCTGACGTCCCTAGACGGGTTCCTCACCCGTACGCCGATCACGTGCCTAAAGCCCTGGCTTTCCCTGAGCCCTAGTTAGTGAACAGGGCGATGGGAACACTAGTCCGCACCACTAACTCTAAGGGAAAACACCAAGGGGAGGACAGACAACACAGACTCAACATATATTCCCAGGTGGGGGACAACAGGAGACAACAATAAGCCCAACAGGGATCCGGAGGGTAGCACTCAGGAACGACAACCAGGATTAACCACTCCAGTGGGTCAGTATAGATGTCCAGGCAGGAAGCTCTATAACTGGCAACTAGAGAAGTGTGAGGGGAGAATATAAGGAGGTAGGGAGTGGCAGACAAGAAACAGCTGAGGAGGAGAAGCTACGGATCCCTGAGAGAGACAAAAAGGATAGCAAGGCAAACACAGAAAACAATCACTAAGAAACAACGTGATCTTTAGATATAGAGCGCGCAGCCACCCGCTGCGACTTCCTGACCCCGGGTATAACGGAGTCAGACGTGGCTCTTGATACCCTCGAACCTGTTGGCGTTTACCTCTGACGCTGGAACCCACATTCTTTCCTCGGGACCGTAACCCCTCCAATGCACCAGATACTGAAGAGAGCGGCGGACCCGACGAGAATCAACAATTCTGGCTATTTGAAACTCCAGATTACCAGCCACAATGACAGGAGGAGGTGGCAGCGGCGATGGTTCTAGAGGTGGAACATACTTCTTGAGTAACGATTTATGGAAGACGTTATGGATCTTAAAAATCTGAGGTAGCTCCAGGCGAAAAGCCACAGGGTTAATGACGGCTACTATTTTATAGGGACCAATGAACCTAGGACCCAGTTTCCAAGAAGGAACCTTCAACTTAATATTCCTAGTAGACAACCACACATAGTCATTCACTCCTAGGTCCGGACCTGGCGACCGTTTCTTATCGGCCATGCATTTATATTTACCACTCATCTTTTTCAAGTTAACTTGCACCTTCTGCCATACCGATGAAAGAGATGAAGAAAACCTTTCCTCTTCGGGAACCCCAGAAGACCCCCCCTCTTTGAAAGTACAAAATTGGGGATGAAAACCGTATGCACCAAGGAATGGTGACTTGCCAGTGGACTCCTGATAATGATTATTTATGGCAAACTCAGCTAACGGTAAATATGATGACCACAACTCTTGGTTTTCAGACACAAAACACCTTAAATATGTTTCTAGGTTTTGGTTGGTACGCTCAGTCTGTCCATTCGACTGAGGATGGAAAGCTGAGGAAAAGGACAAGTGAACCCCCAAACGGGAACAAAAAGCTTTCCAAAACTTAGAAATAAACTGGGTTCCCCGATCCGAAACCACATCGGAAGGGACCCCGTGAAGCTTCACGATTTCACTGATAAACACCTGAGCGAGAGTTTTAGCATTAGGAAGTGCGGGTAGCGCAATAAAGTGTACCATTTTGCTAAACCTGTCTACTACTACCAAGATAACTGTTTTACCCGCCGACAACGGTAAGTCAGTGATGAAATCCATTGACAGATGTGTCCATGGCCTATTGGGGATGAAAAGTGGCAATAAAGACCCTGCTGGACGTGTATGAGAGACTTTCACGCGTGCACAAGTAGAACAAGTAGACACGAAATCCATTACATCCTGACGCAACCTTGGCCACCAAAAACGACGAGATAAAAGCTCCAAGGTTGCTTTACTACCCGGGTGTCCAGCAAGTGCCGAATTATGATGTTCTTTTAATAATTCAAGACGCAGGTTTAACGGTACAAACAATTTCTCTGAGGGGCAAGAGGCCGGGGCGTCCCCCTGAGCCTCTAACACCTTTCCCTCTAGAACAGAGTGTACAGCAGAGACAACCACTCCTCTTTGTAAAATAGGTACCGGATCACAAACATTACCCCCTCCAGGGAAACTACGAGATAATGCGTCTGCCTTGGTATTTTTTGCCCCAGGACGATAGGTGATTACAAAGTTAAATCTGGTAAAGAATAGCGACCACCTAGCTTGTCTAGGGGTGAGACGCTTAGCCGATTCTAGGTACAGAAGGTTCTTGTGATCCGTAATCACCGTGACGGGGTGGATTGCTCCCTCTAAGAAGTGACGCCACTCTTCAAGCGCCAGTTTAATCGCCAACAGTTCCCTATTTCCAATATCATAATTCTTCTCCGCAGAAGATAATTTTTTGGAAAAGAAAGCGCAAGGACGCCATTTGCCAGGAGACGGACCCTGAGACAATACAGCTCCCACTCCCACCTCTGACGCATCTACCTCGACAATAAAAGGCTGGGAGACATCAGGTTGAATTAGAACAGGTGCCGAGGTAAACCTCTCCTTTAGAGAGGAAAATGCATCTTTAGCGGCGTCAGACCATTTGGAAAAATCCGTCCCCTTCCTAGTCATGTCGGTAAGGGGTTTAACGATCACTGAATAATTTTTAATGAACTTTCTATAGAAATTAGCGAAACCCAAAAACCGTTGTAGGGCTTTAAGGTTGTCAGGAAGATCCCAATCTAAAATTGCCTGGACCTTCCCAGGATCCATGCGGAAACCTGAAGCAGATAATAGATATCCCAGGAACTGTAATTCCTGAACAGCGAAGACACATTTTTCAATTTTCGCATATAATTTATTCGTCCGTAGGACCTGCAGTACTTGCCTGACATGCACCTCATGTGTTTTCAGATCAGCCGAATAAATTAAGATATCATCTAGGTATATGACTACAAACCTGCCGATGAGATGACTAAAAATATCATTAACGAAATGTTGGAAGACAGCAGGGGCATTGGTCAGACCGAAAGGCATAACTAGATTTTCATAATGCCCCTCAGGGGTGTTAAAAGCTGTCTTCCACTCATCCCCTTCCCTGATACAAATCAGATTGTAGGCCCCCCTAAGATCAAGTTTGGAGAACCACTTAGCACCCGCAATCTGATTAAAAAGGTCAGGAATGAGAGGAAGAGGGTATGGGTCACGGATGGTTATCTGGTTTAACTCACGGAAATCTAAGCAAGGACGCAGGCCTCCATCTTTCTTTTTAACAAAGAAAAACCCTGCAGCCACGGGTGAAGAAGAGAGTCTGATGTGTCCCTTAGCCAGACTCTCGGAGATATAATCTTTCATGGCTTGTCTCTCGGGACCCGAAAGATTATACAACCTGGACTTGGGTAATTTTGCCCCGGGAATCAGGTTAACCGGGCAATCATAAGGACGATGAGGTGGTAGTTTCTGACAACCCTTTTCAGAAAAAACGTCCTCAAAGTCTGAAATAAATGTAGGTAGGGAAGCTATGGAGGCGATTAAGCAATTGTTATTTAAGCAATTCTCTCTGCAATGCTCACTCCACTCCAATATCTCCCTGGCCTGCCAATCCACCACTGGATTGTGCGCTACCAACCAGGGAAGACCCAATACCACCGGAGAGGGAAGGCCCTCCAGAACGTAACATGAAAGACACTCATTATGGTGGTCCCCTACCCGAAGGTGTAAATTACGAACAATGTGGGTGAGGTTTCTCTGAGACAGAGGAGCAGAATCTATAGCGAATACGGGAATAGGTCTCTGCAGCGTACAGAGAGACAAACCCATAGTGCGGGTGCAGCACGCCAGACCTGCAGGGTATTGCGATGTGAGGTCACGGTTATAGGCAATCGAGGGTTGCTCACTGTATTGGAGAACCCTGGGCAGGCATGCGGCAGTGAATGAGAGGTAGACACAGTTCCTCTGGGGCACACTCTGTTTGTAGGGACCAGGCCTGATGGTGGATGAGGTGCCCTGGATGTTACAGGTATTTTGAGTGCCTGGGGCAAGGTCCCTGTTGGTTTCGTGACGCCAGTGCCTGTAACGGTGGCACACCGATTTATAGGAGGAATAACTGAGTACGCAGTGGATAAACCAAACGTTGCTTTACTTGGTGAACACAGTCCAACTTTGTACATACAGTTACAGGTGATTGTGATGATAATGCAGTCCCTTGAACAATACTTCACAAGCAGGTAGACTTTAAATAGTGGCAGGAATTAATCATGCAAGATACTTGGAGGGTGCAACAGTTAATGCTTTGCAGTGCAATGCTGCTCTATTCCCTTCAGCTATTCTAGCTGGCTGAATCCCAAGGCCCGGATGCCTAAATGCTGGCTTTAATCCTTGGTATATAAATCCTCTCTCCAGTATTGGCGCTTGCTGTACTTTATAGAACCTCTGCCCATCAGGGTACTTATCTGACTTGTATTATCCTTGCTTGGTTGGGAAGGTGCAGGTTTCTCCCAGGAGGTGCTGTCCTGCAACTGGGGTGTCTCTACTGAGCTAAGCCTAGCCTCAGGAGCTTCAGGTGGACGAACTAACTCCTCTAGTCCCCTGGAATGAACTACCACTCCCCTGCCTGGGCCTTCCTATATATATCTAGGGCTCTCTGGCTCCCTCTAATGTCTGGGAGGCTAAACTTCACCCTAACTAGGCCTGACACCAGTTAAACACAGGGAAATGCATACACATAACTTTAAATGTAATAAAGACACATTAACCCCTTTTGTGCAGTGCCCACCTTAACCTAGTGGGACACTACATACAACCACGCTATAACGTTGCCCGTCCTCGGCGCAACATGGAGGGGCCCTGCCCGGCTGGATACTGCATCCTGAAAGACAAAATGAGAACCGGCATACATGGCAAATATCACAGCAACAATACAAACATTAAACTGAAGGAATGGTGAAAAGGGGCGTCGTTCTCTTCTCTCAGGATAATGGAAGGGAACAGGGGCGCTGACCTGGTGCAGCGTATCAATAAACCAGGATAGTCCATAAATGCAAATTGTCCATAATATAACAGTAGAACAATATAAAACGATGTAAAGTTCTTGGAGGCTCAAGGAACAAATATGAGTCCGTACCCTAGGCTTGCAACACTGTTAAACAGGGGTTTCCCGTGAGGGGCTACCTGGGCTCATGATGTAGTCCTCAAACCTCACAGGTGGGTGTCCCCTGGTAGAACGGGTAGACCTCCTTAGTGGCGGAGATTCTTCCTGCCTGAACTCAGGAAGGTCAAGGGAGCTCACCGCCTCTGGAACTCTCTGAGGTAAGGTCTCCTGAGACGGGAGACCAACAGGAACAGGAGCAGGAACCAGCAAATTCAACCAAGGCGTGAGGGCCCAGTGGAGTGGCTCTTTATCGTGGATCAAGTTCTCCACAGCCTGCATAGGGTCCATAGGTGGAGCCGGCAATTCCTCCTCAGAAGGCTCAGGCTCCATCTCCTCCGCCGCTGGTTCTCCTTCGATACAGGGTTTGAGAAGGTTCCTGTGAACGACTTGGTGACCTTTTCCTTCTCTGGAGACCTGGTAAATGTGGGCTGCAGCATTGGGTATGGCAGTAATAAGGTAGGGAATCCTTTCCCATTTGCTGTCCAACTTGCTGGTCCGGTGGTTGTTTCTCAACCATACCTTGTCTCCCAGAGCCAGGGGTCCCGCATGGGCAGTCTGGTCATAGTCCTTCTGCTGCCTCTCACGAACAATCTCCATCCGTTCTTGGACAATCTCCTTAGCATTGAGGAGACGCCTTTGATGCTCCACTACCCAATCGGTCCTGGGCAGTGGGTTGATTACATCCGGTACATGAACACCCAGGGAGTGGTCCGCAGGCAATCTCCCTTGTCGGCCAAACATCAAATAGAACGGGGTGTAACCGGTGGAACAATGGATGGTGTTGTTGTAAGTGTACATGAGCTGCGGCAACAGAGTAGGCCAATCACCCCTTGTCTCAGGGGGTACTGCTCTCAACATTTCAATGAGAGTCTTATTCATCTTTTCACAGAGTCCGTTACCTTGCGGATGATAGGCGGTGGTCCGTACTTTCTGGCAGTTGTGCAGCAGGCACATCTCATGGAACAGCTGTGACTCAAACGCAGACCCTTGATCGGTGAGGATCCTTTCCGGACAGCCGTAGGGCAGAAGGAAATGTTTCCAGAACGCCTCCGCTGTAGTCTTGGCTGTCAGGTCTTTCACAGGCACTGCTACGACAAACTTGGTGAAGTGGTCAATTATAGTCATGGCATATGTATATCCAGAGCGACTCGGCTCCAACTTCACATGATCAATCGCGACCAATTCTAGAGGAGCTGTACTTACAATAGGATGGAGAGGCGCCCTCTGGTCATGGCGTTCCGTCCGCCCCACAGCACAGGCAGTGCATTCTCGGCACCATTTCTCGATATCTTCTCTCATCCCAATCCAATAGAATCTCCTCCGTATAGTGGCCTCAGTCTTTTGCACCCCGAAGTGTCCGGACTGGTTGTGGTACATGTCCAGTACCAGGCTGGCATCCCGACGTGGCAGGAGAATCTGGTAGACTCTATCACAGGACACTGGATCCAGACTCCTTCTGAGCAACAGGCCTCTTTGAAGGAATAGTTGGTGGCGATGTCTCCACAGTCTTACTAGTTCTGGGTCTGCACTCTTCCTGCGGATTCTCTCAGGGATTTTCCCACTGGTAAGGAAGTCGAGCAGTTCACCGAGGACTCTACTTTCGGACTGGAGCTTAATCCATCTTTCTTGATCGCCTCTAGACTCAGGATCATCTGATGAGGGAGGATCAGCAGCAGGGAGATTTTCAGTACGGATATTATCCTGCTGGGCGAATTTATTGTAGAACGCAGGCATCTCCACTTCTTCCCAGGCATCTTTTAGATCATCTGGGGCCTCTGTAGTGGGAAGCCGCGACAGGGCATCAGCATTATCATTGGAGCGGCCTGCCCGGTACTTCACAGTAAAGTCATAGTTGGCAAGGCGGGAGGCCCATCTTTGCTCAAGTGCCCCTAACTTGGCCGTGTTCAGATGCGCCAGGGGATTATTGTCCGTGAAGGCAACAAACGGTGTGGCAGTGAGATAGTCTTTGAACTTTTCAGTCACAGCCCACACTAAGGCAAGAAACTCCAGCTTGAAAGAACTGTAATTCTGATCATTCTTTTCGGCTCCCTTCAGGGATCTGCTGGCGTAGGCAATTACCCTTTCTTTGTTGTCTTGCACTTGAGCCAACACGGCCCCCAGGCCTCTTTTACTGGCATCCGTGTAGAGGAGGAATGGCTTCTGATAATCTGGGTAACCCAGAACAGGGGGTTCAGTCAACTTCTTCTTTAGGATTTGAAAGGCAATTTCTCGTTCTTGGTTCCATTCAACAGGAATAGGGGTTTTCGGGCTCTTTTTGGATGCCCCCTCAACAGTTCCTGGATGGGATCCGCAATTTGTGCGAAGTGCGGGATGAAACGCCTGTAGTACCCTGCAAAACTGAGAAAGCTTCTCACCTCTTTCACAGTCGTTGGAGTAGGCCAGTTGCGGACAGCAGCAAGTTTATCAGGATCAGGCTGTATTCCGTCGGCACTGACAACGTGCCCAAGGTATTTGACTGCTGGTTTCAGTAGGTGGCACTTGGATGGCTTGATCTTGAGGCCATATTTAGCAAGAACTTGAAACACCTCACCCAGGTGCTTTAGATGGTCCTCATACGTTTTGGAGTATACAATGACGTCATCCAGATACAAGAGTACAGTCTCAAAATTCCTATGGCCTAAACACCGTTCCATCAGCCTCTGGAACGTTCCTGGAGCGTTACACAGTCCAAACGGCATATAATTGAATTCAAACAGGCCCATAGGTGTAGTGAAAGCAGTCTTTTCTCGATCTTCTGGGGCCATGGGTACTTGCCAGTACCCACTGGTTAAGTCCAAGGTAGAGAAATAGGCTGATGACCCCAGAGCAGTCAAGGACTCTTCAATGCGTGGCAATGGATATGCATCTTTGTGGGTGATTTGATTAATTTTTCTGTAATCCACGCAGAACCTTATGCTGCCATCTTTTTTTCGGGCAAGAACTAGGGGCGCAGCCCAGGGACTATGGCTGTCCCGGATTATATTAGAGTCTTTCATCTCTTTTATCATCTCTTTCACAGACTGATAGGTAGTAGGTGGTATGGGTCTGTGCCTCTCCTTAATAGGAGGATGAGAGCCAGTGGGTATGGTGTGTTTGATTACACTGACCTCTCCATAGTCCGTGGAATGCTTGCTGAAAGCCTGGTGGTGCTCCTTCACCAGCCTCAGGACTCCCTCTATTTGCTCTCTTGGGGTGGATTCGTTCCCCACATGTAGTTCTTCCCACCAGGATGTCGTAGGGGTGCTGTTGCTCTGTGTGGTCTGGAACGCCTCCGTGGCAGGCAGACGGATTACATCCTGGAAAGACACCTGGAAAAGCTGAGCAACGGGGCAGTGTTTAAGGAGAGTAACGGGATGATCACCAAAGTTAATTAAACGGACAGGCACTTTACCTTGAGACACAGTCACCATGCTCTTGGCTGTCCGTACGAAGGGATGATCTTCAAAGGGAATAGGTTCCACTAGGGCTTGATAGTCCTGGCCCTGGATCCCTAACACCGCACGGCACCACAGGATGATCTGGGAATTTGGAGGCAGAATTACCGGCCGGTTATCCCGGATCCGGACAGTGCAAATTTCTCCTTTCTTGTTGGCAAACTTTTGTTGAGCACTCAGCACACTAATAGTCTTTTGGATAACTCTTCTGGAAGCAGGTGAGGCTGAAGATATAGTTTGATTTAAGGCGTCAAGCACTTCAGAGTAACAATTTTTCAGAACGTTAGTCCCTAAGATCACAGGGTGTCCTCCTTTATCTCCTGCTTGTACCACAATCACGCCTTGCTGTGGCAGGGTGGCTTCTCCCACTTGAAGGGTAGGTTCCCAATACCCATGCACTTTCACTGGCTTACCGTTGCTGGCAATGATATCAGGACTCTGGTGGCTGGGTGAGAAGACTTGGATCCCAGAACTTGTAAAAGGCAGGCCGTTGAATGGTGGTGACCTGTGACCCAGTGTCCAAGAGGGCTTCAAAGGGTATCCCGTTGATGCATATATTAATTTTTGGACGGGATCCTACATACTTAGGCATCCAGCTTGGATCCTTTGGACCTACTGTTCTACCTCCCGAGGGGCGGTCCTCTGCCTCAGGGGTTGCCCGTTTAACTGCCAGCACATTGATTCAGTATGTCCATATTTCTTGCAGTGGTGGCAGACAGGCTGTTTTCTGCTTCTGGGCCGGTACCTTGGTCGCCCATCAGGCTCTTTTGGGTATACGTCTCCATATGCAGGTGGGAGCCTTGGAGGAAAAGGACCTTCATCTTCTAGTAACAATGGTCTCTCCCATTCCTCTATCTTCTTGCACACCTTCTCCAGACTTAGAGTAAGATGGTTCACTTGCTCCATGAGGGCTGCCACTACATCTGTGACTGGAGCTTGGGTGGCCTGACTGACCCCTGCAGACCCCACATTCACAGTCTTGGGCTGACAAGCCTGGGGTTCATAGGAGGCTGCTGGCCCTGGAGCAGGGTTCTGGCCTAATATACTGATGGCCAATTCCTTAAAGTCCAGAAATGCACAGTGGGGGTGTTGAGCTGACAACATGCGTAGCTGGCCCTTTAAATGCTCATTACTTACGCCTGCAACGAATTGCTCTCTAAGAGTCCGGTCCTGGTCCTCAGCTTCTTTGGGATCCACTTGGACTACAGCTCTCAGTGTCTCTTGTAAGGACAGGGCAAAATCGCGGAGCGACTCTCCAGGCTGCTGCTTTCTGCTGAAGAAACGCATTTTAACTTCTGACACCGTTCTGGCCTCAAACGTGGTGCCCAAGCGATCAAAGATCTGTTCCAGGCTACTTTTCTCAGAGCGGGGCCACGACATGACTTCCCTGCGGGCGGCCCCTTCCAACTGAGCTAGGAGGATCTCCATTTGCTGTTCGGCATTTATGGGATAAAGCCGGAACAAGGCCAGTATCTGCTCCCTAAAGTCCTTTAACTTATGGGCTTCCCCTGAATAACGTGGGAACCAGGGGGCCCCAAAATAGTACGGCATAGTTAGCGGCATCATGCTTGGCGGTGCCGCCGCGGCAGGGGCCCTAGGGTCGGCTGGGGGTATTCCAGAAGGCGCGACTGGGGCCACCTGTCCGATTTCCTCAGGTGTGGACATGGCGTTGCTAGGTGGGTATGGCCCTTTAAATGTAGCAGAGCGGACCGGAGCGGCAATGATAATAACTTTTTTTTTCCCACAGAAAAGTCTTTTGTCGCTAACGGGGCTCCCTCCGGTGCCCTGGCAGGGGTCGGGAACGTTCCGGTAAGGTAAATAGCAGAGCCGGCAACAGTTTTAAGTTGGTACTCACTCCGGTGGTACTCGCTCCAAGTCTCGCGAGATGCGTGGCTACGGGCATCGGACGTCCTGCGTACAGCGTCAGCAGGTGGGCGCGGCCTCTTGTAGCTCCGGGACTCAGGTAGGCGGCACCTTTTTCTCCAGACAGGGCGGCGTTCTTCCTCCTCGCCGGCTGGGTGATGACTCCGCCTGGTTCTTTTCGCGCCAAAGTCCTTTTTTTCGCGCCAAACAGTTCACCGGGCGCACTTGCAATCCACCTCAGGTTTAAGTGGCAAAATGGCTTTCTATTCACTGACAGCAAGCGGTGGCTCAAATAAGCAGCAAACAGTCCAGAAAATATTATCTTCACACCGCTAATTAGCACAGTTCTTTGGCCCAGCAATTTTTTTATAAAACAATAGGGCTTAGTCACTTTAAGGCAATTTTCAGCACACAGTTTTATATCCGCAATGGCGCAGGAATGTTCCGTAAATCCTGTTCGTGACGCCAATTTATGCAGCACGCCAGACCTGCAGGGTATTGCGATGTGAGGTCACGGTTATAGGCAATCGAGGGTTGCTCACTGTATTGGAGAACCCTGGGCAGGCATGCGGCAGTGAATGAGAGGTAGACACAGTTCCTCTGGGGCACACTCTGTTTGTAGGGACCAGGCCTGATGGTGGATGAGGTGCCCTGGATGTTACAGGTATTTTGAGTGCCTGGGGCAAGGTCCCTGTTGGTTTCGTGACGCCAGTGCCTGTAATGGTGGCACACCGATTTATAGGAGGAATAACTGAGTACACAGTGGATAAACCAAACGTTGCTTTACTTGGTGAACACAGTCCAACTTTGTACATACAGTTACAGGTGATTGTGATGATAATGCAGTCCCTTGAACAATACTTCACAAGCAGGTAGACTTTAAATAATGGCAGGAATTAATCATGCAAGATACTTGGAGGGTGCAACAGTTAATGCTTTGCAGTGCAATGCTGCTCTATTCCCTTCAGCTATTCTAGCTGGCTGAATCCCAAGGCCCGGATGCCTAAATGCTGGCTTTAATCCTTGGTATATAAATCCTCTCTCCAGTATTGGCGCTTGCTGTACTTTATAGAACCTCTGCCCATCAGGGTACTTATCTGACTTGTATTATCCTTGCTTGGTTGGGAAGGTGCAGGTTTCTCCCAGGAGGTGCTGTCCTGCAACTGGGGTGTCTCTACTGAGCTAAGCCTAGCCTCAGGAGCTTCAGGTGGACGAAGTAACTCCTCTAGTCCCCTGGAATGAACTACCACTCCCCTGCCTGGGCCTTCCTATATATATCTAGGGCTCTCTGGCTCCCTCTAATGTCTGGGAGGCTAAACTTCACCCTAACTAGGCCTGACACCAGTTAAACACAGGGAAATGCATACACATAACATTAAATGTAATAAAGACACATTAACCCCTTTTGTGCAGTGCCCACCTTAACCTAGTGGGACACTACACGGGCAAAATGGGCATCAATCAAGTTTACCCCTGCTCCACTGTCTAGAAAAACAGAAATAGACTCCGTCTTAACACCAAAAACAATGACCGCTGGTAACACAAATTGAGATGTTCGTATGGAGGAAACGTATACCCCCCGGCTGACATCCTCCGCACAGCCCGGGGTTAGTAGTTTTCCGACGGTCTTTTGTTTTTGAGAAAGGAGGGACAGACATTAATGAAATGACCCCTCCCCCCACAGAAAAAACAAGCCCCCCCCCTACGGCGAACCTCGGGAGGACGGACCTGACGAGAAGTTCCGCCTAGCTGCATAGGCTCATCTAAGTCAGTACAGGCTGACTGTTGCTTGGGAGAGGTAACCAATTGCTCCGGAATTTTCGATCTCTCCCTAAGACGTCTATCTATTCTGATAGAGAGGGACATAACAGCATCAAGGGAAAGGGGGGTCTCATACAGCGCCAGTGCATCCTTAACCCTTTCAGATAACCCAGAGCAGAACTGACTCCTGAGAGCCGGGTCGTTCCACTGAGTATCCGTAGCCCACCTACGGAACTCTGAGCAATATTCCTCTGCTGACCGATCTCCCTGTAGGAGTCTCCGTAACTTCGACTCAGCCAGGGCGACTCGGTCAGGGTCATCATATATGAGACCCAAAGCCCCAAAAAATCCCTCCACTGACCGAAGAGCCTGAGAACCAGGGGGTAACGAGAACGCCCAGGATTGCGGATCCCCCTGAAGCAGGGAAATGACAATCCCTACCCGCTGTTCTTCATGACCTGAGGAGTAAGGGCGCAACTTAAAATATAATTTGCAGGCCTCACGGAACGTCGCAAATTTGTCCCTTCCCCCAGAAAATCTGTCGGGAAGAGCAACCTTGGGTTCAGTGACAACCTGGTTACCCATAGCAACCGCTGGGGGTGCGGTCTGCTGCATCTGCTGCTGTTGTTGGAGAACAGACGCCTTCAATCCTGCCACCTCCAAAGACAGGCTTTGAAGCTGTTCTGCCAAGGCATCAATAGGATCCATATTGGATTCTAAGTAGAGAGAAAAAAAAAAACAACAAACAAAAAATTATATAGATTTTTTTTTTTTTCTCAAAAAGTAATGGCCAGTTATAATATCACGGTCGGCGTGGCTATCACATACGTGACACAGAGGGAGAGAACGAGGAAGGCCCTGCCCAAGTGAGAGGGAAGATGGTGACCCCTGACTCACCTGGCGGCTGGCACCTGGCTGCCCTGACGTCCCTAGACGGGTTCCTCACCCGTACGCCGATCACGTGCCTAAAACCCTGGCTTTCCCTGAGCTGAGCCCTAGGTAGTGAACAGGGCGATGGGAACACTAGTCCGCACCACTAACTCTAAGGGAAAACACCAAGGGGAGGACAGACAATACAGACTCAACATATATTCCCAGGTGGGCGACAACAGGAGACAACAATAAGCCCAACAGGGATCCGGAGGGTAGCACTCAGGAACGACAACCAGGATTAACCACTCCAGTGGGTCAGTATAGATGTCCAGGCAGGAAGCTCTATAACTGGCAACTAGAGAAGTGTGAGGGGAGAATATAAGGAGGTAGGGAGTGGCAGACAAGAAACAGCTGAGGAGGAGAAGCTACGGATCCCTGAGAGAGACAAAAAGGATAGCAAGGCAAACACAGAAAACAATCACTAAGAAACAACGTGATCTTTAGATATAGAGCGCGCAGCCACCCGCTGCGACTTCCTGACCCCGGGTATAACGGAGTCAGACGTGGCTCTTGATACCCTCGTGACACACACACTCCTCTATGGCCCGCCGGACGTTCTCGGCCGAGGAGGCATATGCCCAGCTTGCCTCCGACTCCGAGAGTCCCAGTGAGGACGAGGATGACCCCACTTTCCTGTTGTCATCCGCGTCCTCCTCATCATCTAGCGATGATGATGAGCCCCCAAGGCGGCAGAGACGCCGCCAGGCGGAGCTAGGGGACCGTCATGTTAGGGACCCTGTGGCCCAGCCCAGTACGAGCAGCTCTGGGGCTCGTACTGGTTTCCCGGCCCACCAGTTAAATCCACCGGAGCACCCTGCCGGTGAACTTGTCTGGTGTAGCCCAGAGCGATACGAGCCCGTGATTCCTGATTTTGTAGGCCAATCAGGAATCCAGATTTCCACAGTGGGCTACACTGAATATGACTTTTTTCGTCATTTTTTCAGTGACCTACTGGTAAATCTGATGGTGGAGCAGACGAATCTGTACGCCCAACAGTTCGTCGCTCAACACCCGGGCTCCTTTTTGGCCAGGCCCGGTGGCTGGACGCCGGTCAGTGCAGCCGAAATGAGGACATTTTGGGGCCTCGTGCTGCATATGGGCCTGGTCAAGAAACCCAGTGTCAGGCTGTACTGGAGTGGGGACGTCCTATACCAGACCCCACTTTACAGTACAGCCATGACACGCTCCCGGTTTGAGGCCATCCGGAAATGTCTGCATTATTCCGATAATGCAGCATGTCCCCCCCCCGAGGTGATCCTGCCCATGACCGTCTGTATAAGATACGGCCGTTCATCGATCACTTTGGGGCCAAATTCATGGAGGCCTATGTACCTGGAAGGGAGGTCGCGGTTGATGAGTCTCTCATTGCGTTCAAGGGGAGACTCATTTTACGCCAGTATGTGCCCTCCAAGCGGGCGAGGTATGGCGTGAAGCTATACAAAATTTGTGAGAGTACCTCAGGGTACACTTACAAATTTTGTATATACGAGGGGCGAGATTCCCGGATTCAACCCCCAGAATGTCCCCCCACTCTGGGTGTTACCGGGAAACTTGTGTGGGACCTTATGCACCCACTGCTAGATAAGGGTTACCACCTGTACGTGGATAACTTTTATACCAGTATCCCCTTGTTCCAGTCCCTTGCCGCCAGATCCACGTTCGCTTGTGGGACCGTGCGGAAAAATCAACGCGGCCTCCCTGCCCTCCCCCTCCAGGTACCTATCCCCAGGGGTGAGACCCGTGCCCTTACTACTGGAAACCTGTTGCTGGTCAGGTATAAGGACAAGAGGGATGTCCTTATGCTGTCCACAATTCATGGTAACGGCATCACCCCTGTCCCTGTGCGAGGTACCGCGGCAACGGTCCTCAAGCCCGATTGTATCGTCGCCTACAATCGGTATATGGGAGGAGTTGATCTCTCGGATCAAGTCCTCAAGCCATATAACGCCATGCGCAAAACCCGGGCATGGTACAAAAAAGTTGCGGTCTACTTGGTGCAGGTTGCCATGTACAACTCTTTTGTACTATCCCGAAGCGCTGGCAGCACAGGGACATTCCTCCAGTTCTATGAGGCAGTCCTCATGGCCCTGATCTTTTCGGACCGGGAAAGAGCAGGCCGGAGTACCTCGGGAACTGTAGGTGCCCGGATCGTCCCTGGCCAAAACTTTCCAGGTGTGGTCCCCCATACTGGAAAAAAGGGACGAACCCAAAAAAGGTGCAGAGTGTGTCACAGGAGGGGGATACGGAAGGACACCACTACTCAATGTGACACGTGCCCCGATCATCCGGGCCTCTGCATTATTGGTTGCTTCAGGGAGTACCACACTTCCATGGAGTACTAAATTTATATCCCAATTTAGCCGCTGACATCGGATAAAAAAACTGGTTCTCAAAGTAGACATATTAGGTATCGCCGCGTCGGTAATAATCTCCTCTATAAAAATACCCCATGACCTAACCCCCCAGATTAACACGGTCAAGGAAAAAAAAAAAAAAAGGTGCAAAAAAAGATTTTTTTTTGTCACCTTACATAACAAAAAGTTTAATAGCAAGCGATCATAAAGTCATATAGCCCCCAAAATAGTGCTAATAAAAACGTCCGCTCGTCCCGCAAAAAATGAGCCCCCACATAAGATAATCGGATAAAAAAATAATAATATATGACACCTAGACTTTAGAGATACAAAAAATTTTTTTTGTATCAATAAGGATAATATAGTCTAAAACCTAAATAAATGTAAAAAAAGTAGACTTATTAAGTATCGCCGCGTCCGTAAGAATCTCCTCTATAAAAATACCCCATGATCCAACCCCCCAGATTAACACGGTCAAAAAAAATAAAAAACGCTTTTTTTTGTCACCAAACATAACAAAAAATTTAATAGCAAGCGATAAAAAAGTCATATAGCCCCCAAAATAGTGCCAATAAAACCGTCCGCTCGTCCCGCAAAAAATGAGCCCCCACATAAGATAATCGGATAAAAAATAAATAAAAAAATGACACCTAGACTTTAGAGATACAAAATTTTTATTTTTGTATCAAAAAGGATAATATAGTCAAAAACCTAAATAATTGTAAAAAAAAAGTAGACTTATTAGGTATCGCCGCGTCTGTAAGAATCTCCTCTATAAAAATATCCCATGACCTAACCCCCCAGATTAACACGGTTAAAAAAATTTAAAAAAACGGTGCCAAAAACGCCATTTTTGGCACTTTTCCATTTCAATCCGTTTTTTACGGTAACAAAACAAGGGTTAACAACCAAACAAAAGTTAATATTTATTACCCTGATACTGCAGTTTACAGAAATGCCACATTTGTGGTCGTAAACTGCTGTATCAGTAAAAGGGAGGCCGCAAAAGGAAAGGACCAACATGGTTTCTGGAAGGCCGATTTTGATGGCCTTTTTTATTGACACCATGTCCCTTTTGAAGCCCCCCTGATGCCCCCCTAGAGTAAAAACTCCCTAAAAGTGACCCCATCTAAGAAACTACACCCCTCAAGGTATTCAAAACTGATTATACAAACTTTATTAACCCTTTAGGTGTTCCTCAACAGTTAATGGCAAATGGAGATGAAATTTCAGAATTTCAATTTTTGGTAACCTTGCCTCACAAAAATGTAATATAGAGCAACCAAAAATCATATGTACCCTAAAAATAGTCCCCCAAAAAATGCCACCTTATCCCGTAGTTTCCAAAATGGGGTCACTTTTAGGGAGTTTCGACTCCAGGGGTGCATCAGGGGGGTTGAAAATGGACACGGTGTAAATAAACCGGTCCATAAAAATCAGCCCTCCAAAAACCAAACGGCGCACCTTTCACTCTACGCCCCGCTGTGTGGCCGTACAGTAGTTTACGGCCACATATTGGGTGTTTCTGTAAACGGCAGAGTCAGGGCAATAAAGATACAGTCTTGTTTGGCTGTTAACCCTTGCTTTGTTAGTGGAAAAAATGGGTTAAAATGGAAAATAAGGCAAAAAAATGAAATTTTAAAATTTCATCCCCATTTGCCAATAACTCTTGTGCAACACCTAAAGGGTTAACGATGTATGTAAAATCAGTTTTGAATACCTTGAGGGGTGTACTTTCTTAGATGGGGTCACTTTTAGGGAGTTTCTGCTCTAGGGGTGCATCAGGGGGCTTCAAATGGGACATGGTGTTAATAAACCAGTCCATAAAAATCAGCCTTCCAAAAACCATATGGCGAACCTTTCACTCTACGCCCCGCTATATGGCCGTACAGTAGTTTACGGCCACATATTGGGTGTTTCTGTAAACGGCAGAGTCAGAGCAATAAAGATACAGTCTTGTTTGGCTGTTAACCCTTGCTTTGTTAGTGGAAAAAATGGGTTAAAATGGAAAATTAGACAAAAAAATTTAAATTCTCAAATTTCATCCCCATTTGCCAATAACTCTTGTGCAACACCTAAAGGGTTAACAACGTATGTAAAATCAGTTTTGAATACCTTGAGGGGTGTAGTTTCTTAGATGGGGTCATTTTTGGGTGGTTTCTATTATGTAGGCCTCGCAAAGTGACTTCAGACCTGAACTGGTCCCTAAAAATTGAGTTTTTGTACATTTCTGAAAAATTTCAAGATTTGCTTCTAAACTTCTAAGCCTTATAACATCCCCAAAAAATAAAATATCATTCCCAAAACAATTCAAACATGAAGTAGACATATGGGGAATGTAAAGTAATCACAATTTTTGGGGGTATTACTATGTATTACAGAAGTAGAGAAACTTAAACTTTGAAATTTGCAAATTTTTCCAATTTTTGGGTAAATTAGGTATTATTTTGTGCAAAAAATAATAATTTTTGGACTTCATTTTACCAGTGTCATGAAGTACAATATGTGACGAAAAAACAATCTCAGAACGGCCTGGATAAGTCAAAGCGTTTTAAAGTTATCAGCACTTAAAGTGACAGTGGTTAGATTTTCAAAAAATGGCCTGGTACTTAAGGTGAAATAAGGCTGTGTCCCTAAGGGGTTAAGGGGGGGGGGGGCGCTGTAGAGGTCACTGTTAAGGGAGCGCTGTGGAGGTCACTGTTAAGGGGCAGGGTGCTGTAGAGGTCACAGCTAAGGGGATGGGGAGCTGTGCAGGTCACTGTTAAGGGGTAAGGTGCTGTGGAGGTCACTGTTAACGGGGTGAGGTGCTGTAAAGGTAACTGTTAATGGGGCGGGGTGCTGTAAAGGTAACTGTTAATGGGCCGGGGTGCTGTAAAGGTAACTGTTAATTGGGCGGGGTGCTGTGGAGGTCACTGATAAGGGGGTGTGGTGCTGAGGAGATCACTGTTAAAGCACTGTAGAAGTCACTGTTAAGGGAGTGCTGTGGAGGTCACTGTTAAGGGGGCAGGGTGCTGTGGAAGTCATTAAAGGGGGGAGGTCACTGTTAAGGCGGTGGGGCGCTGTACAAGTAAATGTTTAGGGAGTGGTGTGCTGTAGAGGTCACTGTTAAGGGGGCATGGCCCTGTGGAGGTTACTGTTTAGTGGGTGGGGTGCTGTAGAGGTCACTATTAAGGGGACGGGGCACTGTGGAGGTCACTATTAAGGGGGCAGGATGCTGTTTGTAACTGCCAAGGTATATAGGGCTATTAGCGGCTTCCCCATAAAAAAAAGTATATATATATATATATATATATATATATATATACACTGCTCAAAAAAATAAAGGGAACACAAAAATAACACATCCTAGATCTGAATTAATTAAATATTCTTCTGAAATACTTTGTTCTTTACATAGTTGAATGTGCTGACAACAAAATCACACAAAAATTAAAAATGGAAATCAAATTTTTTAACCCATGGAGGTCTGGATTTGGAGTCACACTCAAAATTAAAGTGGAAAAACACACTACAGGCTGATCCAACTTTGATGTAATGTCCTTAAAACAAGTCAAAATGAGGCTCAGTAGTGTGTGTGTGGCCTCCATGTGCCTGTATGACCTCCCTACAACGCCTGTGCATGCTCCTGATGAGGTGGCAGACGGTCTCCTGAGGGATCTCCTCCCAGACCTGGACTAAAGCATCTGCCAACTCCTGGACAGTCTGTGGTGCAACGTGACGTTGGTGGATAGAGCGAGACATGATGTCCCAGATGTGCTCAATTGGATTCAAGTCTGGGGAACGGGCGGGCCAGTCCATAGCATCAATGCCTTCGTCTTGCAGGAACTGCTGACACACTCCAGCCACATGAGGTCTAGCATTGTCTTGCATTAGGAGGAACCCAGGGCCAACCGCACCAGCATATGGTCTCACAAGGGGTCTGGGGATCTCAACTCGGTACCTAATGTCAGTCAGGCTACCTCTGGCGAGCACATGGAGGGCTGTGCAGCCCTCCAAAGAAATGCCACCCCACACCATTACTGACCCAATGCCAAACCGGTCATGCTGGAGTATGTTGCAGGCAGCAGAACGTTCTCCACGGCGTCTCCAGACTCTGTCACATCTGTGCTCAGTGTGAACCTGCTTTCATCTGTGAAGAGCAAAGGGCGCCAGTGGCGAATTTGCCAATCTTGGTGTTCTCTGGCAAATGCCAAACGTCCTGCACGGTGTTGGGCTGTAAGCACAACCCCCACCTGTGGATGTCGGGCCCTCATATCACCCTCATGGAGTCTGTTTCTGACCGTTTGAGCAGACACATGCACATTTGTGGACTGCTGGAGGTCATTTTGCAGGGCTCTGGCAGTGCTCCTCCTGTTCCTCCTTGCACAAAGGCGGAGGTAGCGGTCCTGCTGCTGGGTTGTTGCCCTCCTACGGCCTCCTCCACGTCTCCTGATGTACTGACCTGTCTCCTGGTAGTGCCTCCATGCTCTGGACACTACGCTGACAGACACAGCAAACCTTCTTGCCACAGCTTGCATTGATGTGCCATCCTGGATAAGCTGCACTACCTGAGCCACTTGTGTGGGTTGTAGACTCCGTCTCATGCTACCACTAGAGTGAAAGCACCGCCAGCATTCAAAAGAGACCAAAACATCAGCCAGAAAGCATAGGAACTGAGAAGTGGTCTGTGGTCACCACCTGCAGAACCACTCCTTTATAGGGGGTGTCTTGCTAATTGCCTATAATTTCCACCTGTTGTCTATCCCATTAGCACAACAGCATGTGAAAGTGATTGTCACTCAGTGTTGCTTCCTAAGTGGACAGTTTGATTTCACAGAAGTGTGATTGACTTGGAGTTACATTGTGTTGTTTAAGTGTTCCCTTTATTTTTTTGAGCAGTGTATATATATATATATATTTCCAAAAAACTCTCTCTCTCTCTATATACACTGCGTGCAGAATTATTAGGCAAATGAGTATTTTGACCACATCATCCTCTTTATGCATGTTGTCTTACTCCAAGCTGTATAGGCTCGAAAGCCTTCTACCAATTAAGCATATTAGGTGATGTGCATCTCTGTAATGAGAAGGGGTGTGGTCTAATGACATCAACACCCTATATTAGGTGTGCATAATTATTAGGAAACTTCCTTTCCTTTGGCAAAATGGGTCAAAAGAAGGACTTGACAGGCTCAGAAAAGTCAAAAATAGTGAGATCTCTTGCAGAGGGATGCAGCACTCTTAAAATTGCAAAGCTTCTGAAGCGTGATCATCGAACAATCAAGCGTTTCATTCAAAATAGTCAACAGGGTCGCAAGAAGCGTGTGGAAAAACCAAGGCGCAAAATAACTGCCCATGAACTGAGAAAAGTCAAGCGTGCAGCTGCCAAGATGCCACTTGCCACCAGTTTGGCCATATTTCAGAGCTGCAACATCACTGGAGTGCCCAAAAGCACAAGGTGTGCAATACTCAGAGACATGGCCAAGGTAAGAAAGGCTGAAAGACGACCACCACTGAACAAGACACACAAGCTGAAACGTCAAGACTGGGCCAAGAAATATCTCAAGACTGATTTTTCTAAGGTTTTATGGACTGATGAAATGAGAGTGAGTCTTGATGGGCCAGATGGATGGGCCCGTGGCTGGATTGGTAAAGGGCAGAGAGCTCCAGTCCGACTCAGACGCCAGCATGGTGGAGGTGGAGTACTGGTTTGGGCTGGTATCATCAAAGATGAGCTTGTGGGGCCTTTTCGGGTTGAGGATGGAGTCGAGCTCAACTCCCAGTCCTACTGCCAGTTTCTGGAAGACACCTTCTTCAAGCAGTGGTACAGGAAGAAGTCTGCATCCTTCAAGAAAAACATGATTTTCATGCAGGACAATGCTCCATCACACGCGTCCAAGTACTCCACAGCGTGGCTGGCAAGAAAGGGTATAAAAGGAGAAAATCTAATGACATGGCCTCCTTGTTCACCTGATCTGAACCCCATTGAGAACCTGTGGTCCATCATCAAATGTGAGATTTACAAGGAGGGAAAACAGTACACCTCTCTGAACAGTGTCTGGGAGGCTGTGGTTGCTGCTGCACGCAATGTTGATGGTGAACAGATCAAAACACTGACAGAATCCATGGATGGCAGGCTTTTGAGTGTCCTTGCAAAGAAAGGTGGCTATATTGGTCACTGATTTATTTTTGTTTTGTTTTTGAATGTCAGAAATGTATATTTGTGAATGTTGAGATGTTATATTGGTTTCACTGGTAAAAATAAATAATTGAAATGGGTATATATTTGTTTTTTGTTAAGTTGCCTAATAATTCTGCACAGTAATAGTCACCTGCACACACAGATATCCCCCTAAAATAGCTAAAACTAAAAACAAACTAAAAACTACTTCCAAAAATATTCAGCTTTGATATTAATGAGTTTTTTGGGTTCATTGAGAACATGGTTGTTGTTCAATAATAAAATTAATCCTCAAAAATACAACTTGCCTAATAATTCTGCACTCCCTGTATATATATACATATAGAGATAGAAGAAGTCGGACTGCACTCCAAAATAATAGTGAAATACTCGGTTTATTCACCCATAGTATGGCAAACTTGCGACGTTTCGGCTCACCAGAACCTTCCTCAAGCATAGAGGTAGTGAAAGTGAGAGCATATAAAAGACATTTCATAAGTGTGAAACCAATCAGATTGAAGTTACAATTAGGCTCCAATTACATACATCTGATACAAAACACAAAGTGCATGTGCATAAACTGACATGTGTCATGTGATCTATATCCTCGGGACTAAATCACTTTATGTGAAAAAATAATGCCGTTACAGATCATGATAAAAACAGTGATGTAATAATGAGTACGGATCAAAGAAATATAACCTTAGGAAGTCATAGCGCCCACATAGACCATCGCGTTCGTTGAGCGTCTCTGTCTCTTCAATGCGCATGTCCAGACAAGCGTAATCCTAGGAGTCATGATGCAGAAAATGTGGCGCATGCGTTCTATAGTATCAAACAGACATCGCCATCTTGTTAAAGGGCATATTGCCCTATATATTTATACATTGCACCGAAGTGAGCTGTACCGAATATCACCGGAATAAGGTAAGTGTATATATATACATATATATACACATACACACAGCACGATGGCTCAGTGATTAGCACTGGTGCCTTGCAGCGCTGGGGTCCTAGGTTTGAATCTGACCAAGGACAACATCTGCATGGAGTTTGCGTGTTCTCCCCATGGGTTTCCTCCGGGTTCTCTGGTTTCCCCCCACACTCCAGAGACATACTGATAGAGAACTTAGATTGTGAGCCCTGTTGGGGACAGCAAGCAATAATGTCTGTAAAGCTCTGCGGAATATGTCAGCGCTATATAAGTGTGTAAAATAAATAAACACCTGGATCTGGAAACACTTGACTGCTCCAGCACAGATGACACTGCCGGTTCGTCTCTGTATTCTCGGTATAATTACGTGTAATGTGCGGAATTTTGTCTGCGGTGACTCAGTAATAGTCACTGATCCCTTACAATGTCCTCAGTCCACTCATTCAGTCTCTTCACTATATCTCTTTGTTGTATCACCAGGGGCGTAGCTATAGGCTCATGGGCCCTGGTGCCAGAGTTCAGTTTGGGCCCCCCCTACCCTCAATACCGTTTCCTAACACCACCAGACCCCTGCACGCCCAACATGCCCAATAGCAGAACTAAAATCTCACCGAGAAAATACATTTTAATCCAATAAGTGCATAATAATAATAAGAAGAAGAAGAATGCCATCTAAAAGTAGTAAAGTATTTTATTTTTTATTGAAAATAAAAAATCTGAATGAGATAATAAAAAGTAGTGGCCGGCGGTTACGCACAGTGGCAGACCTAGGAGCAGGAAAAATGATTGTAGTTAGGATTGTATTTTAAAGTGCTCTCTTTAATGTACGATGTACAAAACCTCTCTCTGAGACCACCCCTTGTGCTGACCAGTGCAATCAGATAAAGTACTAAAGTAAACAGCAAACCAAAAACTTACCGTCAATAAATCTGCAAATTCAATTGACAGCAGTCTGTGATCTAGATTCTTAGGCCCCTTGCAGACGAGCGTGTCCGGATTAGGTCCGGATGCGTCCCGGTGCATTGCGGCAAACCCCCGGGAGAAGGTACCCAATTGCAGTCAGTTTTGACTGCGATTGCGTTCCGTTGTTTAGTTTTTATCACGCGGGTGCAATGTGTTTTGCACGTGATAAAAAACTGACTGTGGTACCCAGACCCGGACTTCTTCACAGAAGTTCAGGTTTGGGTTCAAGGTTGTGTAGATTGTATTATTTTCCCTTATAACATGGTTATAAGTGAAAATAGTAGCATTCTGAATACACAATGCATAGTACAATAGGGCTGGAGGGGTTAAAAAAAAATTAAAAATTTTTTAACTCACCTTAATCCACTTGTTCGCGCAGCCGGCATCTCTTCTGTCTTCTTTTGTGAGGAATAGGACCTTTGATGACGTCACTGCGCTCATCACATGGTCCATCACATGATCTTTTACCATGGTGATGGATCATGTGACGGACCATGTGATGAACGTAGTGACGTCATCAAAGGTCCTATTCCTCACAAAAGAAGACAGAAGAGATGCCGGCTGCGCGAACAAGTGGATTAAGGTGAGTTCAATTTTATTTTTATTTTTTTAACCCCTCCAGCCCTATTGTACTATACATTCTGTATTCAGAATGCTATTATTTTCCCTTATAACCATGTTATAAGGGGAAATAATAATGATCGGGTCTCCATCCCGATCATCACCTAGCAACCGTGCATGAAAATCGCACCGCCTCCGCACTTGCTTGCGGATGCTTGCGATTTTCACGCAACCCCATTCACTTCTATGGGGCCTGCGTTACGTGAAAAACGCACAAAGAGGAGCATGCTGCGATTTTCACACAACGCACAAGTGATGCGTGAAAATCACCGCTCATGTGCACAGCCCCATAGAAATGAATGGGTCCGGATTCAGTGCGGGTGCAATGCGTTCACCTCACACATTGCACCCGCGCGGAAATCCTGCCCGTGTGAAAGGGGCCTTAATCTTCAGAAAACAACCATTAAAGCCTCATTCACATGTCCGTGTCCATGCTCAAATCCGTGAGCAGGTGGTCAGTGATGCATCCGTGAAGCTGTCCGTGAAGGATCCGTGTTGGGTCCGTGTGTCCGTTTTTTGCTTTCCGTGTTGCATCTGCGTTTCACTGACACTGAACAGCTGAAAAATAATTTTCAAAGCATCGCTTCTTAATGATCCGTGAAATACGGATGCAACACGGATGGCATCCGTGTTGCATCCGTGTTTTTCACTGACCCATAGACTATAATGGGCGTTAGGGATCCGGGAACACGGACCAAGATAGGACATGCATCCGTGCTGAAAACACGGACCCAGGGACCGTGCTAAAACACTGATGTGTGAATACACACATTCAAATGAATGGGGACGTGTGCTGTCCGCGGAGAACACGTACAGCACACGTCCGTGAAACACTGACATGTGAATGAGGCTTAACTGGAAACCAAATTCACCTGCAAAATGAGGGAGCATTATTAGCATGTGGATCAATATTCATAAGGTTTTTATTCATTCAAAGAAAGTGATACTTACTGGTAACTTGAACGAGGTGAACAGCGTTGTTGCCATCATCTATCAATCATTGATAATTAACTCCAAAACAGGGAAACTGAACAAGTAAAGTTGAATGGTCATCCTATGAAAAGAAGAGGTACAATTAATACTGGATTATATACACTCACCCAAAGAATTATTAGGAACACCATACTAATACGGTGTTGGACCCCCTTTTGCCTTCAGAACTGCCTTAATTCTACGTGGCATTGATTCAACAAGGTGCTGATAGCATTCTTTAGAAATGTTGGCCCATATTGATAGGATAGCATCTTGCAGTTGATGGAGATTTGAGGGATGCACATCCAGGGCACGAAGCTCCCGTTCCACCACATCCCAAAGATGCTCTATTGGGTTGAGATCTGGTGACTGTGGGGCCATTTTAGTACAGTGAACTCATTGTTATGTTCAAGAAACCAATTTGAAATGATTCGAGCTTTGTGACATGGTGCATTATCCTGCTGGAAGTAGCCATCAGAGGATGGATACATCTTCTCATTCTGTTTACGCCAAATTCGGACTCTACCATTTGAATGTCTCAACAGAAATCGAGACTCATCAGACCAGGCAACATTTTTCCAGTCTTCAACAGTCCAATTTTGGTGAGCTCGTGCAAATTGTAGCCTCTTTTTCCTATTTGTAGTGGAGATGAGTGGTACCCGGTGGGGTCTTCTGCTGTTGTAGCCCATCCGTGTTGTGGCTTCACAAATGCTTTGCTGCATACCTCGGTTGTAACGAGTGGTTATTTCAGTCAACGTTGCTCTTCTATCAGCTTGAATCAGTCGGCCCATTCTCCTCTGACCTCTAGCATCCACAAGGCATTTTTGCCCACAGGACTGCCGCATACTGGATGTTTTTCCCTTTTCACACCACTCTTTGTAAACCCTAGAAATGGTTGTGCGTGAAAATCCCAGTAACTGAGCAGATTGTGAAATACTCAGACCGGCCCGTCTGGCACCAACAACCATGCCACGCTCAAAATTGCTTAAATCACCTTTCTTTCCCATTCTGACTTTCAGTTTGGAGTTCAGGAGATTGTCTTGACCAGGACCACCCCCCTAAATGCATTGAAGCAACTGCCATGTGACTGGTTGACTAGATAATTGCATTAATGAGAAATAGAACAGGTGTTCCTAATAATTCTTTAGGTGAGTGTATATATATTAGGCTACTTTCACACTTGCAGCAGAGTGATCCGGCAAGCAGTTCCGTCGCCGGATCCGGCAAAACGTATGCCAACTGATGGCATTTGTAAGACTGATGAGGATCCTGATCAGTCTTAAAAATGCCGGATCAGTCAGAAAAATGCATTGAAATGCCGGATCCGTCTTTCCGGTGTCAACTGGCAAAACGGATCCGGCATTTATTATTTTGACCTTTTTTTCGGTCTGCGCATGCGCAGACCGGAAGGTCGGATCCGGCACTCCGGTATTTTGAATGCCGGATCCGGCACTAATACATTCCTATGAAAAAAAATGCCGGATCAGGCAAGTCTTCCGTTTTTTTGGCTGTAAATAAAACCTTAGGCTACTTTCACACTGGCGTTTCTGGGTCCGCTTGTGAGATCCGTATCAGGGCTCTCACAAGCCGCCCAAAACGGATCAGTTTAGCCCCAATTCATTCTGAATGGATAAGGATCCGTTCAGAATGCATCAGTTTGCCTCCGTTCAGCCTCCATTCCACTCTGGAGGCGGACACCAAAACGCTGCTTGCAGAGCCAAACGGATCCGTCCTGACTTACAATGTAAGTCAATGGGGAAGGATCCGTTTTCACTGACACAATATGGTGCAATTGAAAACGGATCCGCCTCCCATTGACTTTTAGTGTAAGTCAAAACGGATCCGTTTGCATTACCATGAACAAAAAAAATAATGTATTTATTTATTTTTTATTTATTTATTTTTGTTCGTGGTAATGCAAACGGATCAGTTCTGAACGGATACAAGCGTTTGCATTATAGATACGGATCCGTCTGTGCAGATACCAGACGGATCCGCACCTAACGCTGGTGTGAAAGTAGCCTTAGCATGCTGCGGTTTTATCTTTTGCCTGATCAGTCAAAAAGACTGAACTGAAGACATCCTGAACGGATTAGGCCTCTTTCACACTTGCGTTGTCCGGATCCGGCGTGTACTCCACTTGCCGGAATTACACGTTGGATCCGGAAAAACGCAAGTGAACTGAAAGCATTTGAAGACGGATCCGTCTTCAAAATGCGTTCAGTGTTACTATGGCACCCAGGACGCTATTAAAGTCCTGGTTGCCATAGTAGTAGTGGGAGCGGGGGAGCAGTATACTTACCGTCCGTGCGGCTCCCGGGGCGCTCCAGAATGACGTCAGAACGCCCCATGCGCATGGATGACGTGATCCATGCGATCACGTCATCCATGCACCTGGGGCGCCCTGACGTCACTCTGAAGCGCCCCGGGAGCCGCACGGACGGTAAGTATACTGCTCCCCCTTTACCATGGCAAACAGGACTTTAGCGTCCTGGCATCTATGGTAACCATTCAGAAAAAGCTAAACGTCGGATCCGGCAATGCGCCGAAACGACGTTTAGCTTAAGGCCGGATCCGGATCAATGCCTTTCAATGGGCATTCATTCCGGATCCGGCCTTGCGGCAAGTCTTCAGGATTTTTGGCCGGAGCAAAAAGCGCAGTATGCTGCGGTATTTTCTCCGGCCAAAAAACTCTCTCCATTCAGAATGCATTAGGATAAAACTGATCAGTTCTTTTCCGGTATTGAGCCCCTAGGACTGAACTCAGCGCCGGAAAAGAAAAACGCAAGTGTGAAAGTAGCCTTAGACAATCCAAACTTTGTAAGGCTACTTTCACACTAGCGTTGTTTAAATCCGGCGTTCAATTCCGACACCGGAACTGTCCGCCGGATCCGGAAAAACGTGTGAAAACGGATTACATTTGAATCCTGATCAGGATTTTGATCACAATGAAAAAATGTATTGGAAGAAACGGATCCGCCATTTATGGACTTTAACTTTTTTTTCACATTTTTCGGGTTTAACATGCCAAAGCCGGATCCGGTTTGACTGAACACACGGCGACGGATCCGGCGTTAATGCTAGTCAATGGGAAAAAGGCCGGCGTTCAGTCAAAGTGTTCAGGATTTTTGGCCGGAGGTAAAAATACAACATGCTACGGTTTTCTGAAAAGCCTGATCAGTCAAAAAGACTGAACTGAAGACATCCTGATGCATCCTGAAGGACTGACTCTCCATTCAGAATGCATGGGGATAAAACTGATCAGTTCTTTTCCGGATTTGAGCCCCTAGGACGGAACTCAGCGCCGGAAAAGAAAAACTCAAGTGTGAAAGTAGCCTTAGGCCTCTTTCACACTTGCGTTGTCCGGATCCGGCGTGTACTCCACTTGCCGGAATTACACGCCGGATCCGGAAAAACGCAAGTGTACTGAAAGCATTTGAAGACGGAACCGTCTTCCAAATGCGTTCAGTGTTACTATGGCAGCCAGGACGCTATTAAAGTCCTGGTTGCCATAGTAGTAGCGGGGAGCGGGGGAGCGGTATACTTACAGTCCGTGCGGCTCCCGGGGCGCTCCAGAATGACGTCAGAGCGCCCCATGCGCATGGATGACGTGATCCATGCGCTTGGGGCGCCCCCTGACGTCACTCTGGAGTGCCCGGGGAGCCGCACGGACGGTAAGTACACTGCTCCCCCGCTCCCCACTACACTTTACCATGGCTGCCAGGACTTTAGCGTCCCGGCAGCCATGGTAACCACTCTGAAAAAGCTAAATGTCGGCTCCGGCAATGCGCCGAAACGACGTTTAGCTTAAGGCCGGATCCGGATCAATGCCTTTCAATGGGCATTAATTCCGGATCCGGCCTTGCGGCAAGTGTTCCGGATTTTTGGCCGGAGCAAAAAGCGCAGCATGCTGCGGTATTTTCTCCGGCCAAAAAACGTTCCGTTCCGGAACTGAAGACATCCTGATGCATCCTGAACGGATTACTCTCCATTCAGAATGCATGGGGATAATCCTGATCAGGATTCTTCCGGCATAGAGCCCCGACGACGGAACTCTATGCCGGAAGACAAGAACGCAGGTGTGAAAGAGCCCTTAGACAATCCAAACTTTGTAAGCATCTGCCATGGCTTTCATTACACACAGAACCAACCATGTATGTGTATCTATGAGAGTGTTTTATAAATGCTATATTGCTTTAAGAAATATTCTTACTGTAGTCATCTGTGTGAAATACACATCTATGTTCAGGGTTTTATCCTGTGGATTGGAGCTAAGCAGATGCTGTACAAATGTATCACTCTGAACCATGCAACAGATTAACGAACCAGAACCATGTAACCGAATGTGGAATTCAACAAGAACTGAAAACGAGCTAGTATGAACTAGGGCTGCACGATATGGGAATTTTGTGCGATTGCGATTAGGGCCCTAAAAATTGCGATAACGATATGCAATGCGATATTTTAACGGAATTGTGCTAGAGGTCTATTTGCTTGGATTTTCCCATATGACACGGCTGGGTATGACATAGTTATAGGGGATCTGTGGATGGCACTGTTATGGGGGATCTGTGGATGATGCACTGTTGTGGGGGATCTGTGGATGACGCTGTGTTGTGGGGGATCTGTGGATGACGCTGTGTTGTGGGGGATCTGTGGATGACGCTGTGTTGTGGGGGATCTGTGGATGACGCTGTGTTATGGGGGATCTGTGGATGACGCTGTGTTGTGGGGGATCTGTGGAGGACGCTGTTATGGGGTGGATCTGTGGAGGTCTGTGGAGGACACTGTTATGGGGGATCTGTGGAGGACGCTGTTATGTGGGGGATCTGTGGAGGACACTGTTATGGGGGATCTGTGGAGGACGCTGTTATAGGGGATGTGTGCTATGACACATAGGGCTATGAGGGGGGCCAGCATAAGATGCTATATGTGTGTCTTATGCTGGCCCCCCTCATGGCCCTATGTGTCCCCTCATGTGTCCTAAACTGTGCACATAACTGGCTCTGTTTGTAAAGTATTTTACTAGTGTGTGAAACAATCTCTCTCCTATTGATAACATGGCCGCCTCTGTACTCACTGTCACTATGAATGCACTGCAGCGAGCGGGAGCGAGCTGGCCGGCCGGCGCGTGACTGACATCACTTAGTAACGCTCCTCCCACTTCAGGAAGCAGGAGCGTTACTAAGTGACGTCAGTCACGTGCCGGCCGGTCCGCTCGCTCCCGCTCGTCGCTACAGTGCATTCATCGTGACAGTGAGTACAGAGGCGGCCATGTTATCAATAGGAGAGAGATTGTTTCACACACTAGTAAAATACTTTACACACAAAGCCAGTTATGTGCGCGGGGCCCCTTCATATATAATCGTGGCATTTTCGGGTCGGCCAAATCGCCATATCGCATTTGCCGATTATCGCGATTCGATTATTTTTTCGATTTATCGTGCAGCCCTAGTATGAACCATTTAACTAGTTGAAACTGAAAACTTCCAAACCAAAAGAAAACTGGTAAATCTGAACTGGGAAACTTTATACTAAAATGTTTGTCTCCGGGCTTTTGCCTCAGAAAACTTGTCAATCATGCTCTGAATATCAAGTTTCTTGGCCCTCTCATTTTCAACACTTAGTAGGGCTAGAAGACTTAGTCTCTGTTGAGACATTGTGCTCCTGAGATCATTTTTGATTAATTTCAACTTTGAAAAAGATCTCTCTGCTGAGGCTACTGTAACTGGTAGTGTAAGAAAGAGAAGAAGAGCTATGCAGACGTGCGGTAGAGTGGAAGATAATCCAGAGTTGGCAACCATCAGAAGTATGGCTAGATCTCTAACAGATGAAGATTTTTTGATATCTTCTAGAAGTGCAGACCGAAAACTTAACAGCTGGCCAGGAAAATCATTAGATAAATCATCCTGGTAGACGTCTTGCAATGTTGTTGCTTCTTTAAGGACTGCATCATCTGATTCTATTGAAAGTGTTGCAGGCTGAAGAATTTAGAATCTTTGTAGAACAGTATTCATGCCAATCAGGGGCGTAGCGTGGGGGGCCAGGGGCGCCGTTGCCCCGGGCGCCAAATTGTAGGGGGCGTCAGGCAGAAGGCAGTATAATGAGGGTGATGGATGCCTATGGCTCCCATCCCCTCCGTTCCGCCTGGCCTGAAGCTTTAAGAAGCAGTAGAGCGGCGCAAGAGTCTAGGAGATAGCAATTATATCACCGTGACCTCCTGCGCCGGGTCTCGCGAGATGACACGATGACGCGGCGCAGGAGGGCACGGTGATGTGTTCCTGACTGCCTGCGCTGGAACGCCCAAGCAAAGACTACAAGAGGTGATGAAGAGAGGTGAGTATTTTTATTTTTTTATGTAAGTACTGGGGGCACTATGGAGGTGGGCAGAAGAGATACAAAGGAGGCCAGTATATTTAGAAAGAATGGGCACCATTTTATATTATACAGAGCGAGGGGCCATGTGTCACCGCCAGTTCTGTGAGAAGGTCTGGCAGACGTTCTTCTCTACCTCTTGCATGATGTTCTTTGTTTTGGTTTCACTTTGTCAGCTCCTTTCCTTCTGCCAGGTGTCACTTATTTAGACTAATTGTCTTCCTTTATATTCCCTCCCATACTACCTCACTTTGCGGTTTACACTACTTCCTCTATGAAGTGTTCACTGCTGGAGGCTGCTGCTGCTGTTTGCTCATATAAGTCTTTTTCTTTATTGTGTTTCCTTGCTGGCTTGATTCTAGATGACCCTGACTCCGTCCGTATTTAGTGCAGGGAACCAGTGGTCGTGTCCCCTCACTATTATAGGGTTTTCAGGTGTCACACAGTCTTGGGTACGTGGGCAGGTATGTGGACATGCAATCGTCTACCATTGAGACCCTTGCATGTGCATAGCAGTCAGGGAGAGCTCTTAGGGATTTTAAAGGGCTCACCTATATGCTCCTTAGTTTGGGATCAAGCCAGTCGGTCGTTTATTTAATAGTTCCAGCTATCTGAAACTTCATCCGTGACATTATAAACCGCCTTAACCGTCTTAAGCATGGATCCGGTTTCAGCCTTGATTGACTGCATGCAAGGTCTTTCGCTGGAGGTAGCAGATCTCCGTAAAACTGTGTCTCAGTTTCAGGTGACCGGTTCTGCTGGCGTTCATGGAGTTTGTTCCGAGCCTAAGAACTCGCTTCCGGATACGTTCCCCGGGGGGTAGTGAGAATTTTGTTCGCTTTAGAGAGGCTTGCAAACTCCATTTTCGCCTACTTCCCCATTCCTCTGGTGATGAGGAGCAGAGGGTGGGGATCATCATCTCGCTGCTCAGGGATAACACTCAGTCTTGGCCCCTTTCGCTGCCGGTGGGGGCACGGCCCCTCCGTTCGGTGGATGAATTTTTTGTAGCCCTGGGGCAGATATATGATGACCCGGATGGTATTGCTCTGGCTGAATCTAAACTGCGTCTTTTATACCAGGGTAAACAGTCCGCAGAGATATATTGTTCTGAATTTCGGAGATGGGCAGCTGATACCGGTTGGAATGATGCTGCACTCCGAAGTCAATTTTGCCATGGTCTTTCGGAAACATTGAAAGATGCATTTGCTTTTCAAGAGAGACCAGCGTCGTTAGAGTCAGCCATGTCTCAAGCTGTTCGTATTGACAGGCGTCTTAGAGAGAGAGAGAGGAGACTACTCTTTCCTGTCATATTCAGCCCAAGGACAGTGGGGCTGTTTCATTCAGTGCCTAGGGGTCTCAGTCTCTCTCAATCCCCTCTGAGGAGGAGGCCATGCAGCTGGGTTTGCTTGCCTCTGATAGTAGAGGATTCAGCTCTCAGAGGAGGGTTTGTTTCTGTTGTGGGGGTATAAATCATTTGGCTAATGTTTGCCCCTCATGGAGTTTTCTGAGGGTAATAAAAAAAAAAACTCTAAAAACTTTCCATTTGCTACTATTGGCAAGGTTGATGCGGAAATTGATGGTTTGCCGTTTGCTTGTAGTTCCCGTTTTCTCCTACCTGCCAGGGTGGCGCTAGACAGCAAGAACATTGTTTGTGAGATTTTTGTAGATAGTGGAGCAGCTGTCAATCTCATTGATAATCAATTTGCAACAACGCATGGTTTCCAGGTATGCACTTTGGAAAAGGATATACCTGTTTTTGCTATCGATTCCGCTCCACTTTCTCAAAGATCGTTAAAGGGCATAGTTCACAATATCCGTTTGACTGTGGGTGATGCTCATGTTGAGGATATGTCATGTTTCGTCTTAAGCGGATTACCTACTCCTCTAGTGTTGGGGCTACCCTGGCTCACTAAACATAACCCCACCATTGATTGGCAAGCAAGGAAAATAAATGGTTGGAGTGACTTTTGCAGAGAGAATTGCCTCACGGCGTCTCTTTCAGAGGTTTCTACCAAGACTGTACCATCTTTTCTCTCTGAATTTTCGGATGTGTTTTCCGAGAGTGGTGTCCAGGAGCTGCCCCCTCACCGGGAGTACGATTGCCCTATTAATCTCATCCCAGGCGCCAAGCTGCCAAAATCACGTCTATACAATCTCTCCCAACCTGAGAGAGTCGCTATGCGTACTTATATCTCTGAGAGCCTGAGAAAGGGACACATCCGACCCTCGAAGTCACCTATTGCCGCAGTTTGTTTTTTTTTGTGAAGAAAAAAGATGGTTCTTTAAGACCATGTCTGGATTTCAGGGAGTTGAACCGTATCACGATTCGTGACCCGTATCCGCTTCCTCTGATCCCAGACCTGTTTAACCAGATTGTTGGGGCTAAGGTTTTTTCTAAGTTGGATTTAAGAGGGGCATACAACCTGGTCAGGGTCAGGGAAGGGGACGAATGGAAGACGGCCTTCAATACCCCTGAGGGTCATTTCGAGAATTTGGTTATGCCTTTTGGTTTGATGAATGCTCCGGCCGTCTTCCAACATTTTGTGAATAGCATTTTTTATCATTTAATGGGGAAATTTGTACTGGTGTATCTAGATGACATTTTTATTTTTTCTTCTGATTTCAAGACTTATCGGGACCACCTACGTCAGGTCTTGCTCATTCTGCGGGAGAATAAATTGTACGCTAAACTGGAAAAATGTGTGTTTGCGGTTCCGGAGATTCAATTTCTTGGTTTTCTTCTCTCCGCTTCTGGTTTGCGGATGGACCCTGAGAAGGTCCGCACTGTGCTTGATTGGGAGCTTCCTGAGAATCAGAAGGCGCTGATGCGGTTTTTGGGTTTTGCCAATTATTACAGAAAGTTCATATTGAATTATTCCTCTGTTGTTAAGCCACTCACTGATATGACTAAAAAGGGGGTAGATTTTTCCTCCTGGTCGGTAGATGCGCTTAAAGCCTTTTCTAGTATTAAAGAGAGTTTTGCTTCCGCTCCCATTTTGGTACAACCTGATGTCTCTCTACTTTTTATTGTTGAGGTTGATGCTTCTGAGGTGGGTGTGGGTGCGGTCTTATCTCAGGGTCCCTCTCCTGCCAAATGGCGACCGTATGCCTTATCTGTAAAAGGGGCGTGTCCACAGGTTGGGAGGGGGGGGGCGCAATACATGGCTTGCCCCGGGTGCTGGCAACCCACGATACGCCACTGATGCCAATAAACCGATTATGTAGCTGACTTATGGCAATATCCAAACACCGGTAAAAGACTGCGGTTTTGAATCTTTCCTCTGGGACTTGTAGCCTTTCATCCAAACACAGCTCATCAAAGTGTCGCTTCACTTTCCTCACGCTTTTATTTTCAAATTTTGCTTGAATGCCCCATTTGTCCGCTAGAGAAACCGCTGTCCTTTTTGCCTCTTCATAATTATTTCGGAAGCTGCTGAGAACTTGAGCAGCTTTGTGTAGCAGTTTGGTTGCATTAGAGAGATCCATGTCTTTTGACTGCAGCATTTTAGAAACTGAATTAATATTTTCAAAAATTTTAGCTTGCAGGACAATTATTAAAGGGGTTCTGCACTTTGTTTAAACTGATGATCTATCCTCTGGATAGATCATCAGCATCTAATCAGCGGGGGTCCGACACCCGGGACCCCTGCCGATCAGCTGTTTGAGAAGGCAGTGGCGCTCCAGCAGCGCCGCGGCCTTCTCACTGTTTAACGCCGGCCCAGTGACGTCACGACTAGTATCAACCATTCAAGTGAACAGAGCTTAGCCCCGCCCAGGCCAGTTGATACTAGTCGTGACGTCACTGGGCCTGCGATAAACAGTGAGAAGGCCGCGGTGCTGCTGGAGCGCTGCTGCCTTCTCAAACAGCTGATCGGCGGGGGTCCCGGGTGTCGGACCCCCGGCGATCAGATGCTGATGATCTATCCAGAGGATAGATCATCAGTTTAAACAAACTGTAGAACCTCTTTAAAATAAAATGGAAGGATTCCAGTTTTGCCTTCAATGCACTAGCCTCATCTCACTCTTTTGGCTTGGTGGAAATGATAATGATTTTGGACAAAGCCTGTAAAATATCTGAAAACCTAAACCGTAGTGCTCGCACTGAGTCATGACGAGAGGACTATCTTGTTGGGCAAAGCTGTTTTAAAGTTAGGGAGAATTCAGAGTTAAAGGATGCTAAAAATGCCCATCTCTTCATACTTTCACCAAAGTAAGTGTACAAAGACTGAACGGTGTAAAAAAAAATTAGACATTTCAGTTATATTTGAAACTGCATCCTGCAAAACTAAATTGAGGTTATGGGCAGCACAATGTATGTAAGAGCATTATTTTTCTTTCTTGAGAATGCGAGTCTGAACACCGGTGTAAATGCCACTCATGGTGGCAGCTCCATCACAGCCCTGGCCCCGGCATTTTGATAAATCCAGACCTTTCTTTTCTATGGATTCTATAATAGTTTTTTTTCAAGGCCAGCCGCTGATTGATCTTCAACACATTGGAAACCTAGAAATGCTTCCTCTATTTTAATACCAGTTGTCCTAAGGTTTTCATCTCGCTCAACAATGACATATCTAAACACTTGGCTTAATTGATCAATGTTCCCAATGTCTTGGGTTGTATCCATAATTATAGAATAAAACTGTGATTTCTGGATTTCAGAAACAATCTCCTCCTTCACTTTGTTTGCAAGAAGACTTACCGGTATCTCTTCATTCTGTATTTGTGGACTGAGATATTTAACTGTTCCTTGGGGCCTCTGCAAAAGTTCCTTTAGTACAGTATCATACTCTGCAAGTAATTCAATTATGGTGCGAAAACTGCCATTGTTTACCTCCCCTACTTTTTGAAGTCACTGAAAAACTGGTCGTGGTTTACGTTCCACTTCAACCTAATCACTGGAAAAAGGAAACGCTGTGTGAAAAAGCTAAAAAGCAATTTTTATATAATATATATATATATATATTGCTTTTTAGCTTTTTCACACAGCCTCCCCTATTTTTTCCCTGTGACCACGAAAAGCAAGGTTGGCCATAGCCATTATTAATGCAACATTAACAATTCTATGTAAAGCTTGTCTCCAAAATGTAGTTTCTCTTCTTATTTGTCTTTCATTTTTCTCATCTATGGTTTTATGACGTCTCCATTGGTCATAAAGTATACAGGCTTCTATGTGGGATTGACTAGTATTATATATCTGAATTTTCGCTGACAACCTTTGCCACTTTGGATACCTTTTGCCCATGCTGGTTCAAATCCCTGTTTCTTGCGATCTCCAAACAACCAGCAAGGCTCACAATAGGCTGCATTAGGTTTTGATGAATAACATAGCCAAGTAACAGGTATTTTAAGGCCTGTTTTAGTGACTCTCTCATAGAAACTTGCTGAGAAACACCTTTGATCTTTTTCATCTCGAGGAAATGGCCCTTTAGGTCTACATGGACCATTACTTATAATAAATCTTTTCAGATTTCCATCTTGAATGGTAATAGGGTAATGGCCTCTGTCTGTTACATGCTCCTCTGCTAGACATCGTTCTACAAGGCTGACTTTCTATCTGTTCCTCTGCTAGACATAGTTCTACAAGGCTGACTATCTATCTGTTCCTCTGCTAGACATCGTTCTACTAGGCTGACTATCTATCTGTTCCTCTGCTAGACATCGTTCTATAAGGCTGACTTTCTATCTGTTCCTCTGTTAGACATCGTTCTATAAGGCTGACTTTCTATCTGTTCCTCTGCTAGACATCGTTCTATAAGGCTGACTTTCTATCTGTTCCTCTGCTAGACATCGTTCTATAAGGCTGACTTTCTATCTGTTCCTCTGTTAGACATTGTTCTATAAGGCTGACTATCTATCTGTTCCTCTGTTAGACATCGTTCTATAAGGCTGACTATCTATCTGTTCCTCTGCTAGACATCGTTCTACAAGGCTGACTTTCTATCTGTTCCTCTGCTAGACATCGTTCTATAAGGCTGACTTTCTATCTGTTCCTCTGCTAGACATCGTTCTATAAGGCTGACTTTCTATCTGTTCCTCTGTTAGACATTGTTCTATAAGGCTGACTTTCTATCTGTTCCTCTGCTAGACATCGTTCTATAAGGCTGACTTTCTATCTGTTCCTCTGTTAGACATCGTTCTATAAGGCTGACTTTCTATCTGTTCCTCTGCTAGACATCGTTCTACAAGGCTGACTTCCTATCTGTTCCTCTGCTAGACATTGTTCTACAAGGCTGACTATCTATCTGTTCCTCTGCTAGACATCGTTCTACAAGGCTGACTTTCTATCTGTTCCTCTGCTAGACATCGTTCTACTAGGCTGACTATCTATCTGTTCCTCTGCTAGACATCGTTCTATAAGGCTGACTTTCTATCTGTTCCTCTGTTCGACATCGTTCTATAAGGCTGACTTTCTATCTGTTCCTCTGCTAGACATCGTTCTACAAGGCTGACTTCCTATCTGTTCCTCTGCTAGACATTGTTCTACAAGGCTGACTATCTATCTGTTCCTCTGCTAGACATCGTTCTACAAGGCTGACTATCTATCTGTTCCTCTGTTAGACATCGTTCTATAAGGCTGACTATATATCTGTTGCTCTGCTAGACATCGTTCTACAAGGCTGACTATCTATCTGTTCCTCTGTTAGACATCGTTCTATAAGGCTGACTTTCTATCTGTTCCTCTGCTAGACATCGTTCTACAAGGCTGACTTTCTATCTGTTCCTCTGCTAGACATCGTTCTACAAGGCTGACTATCTATCTGTTCCTCTGTTAGACATCGTTCTATAAGGCTGACTTTCTATCTGCTCCTCTGTTGCACTTCTGCTCCAGCCTTTATCTAGACTTGATACCCTCTCATGCCATGATGTCTGCACACTACTGCCAGGACTTACTTTTTGTGTTGATGAAGTTTCTTCATTCGTACTGAGAGGGGCAGAGGATGTACTTGCTTCTCCAGGTATTTTAAAGAAACTACTTATTTTAGGAAGCTTGGCAGATTTCTCCTCTTCCTCCCTTTTCTTTTTGCGTTTATGAGCACCACTCATATGGTGAGACATGATGCAGATATAGATATAATAGTTCTGTCAAAAAATCACACACCATTTTATACTATACCACATCTCTGGTACAATGATACCTATACAATCTATAATAAAGCGTCATATGTACAATTGTACTACATAAAGAGACTGATATCACATTTAAAATAACATGCCTACCCATCAATATAGACACAGGCATGGAGAGGGAGAGTCAGCTCTGCAGCCAAGGGAGGGCTATATACTATCATACCCATCAATATAGACACAGGCACAGAGCGGAAGTGTTAGCTCCGCAGCCAAGGGAGGGCTATATACTATCATACCCATCAATATAGACACAGGCATGGAGGGGGAGAGTCAGCTCTGCAGCCAAGGGAGGGCTATATACTATCATACCCATCAATATAGACACAGACACAGAGAGAGAGAGTGTTAGCTCCGTAGCCAAGGGAGGGCTATATAGTATCATACCCATCAATATAGACACAGGCATGGAGAGGGAGAGTCAGCTCTGCAGCCAAGGGAGGGCTATATACTATCATACCCATCAATATAGACACAGACACAGAGAGGGAGAGTGTTAGCTCCGTAGCCAAGGCAGGGCTATATAGTATCATACCCAATCGAGATGGTTTGGGGTGAGCTGGACCGCAGAGTGAAGGCAAAAGGGCCAACTAGTGCTAAGCATCTCTGGGAACTCCTTCAAGACTGTTGGAAGACCATTTCAGGGGACTACCTCTTGAAGCTCATCAAGAGAATGCCAAGAGTGTGCAAAGCAGTAACCAAAGCAAAAGGTGGCTACTTTGAAGAACCTAGAATATGACATATTTTCTGTTGTTTCACACTTGTTTGTTATGTATATAATTCCACATGTGTTAATTCATAGTTTTGATGCCTTCATAGTCATGAAAATAAAGAAAACTCTTTGAATGAGAAGGTTTGTCCAAACTTTTGGTCTGTACTGTATAAAGGACAGGTTATTGGGAACATTTGTTCCTATTCCTAATCTGCCTGACTACCGGGCGTTCCAGACGAGGCTTAACTTGCCAAGTCCTTGACAAATGCTTTGTAAAGATGATGTAAATTGCTTCCTGCTGTAATCTGAGCGGACCAGTCGGGTCCTGACCATACCATTTGTTTTTAGTTTGTAAACTATTCAAATGTCGATTTCCTGGCGTTCCAGGAGCAGACACAGATTGTTCCTGAATATTGTTTCCTATTTGGACACCTTCTTCATAATTAAGATTCCCATGGATTAATGAGGTTTGTGTCACGAAACAAATTCTACATTTTTGAAACCAGCCCCTGGATCTGAATACTTTTATAATTGCATGTAATTAAAAAAAATATAGCATATCCCCTGAGCTATTCAATAAAATGCATCTGTATAGCGCCACCTGCTGTTTGTTCTTTTCCTTATTTTTTGTCCATCTCACTGAGGTGGTCACACGCGCTTAGTTAAAATCTTCAACTGCCGCCAGCCATATGTTCTGTTAGAAGCTGTGGCGGTTATAGGGAAAGAGCTGCAGCAGAAAGGACACGTCCACTGAGCTTCCAGGCTGAAGATAATCTAGCAGAGCATTCGGAGCAGTGAATGTGGAGATCTCTGGATCTGTGTGAGGTGCGGGGCTGGTTCTAGCTTTGTTAGAAAGGCGTATGATGTCTGATTTTTATATTGTACATCAGTCATGGCATAGCCCCTTTAAGGGGAACCTGTCAGCACCTCATTCCTCCCTTATACAGCTTTACAGACATGCCTTCATGAATTTTTATGCAATCTACCCTTGAGTAGTCATCTTAACGGTCCCTTCGTGTGGAGGGTCACGCTCTCTTTGCTGTAATCCCACCGGTTGAATTTACTTTCCAAGGATGGTCAGATACCAGCAGAGGTGCCCCTGAGATCTCGCACACATGCGCAGCTCCACCGCTCTGTCACTCAGTAACACTTATGGCACATGTGCAGTACACCCCCATAGTAGGCGTGGTTTCAGCGAGGAGAAGACCCCTCCCAGATGAATACCCCGGGGTAATTTGCATATTGCTTATAAGTTCACAAAACGTTGTATAAAGTTGTCTCTGTAAAGATGCAAAAGGGAGGAATAACATGCGACGTGTTCTCTCCCAAAGGATTTTTGTAAATAAAAAGTAAAAGGGGTTTTTCAAGAGTTTAAAATTCTTTCCTGGTGTCCCCTGACTTGTGTGTCATGCTCCGCCTCCTCGGTCCCAGCAGTGAAGCCATTTTTCGCTCACGGTAGCGTTCATTTCTTCTGTATGAAGAAGAAACACACATGTATACGACGAGAAGAAGCGTAATACTCAACCAAAAATGGCTTTTATTAAAGCTAACATGGCGGCATTTCATATACAAGTGACAGCGCAGCTCGGGGGGGGGGGCGGCTGACTCAGGAACCACAAGCACAGCAGCCAATCAGATGGCATCTTTAATTTGCAAACGGAAAAGCTGGAATCTGATTGGATGATAGAAGTACCAATGATAATTTTTCTCTCTAATAGTTTTTACACGATCGACCTCGTCTTAAAGTGGTTTTCTACAACCTCGATATTTCTATGGGGGGGTGGAGAAGGTGTCGACATCTTGTGACCGAGGTCATACAACGGGTTACTTTACCATGACTGTGGCCCTCGTGCCTAATTCTATACGTTCCACTATTTCTCATGGGGGACGTTAAATAACACGACGATACAAGGTGATGTAACAATAAAAAAAAATGATATAGCATTGAATGACAAAATATATGTTTATATACAGTATATATCTACATTTATGTATATCATTAATCCATAAGATTGCTCCTCCTCCTGGACGCCCATCACTTTTAATACTTTAAGGATAAAACGGAAGATTCTTAAAGGGAACCTGTCACCGGGATTTTGAGTATAGAGCTGAGGACATGGGTTGCTAGATGGCCGCTAGCACGTCCGCAATACCCAGTCCCCATAGCTCTCTGTGCTTTTATTGTGTAAAAAAAACGATTTGATATATATGCAAATTAACATAAAAGAGTCATATCTTACTTGTGTGACCAGAGAAGAGTCATATTTTAAGCTCTGGCTCATTTCAGGTTAATTTGCATATGTATCAAATCGGTTTTTATACACAATAAAAGCACACAGAGCTATGGGGACTGGGTATTGCGGACGTGCTAGCGGCCATCTAGCAACCCATGTCCTCAGCTCTATACCCAAAATCCTGTTGACAGGTTGCCTTTAAAGGGCTTATCCACCATTAGCAAAAAAAAAAGAGTCTAATTTCCCACAAAAACAGCGTCACTTTTGTCTACAGGTCTTGTCTGGTATTACACCTGAAAGGAGATGAGCTGCAATATTGGACACGACCCGTAGACAAGAGTGGCGCTGTTTATGGTCGTAAAAGGAGATGTCAAGCCTTTACTATGTTGATGGGCTTGGGTCCGACACCGCTGCTATTTACTAAGCCATTACTTAGTAAAGGGTGGACAACCCCTTTAAAGTAGACTCTTTTTGTCTAATCTTGTACAACCCCTTTAACATGGATAAGCTGCTCATGCACTCAGCCACCTCAACATACATTGCGGCCCGGCCACTTTAGATCCTAACCCAAGTCCCCGGGCAACAGAACCAGCCGCGGAGCCACCATGCTGCCTTCACTATGCTGATAGTGGACTCCTGGCATGTCTATGGCCACCAATCATTGCTGACTAACATCGTAGATTTCATTGGCTACCATGGGCAGCAAGGTTGCTTTTAGTTACTTTGTACTACTATTTATACAAGGCACGGCCTCCATTATCATTATTAGTGAGTGGATGTTACTTTGACCTGAATAGATTTATACAAAAATACTAAAAATGGAGCACACATATTCAAGAGGTCATTCTAAGTATATCTAACCTACGATGCTGGGATACTACAGCCTATATTAGGAAAATGACCCTAAATTATGGTGTATATTGTTAAACATTTAAGGAGTTGTCCAGGTGCTATTTATTTATTTAAAAGGGTCAGTATGGCTTAATAAAAAGTAATATCACCTAATTAATCCCCCTCCACTCCCGTTCCGATGCTGCCAATGTTTTTCCACTGGTGTCTACTTCCTGGTCCCTCTCAACATGGAAATGTGACTGCTGAGGCAGGTCACCGCTGTGGCCAATGACTAGCTGAGGCAGGTCACCGCTGTGGCCAATGACTGGCTGAGGCAGGTCACCGCTGTGGCCAATGACTAGCTGAGGCAGGTCACCGCTGTGGCCAATGACTGGCTGAGGCAGGTCACCGCTGTGGCCAATGACTGGCTGAGGCAGGTCACCGCTGTGGCCAATGACTGGCTGAGGCAGGTCACCGCTGTGGTCAATGACTGGCTGAGGCAGGTCACCGCTGTGGCCAATGACTAGCTGAGGCAGGTCACCGCTGTGGCCAATGACTAGCTGAGGCAGGTCACCGCTGTGGCCAATGACTGCTGAGGCAGGTCACCGCTGTGGCCAATGACTGGCTGAGGCAGGTCACCGCTGTGGCCAATGACTGGCTGAGGCAGGTCACCGCTGTGGCCAATGACTGGCTGAGGCAGGTCACCGCTGTGGCCAATGACTGGCTGAGGCAGGTCACCGCTGTGGCCAATGACTGGCTGAGGCAGGTCACCGCTGTGGCCAATGACTGGCTGAGGCAGGTCACCGCTGTGGTCAATGACTGGCTGAGGCAGGTCACCGCTGTGGCCAATGACTAGCTGAGGCAGGTCACCGCTGTGGCCAATGACTAGCTGAGGCAGGTCACCGCTGTGGCCAATGACTGGCGTCACCGCTGTGGCCAATGACTGGCTGAGGCAGGTCACCGCTGTGGTCAATGACTAGCTGAGGCAGGTCACCGCTGTGGCCAATGACTGGCGTCACCGCTGTGGCCAATGACTAGCTGAGGCAGGTCACCGCTGTGGCCAATGACTAGCTGAGGCTGGTCACCGCTGTGGTCAATGACTGGCTGAGGCAGGTCACCGCTGTGGTCAATGACTGGCTGAGGCAGGTCACCGCTGTGGCCAATGACTAGCTGAGGCAGGTCACCGCTGTGGCCAATGACTAGCTGAGGCAGGTCACCGCTGTGGCCAATGACTGGCGTCACCGCTGTGGTCAATGACTGGCTGAGGCAGGTCACCGCTGTGGCCAATGACTGGCTGAGGCAGGTCACCGCTGTGGCCAATGACTGGCTGAGGCAGGTCACCGCTGTGGCCAATGACTGGCTGAGGCAGGTCACCGCTGTGGCCAATGACTGGCTGAGGCAGGTCACCGCTGTGGTCAATGACTGGCTGAGGCAGGTCACCGCTGTGGTCAATGACTGGCTGAGGCAGGTCACCGCTGTGGCCAATGACTGGCTGAGGCAGGTCACCGCTGTGGTCAATGACTGGCTGAGGCAGGTCACCGCTGTGGTCAATGACTGGCTGAGGCAGGTCACCGCTGTGGCCAGTGATTTGCAGACATTTTCTGTGTTAATAGGGTATAGGAATTAGAGACTGTTGGGAGACCTTGGAAGCATCATAATGAGAGCAACAAGGGATCAGACTGGCGAATGTTAGTTATTAGATTTTATATATATTTTTACAAGCGGACAACCCCTTTAAGAGGATTACTGTCACTGTAGAGTTGACCATTTTCCGCTTCTGTCAGGAATGTTCCACGACAGATACTACAACATCCATGGGGATTTGGTCATTTTAGCTCCAAAGCTGGAAAACTGGTTTGATGTGACCATACAAATGAGCACCAAGATAAAACGTGGATAGACCACCCAGATCAGTTCCCTTAGGGTGTGTAACCTTTATGACGAGTCTCACTACCCTGATTTCTTCAGTCAACCATCTAACTCCACAAGTGATCACCCAAATGTTGCCGTGCCCCTAATGTTTGCATCTAGGGCTCAGAGGAAGGCTCTTTATAAAGAGTCCACCTCCATGATTATTCCATCGACACAAGTGTTGGGCGATTTTGAAACACAGTCATACTCCATATCATTCATTCTTTTGAACAGTAACTTTTGGTGGTCATATTATATTCACTAGCTTCTTTTCCATCCAGTTTATGCTATCCTTCAAACATGTTCTAATGTACAGTACAGACCAAAAGTTTGGACACACCTTCTCATTCAAAGAGTTTTCTTTATTTTCTTGACTATGAAAATTGAAGATTCACACTGAAGGCATCAAAACTATGAATTAACACATGTGGAATTATATACATAACAAACAAGTGTGAAACAACTGAAAATATGTCATATTCTAGGTTCTTCAAAGTAGCCACCTTTTGCTTTGATTACTGCTTTGCACACTCTTGGCATTCTCTTGATGAGCTTCAAGAGGTAGTCCCCTGAAATGGTTTTCACTTCACAGGTGTGCCCTGTCAGGTTTAATAAGTAGGATTGCTTGCCTTATAAATGGGGTTGGGACCATCAGTTGCGTTGAGGAGAAGTCAGGTGGATACACAGCTGATAGTCCTACTGAATAGACTGTTAGAATTTGTATTATGGCAAGAAAAAAGCAGCTAAGTAAAGAAAAACGAGTGGCCATCATTACTTTAAGAAATGAAGGTCAGTCAGTCAGCCGAAAAATTGGGAAAACTTTGAAAGTAAGGGCTATTTGACCATAGGAGAGTGATGGGGTGCTGCACCAGATGACTTGGCCTCCACAGTCTCCGGACCTGAACCCAATCGAGATGGTTTGGGGTGAGCTGGACCGCAGAGTGAAAGCAAAAGGGCCAACAAGTGCTAAGCATCTCTGGGAACTCCTTCAAGACTGTTGGAAGACCATTTCAGGTGACTACCTCTTGAAGCTCATCAAGAGAATGCCAAGAGTGTGCAAAGCAGTAATCAAAGCAAAAGGTGGCTACTTTGAAGAACCTAGAATATGACATATTTTCAGTTGTTTCACACTTGTTTGTTATGTATATAATTCCACATGTGTTAATTCATAGTTTTGATGCCTTCATAGTCATGAAAATAAAGAAAACTCTTTGAATGAGAAGGTGTGTCCAAACTTTTGGTCTGTACTGTATTTCCTATGAAATAATCTTCTTTCTCCTTTTAAAACTTCCTTTAAAAAAATAAATTGTACATATGTCCTTAAAGCTATGTAGTCATCTCCATATGTTCTCCAGCTTCATACCATCCCCACCACAGAAGACAGTATAATCGCATGCATTTTGTTCCTGGCACCCTGAGCTCAGATGATGAAGGAAGACATCTTCTCCTTTGATTGTAAGCAGTAACTGGATCCATCATAAAAGAACTCATAGGAAAAGTCGAGGAGCATTGTGCTGTCCTTCCATCCAGAAAGGCAACCCTTAAGATCTACTCAGTTTAAAATCAGTTTCTACAACATGGGAAACAAGCTCACTCACACTACTATTAATGGTGCCCATGGTACCACAGTAGCAAATTTCCCATAGGATGTAGTCTTGGTGCCTAAAAGGAATAAATTCAGAGCCTGCATCGGTGGTTTATAGTGTGGAGTCCCTAACCATATGTCCATTGTCAGCCAATATTCTCCTCTCGGTATTTGTTGACTTGACAGAGGGCGAGTACTTGGACCCTCGATTGCAGCAATAGCAAAGGATCTGCTTGAAGGTGGCTCTCATCTCATTGTCTCTGTATGAGTACACAATGGGATTGATGACGGAGTTGAACTCGGCAAGGAGCAGGAAGTATTTCTCAACAGCCAGAACATTGCACTGTTTGCAATCTAAGCCATCCAGAAGGAGGACAATTTGGCCTGGAGTCCAGCAGATGACAAACGCACCTGGAAGAAATGGTAAAGACATGGGCATAAGAATTTGAGATAACACTGAAAACGGTATACACAAAATATGGACTCTTTTATCGTGCAAGTTGAAAGGTGCCTATACCCATAAGAATAAAATAGACCAAAACTGCCGACTTTGGAGGGACCAGTCAACCAGCTCATGTGCATGGGGGTGTCCCAACATCATCTGTTGGAGGAAAGAAGCATTGGACAAGTTGAATTTCAAAGGTTGATCATTTTGTTCTCATGGGAGATAGGCCACCGCTAAAGGTGTCCGGCACTGCTGCAATTCCTCATCCCCAAGGAGAATCATCGTTTCTGGGCAGCAGATACCCATTTAGACAGCACGTTCTGCTGCCCAGAAACAAGTCGACTGCACCAGTGATACTTTCATTCAATGAATAAACGTTTGCTTATATAATCAGGTGATTGGTGGCTCCTTTACACAGGGCAATTATCAGGAACGACCAATCCTAGGAACACTCCTTCCTGATAATTGTCCCAATTATTGGCCTGTGTAGTAAGCCTTTAGTCATAGCCTACGCAGGCTACAACTAAGAACAATCCTCTTTGTTTGAAATGTGTAGGTTTCTTCTTTGTATTAAGATAGTCTTTTAATAAATTTAGAATTAACTACTGAAGATCTGAACTACGTACGAATGCTGGAGTTTACCATTTTCACGATAAAACTTCTCCTACACCACCACCTTAGGACCGGTGGAAACCATGAGAGTTTGACCTTTGTCGTCTTTATGAAAAGACAAATCAGGTCTAACGTTTTTGGATCACAGAACATAGCCTGCTCCTTCCTCTCCACTGGATATAGGACACAAGAAATCCCAGTAGACAAAATTTACTTCTTGAGACGTTATTTTTATGTGGGTTCCTATTGCTTAGGTACTGGATGGATCTGAAGAGTCTACATTCATTTGTCCACGGTTGGGATGATGACATAAGTCCATGTTATAGATGCGTCCTATACCTTTCCACACGTTTCGTGAAGGACTCCAAGATACAAATTCTTCTGCAGACACATGCCCGATAAAGTAATGCAAAATCATGTATTTTTTTTTTAAGCAAGATATAGTGCACCTTTTCATGTGGGACATCCCAAACCAAGAGGAACGATAAGGAAGAACACATCTTTATTCAGCTCATGATCCGTAAGGACATACTTCTAATGACAGTGCTCCTCAAAAACCAGTATTGTATTGGAACATCACAGATCCTATCATTATTTACAGCTGTGCTCCCACGCGGGTGACGCCATGAGCCATGTTTACGACGGGCATTGTTAGGACGTGTGCCAAAGGTCTTTCTGCACCACTTAATATCATTGCATAACTCACACAGAAACTATGTACAACAATATGCCGGGCTATAGTTGTCATTTTAGTAGGAACCAAGAGGACAGACTGGGGATGAAGCGGTCACAGACTGAGCTTTTCTCCTCTCTGACCCTCACCCTTCATTTCTAAACGTTTTGGTTACACCCCAATGACTTATTCTCGGCTATCCGACAACAGCCAGCCCTGTCCTATAAAATGGGTGTGTGCCCGAGTACAGCAAACGAGGAGTTAAAAGTCATGAATCCACCCTGTATAAAGTGGAAAAACGCCTCCTCCTCGCCCAGCAGACAAGCAGTAATTACAGTGTCCTTGATCCTACGATGAGTGTCCTATAAGCTTCTCAAAACTGACCAAAGCTGGGCCTACACATGCAACAGCTGCTGGCCTAAGATCGTTTGGCTGACAGCTATCTTTCCCGATTCCCTAACAACTCCTCCATACACATGCACGTTCGGCACCTCTCGTGGTGGACTATCTCCTGGTGAAAATATTCACTTCGCCCGACCCTTCTCTCAGGAGCTCCCACCTTCGGTAGAGTATCGGCATAACCTGGCGTTCTCGCCAGGTTGGTTGACAATACATTAATGTACTCAACTAACTAAAGGAAAATTTCAAACATGGCCGACTTCTTTCCAAAAGTAGTAGTGTCACGGGCGTTGCGGGAAAAGGTGCCCAATTTTTCCGCGCGAGTGCAAAACATTGTAATGTGTTTTGCACTCGAGTGAGAAAAATCGTGCATGTTTGGTACCCAAACCTGAACTTCTTCACAGAAGTTCGGGTTTGGGATCGGTGTTCTGTAGATTGTATTATTGTCCCCAATAACATGCTTATAAGGGAAAATAATAGCATTCTGAATACAAAATGCATAGTACAATAGCGCTGGAGGGGTTAAAAATAAATAAAAAATAATTTAACTCATCTTAATCCACTTGATCGCACAGCCCGGCTTCTCTTCGATCTCCTTCCTTGCTGATTGCAGGAAAAGGACCTGTGGTGACGTCACTCCGGTCATCACATGATCCATCACCATGGTAAAAGATCATGTGACGGACCATGTGATGACCGAAGTGACGTCACCACAGGTCCTTTTCCTGCAATCAGCAAAGAAGGAGACCGAAGAGATGCCGGCTGCGCGATCAAGTGGATTAAGATGAGTTTAAGTATTTTTATTTATTTTTTAACCCCTTCAGCCCTATTGTACTATGCATTCTGTATTCAGAATGCTATTATTTTCCCTTATAACCATGTTATAAGGGAAAATAATAATGATCGGGTCCCCATCCCGATCGTCTCCTAGCAACAGTGCGTGAAAATCGCACCGCATCCGCACTTGCTTGCGATTTTCACGCAACCCCATTCATTTCTATGGGGCCTGCGTTACGTAAGAAACGCACAAAGAGGAGCATGCTGCGATTTTCACGCAACGCACAAGTGATGCGTGAAAATCACCGCTCGTGTGCACAGCCCCATAGAAATGAATGGGTCGGGATTCAGTGCGGGTGCAATGCGGTCAACTCACGCATCGCATCCGCGCGGAAATCTCGCCCGTGTGAAAGGGGCCTTACAGTTAATAAAAACGTTACCTTTATGAGCAATCCTGGACTTATAAAACCGGCAAAAAACATCTTAGTAGCATATGCAAATGAGGGCTTGCAAGTGCCCAGGGGCGGCGTTACCCTCGTAGGTGCCCAGCTAGCTCAGCCTTATCGTCGCTTCCCCCCGCCCATTCTTTCCCTCTGCCCGCCCATCCTTTCCCTCTGACCGCCCATCTACTTACTTCTTGTTTCGCCGAGATCCCGCGCCTGCGCACTCAGTCCTTCGGCCGGCGCATGTGCACTGCGATGCCCAGTCCTTGTACGGCATTACAGTAAATAATGCGCATGCGCCGGCTAACGGCGTGAAAACACCACAAAGGAGGCGGTCCATCGGCGCATGCGCATTAATTACTGTGATGCCGTACAAGGAATGGGCATCGCAGTGCACATGCGCCGACCAACAGACTGAGTGCGCAGGCGCAGGATCTCGGCGAAACAAGAAGTAAGTAGATGGGCGGTCAGAGGGAAAGGATGGGCGGGCAGAGGGAAAGAATGGGCGGGGAGAAGCGACGATAAGGCTGAGCTAGCTGGGCACCTACGAGGGTAACGCCGCCCCTGGGCACTTGTGAGCCCTCATTTGCATATGCAACTAAGATGTTTTTTGCCGGTTTTATAAGTCCAGGATTGCTCATAAAGGTAAAGTTTTTATTAACTGTAAGGCTGCTAGAAAGCTATGGGAAGGGTTAAAAAGGTGAAACTTTGATGACAGACTCCCTTTAAGAGTACAAATACTAAAATTGTGCAGTTTTCACACTGGCCACTAGGCCTAGTAATAGGACCAGACTTCCTGTTTACAGATACGCTTTACAGCAGCCACGTGGGCCACAGACACAGTAGATTGGAGGGGACTTCTGTGTGTTTTCTGGGCATGCTCTGTGACCAGTGCAGAGGTCATTGTACAGGGAGGGAGTAGATAAGCCGTTGACCATCACCCATGGAGAATGGTGGATCCTCTATGATCTATTCATAGGTGTTATCTGTCATTGTAATCCCGCCTATGATGATAACGAGATGACTGCTGAAAAGTGATCTGTACAGACCAAGAAGTTGGAAAACTGAATGAATTTTGGATTTTTCAAAAATATATATAGTGACTTACCTGATCCCTGCCGCTAGATTCTGGCTCCTTTGCTCCCCCGCTGATCTCCGATCTCCCCATGTAAACATCCGGTGATGTCACTGAGACACATCACCGCTGCGGACAGTCATTGGCTGCGGTGGTCACGTCAAACTGAATGTTGATAAGGGGAGACTGGAGATCTGCAGTGACGGAGGGGAGAGAATCAGCCGAAAACCAGCAGCGGGTATCAGGCAAGTATGATATCCTCCACAAGTCTGGCCATGCTGGGTTTGCCTAAAACAACCCCTTTAAGAACAGCCATACATTGTATTCATTACTTTGCATAGAGAATATTAGTGAAGTACAATGTATGTCTGCATCTATTCATACAAAGGACCACTTATCTGACAATACTCAGGCAACTTTATGGTTGAAGGGGTTGTCCCATGAAAAATATCCTCGAGTTTTCAAACCAGCTCCTGGTTCTCAATACTTGTGTAATTGCATGTAATTAAAAATGTAGTATAGCCACTGAGTTATTCAAAAAAATCTACTGTATAGCGCCACCTGCTGATTATTTCAAATTTGTTTGTCCTGCACTCTGAGAAGGTCGCACATGCTCAGTTTCATTCATATAGTGGTTGTGGTTGGTATTGCTGCTCAGCCCCATTCACGTCAATGTGGCTGAGCTGTTCCTAGGCCACGTGACTCATGAATGTGTCATCACCGGCCTAGGAAAAGCAGGGAGAAGGCCGTAGCACTCCCAGGAGAGCCGCTGCCTTCTCATACAGCTGATCAGCGGGGGTCCCGGGTGTCGGACCCACACCGATCAGATACTGATGACCTGTCCTGAGGAAAAAGTCCTGAGGAGTTATAATTATAAAAGTTTCATTAGGGCATTAGGGACATCATATTAAAATTACAAAGGTTTAGTTAATCTTTAAAGGGGCTGTCCTACGAAAAATATTCTACCAGCACCTGCATCTGAATACTTTTGTAACTGCATGCAATAAAAAATTTAGCATAGCCAGTAAGTTATTCAATAAAATGTATCTGTACAGCGCCACCTGCTGTTTGTTCTTTCTCCTATTTCTTTGACCTGCTCACTGAGATGGCCGCACATGCTCAGTTTCATCCTTCAACTGCCTCCTGAGCTGTGATAGAGAGAGCTGAGACACGCCCCCTGAGCTGTGATAGGGAGAGCTGAGACACGCCCCCTGAGCTGTGATAGGGAGAGCTGAGACACGCCCCCTAAGCTGTGATAGGGAGAGCTGACACACGCCCCCTAAGCTGTGATAGGGAGAGCTGACACACGCCCCCTGAGCTGTGATAGGGAGAGCTGAGACACGCCCTCCTAGCTGCAGCAGAATGGACACACCCCTTTGAGCTGTTAGCTTGATATACATCTAGCAGAGCAATGAATGTGGAGATCTCTGGATCCATGTGAGGTACAGGGCTGGTTCTAGCTTTGTTAGAAAGAGATTGTCATGTCCTGTATGATGTCTGATTCTCATTTTTTACATTGGGATAATCCCTTTAACTAGTCTGACCTCAGTCTCCTGTATCGTGTGTAGAGGTGTCATTTTCTAGTCTCTGCCGGTCAGCCCTGTGTTCCAGGGTTTGTCACCATGTGTCACTGCTTGGTGACGCTGAGTCACCCTTTATATAAGGCCGATCTCGAGGGGATCCTGTCTCCAGCTGTGCAAACATCATGGTCATTTATTCCCTGTGATGCATAACTGCTTCTAAAATCCAGATGTTTCAACTTATTCCGTCTCTGCACGCCTGGCGTCCTCTTATAGCCGGCGCCACTAAGACACCCACTGACCAGCGCAGTCCCTGTACAGAACAGGCAGTACCTCTTTATCTCATCTCATACCACAGGGCATTTTTTATTCTGTTGAATTCATAGACAAAAAATGTATAAAATATATAATTTGCCTCTATATGAATTCAAAGGCATGTGGAGGTATAGAGCGGCTGCACAGAGGTACAGAGCTCCTGCACTGTGGGTGGTAAGGGTTGTATAATATAGTCATGTATTCAGACATGGGCAGATAGCTTGGATCTACTGGAGAGGTAAGCAGTTTGGGACTTGAAGGAACCACAAAAAAAACACAAAAAAACCCCCACAAAACAATCTGTTCCGACCTTAATCTCCCCCTTCCCTTTGAACCCATCTTGCTGGTAAAACTGAGAGAAATCTAGAAAGAAATCTCTGTGTGTCCCAGGAGATCAGCTATGACCCCCCTCCTCCTCCATAGGATGTAAGACATCTGGCTGCAGCAGGAGCCGCCTCCTCCTCCATATGATGTAAGACATCTGGCTGCAGCAGGAGCCCCCTCCTCCTCCATATGATGTAAGACATCTGGCTGCAGCAGGAGCCCCCTCCTTCTCCATAGGATGCAAGACAGCTGGCTGCAGCAGGAGCCCCCTCCTCCTCCATAGGATGCAAGACAGCTGGCTGCAGCAGGAGCCCCCTCCTCCTCCATAGGATGCAAGACAGCAGGCTGCAGCAAGAGCCCCCTCCTCCTCCATAGGATGCAAGACAGCTGGCTGCAGCAGGAGCCCCCTCCTCCTCCATAGGATGCAAGACAGCTGGCTGCAGCAGGAGCCCCCTCCTCCTCCTCCATAGGATGCAAGACAGCTGGCGGCAGCAGGAGCCCCCTCCTCCTCCATAGGATGTAAGACAGCTGGCTGCAGCAGGAGCCCCCTCCTCCTCCATAGGATGCAAGACAGCTGGCTGCAGCAGGAGCCCCCTCCTCCTCCATAGGATGCAAGACAGCTGGCTGCAGCAGGAGCCCCCTCCCCCCTTCTGCAGCCAGATCATTTTCTATGGTCACTATAGACCTCTTGGGATGCCTGATGTATCAGGAGGGACCTGACTGGGGGAGGTTGGGGGGGCATGTCAGTATGCACAGAGGGAAGCCGGTGATCATTGGCAGGGAACCAGTGTGGAATCGGGAAGGTAAGTATTTTACAGTTTGCCACTTTGCAATCTTGAACCTGAATTGCTAGATTTCTTTAAATCACAAAAAATCTCTTTCTGACAAGGAATACTGGTGTCAGCTATCTTCTCCACAAACCTGCACCACTGCATTGCCCGAACATAGGGGTAGGTGGGTGGCACTTAACACCCGGGGCGACCCTCCGGTTGGGATCTGCAACTAAAAAGATGGAAAGGAGGTCGCCATAAGTGCTCTGCTCTGTTTTTAAAGTCTCATTTGCCCAGCAATGTCAGAGGAACTTTTTGTTGAACTGAGCCCAGCAGGCAACATGGGGGAGAGGGACAGATGGGAGCAGAGATGTCTGCAGGGTCAGGATGAAGACGAGCACTGGGAACGTCTGGATGAAAAGAAGTGGAAGAGGGACAGGTATGAATAGCACATGAAGGAAGACATCTGCAGAAGGAGGATCTCCACAAACACAGCTGCTGTGACTCCATCTCTCCACAATCTCCTTTGATAAGGCAAGAATGTGGTTTGAGGGAAAAGTTCAGGCTTTGTCCATTCAGCATTATAGGAGGTTCTGGCTCCAGAGGAGGACGGAAATCCCGGGGCTCCATGTACACAACTGCCTTCAGGATCCGTGTGATATGGAAATGGCTACCCACGGGGGTCAATCCCTTCTCCACGTCCACCCGCCGTGACTAAATGTTCTGGAGAGGTGGAGGGGTGGCCACCTGTACGAGCCCAGGAAACCCATGCCTGTCAGTCACTTATCTGAATGGCCCATGTGTAAGGTTACATTTCTCCTGTAGGGGGCACTACAAGAAGAATGAATGGCCAAAAAAGCCAGAGCTGCACTAGAGATGGGTTTCGGCACCTTGGGGCGTCCCCGAAGCGGAGGATGCTTTCCCATCACTTGATGGAGAGGGCCGGCCCTGCCGAATCCTGCGGTGCTGCTCTGCTTCTGCCACTGTAGCAGAGCCTCAGCGCGATGAGATGGCAGGGGAAGCACCCTCAGGTGCCGAAATCTGCTTAATGAGACAAACCGATTCGCTCATCACTAACCTGCACCAATCTGCTGATTGCTGAGTCAGCCTCTACTGTCTTTACTGGTATGCCTGTTCATAGGATCTGTCTGGTACTGAAGAGAATCGGGCTGTGCTGCAATACCACACACAACCTGTGGACTGATGGGGTGCTGTTTCCTAATCCTGGATAATCCCTTTAAAATGAAAAAAAATAATAATAATTGCGGTCCGCTCCAGTGGATACTGTATATGGGATTATATTCCCATCTACTAGCAGTGCTCAGTTTAAATTTTCTGTGGCAGTTACAGGAAAAGAGGGAGAGAGCTACAGTAGAAAGGAGACACCCCTGAGCTGTGATAGGGAGAGAGCCACAGTAGAAAGGAGACACCCCCGAGCTGTGATAGGGAGAGAGCTACAGTAGAAAGGAGACACCCCCGAGCTGTGATAGGGAGAGAGCTACAGTAGAAAGGAGACACCCCCGAGCTGTGATAGGGAGAGAGCTACAGTAGAAAGGAGACACCCCCGAGCTGTGATAGGGAGAAAGCTGCAGTAGAAAGGAGACACCCCCGAGCTGTGATAGGGAGAAAGCTGCAGTAGAAAGGAGACACCCCCGAGCTGTGATAGGGAGAAAGCTACAGTAGAAAGGAGACACCCCCGAGCTGTGATAGGGAGAAAGCTACAGTAGAAAGGAGACACCCCCGAGCTGTGATAGGGAGAGAGCTGCAGTAGAAAGGAGACACCCCCGAGCTGTGATAAGGAGAGAGCTACAGTAGAAAGGAGACACCCCCGAGCTGTAATAGGGAGAAAGCTACAGTAGAAAGGAGACACCCCCGAGCTGTGATGGGGAGAGAGCTACAGTAGAAAGGAGACAGCCCCGAGCTGTGATAGGGAGAAAGCTACAGGAGAAAGGAGACACCCCCGAGCTGTGATGGGGAGAGAGCTACAGGAGAAAGGAGACACCCCCGAGCTGTGATGGGGAGAGAGCTACAGTAGAAAGGAGACACCCCCGAGCTGTGATAGGGAGAAAGCTACAGTAGAAAGGAGACACCCCCGAGCTGTAATAGGGAGAAAGCTACAGTAGAAAGGAGACACCCCCGAGCTGTGATAGGGAGAAAGCTGCAGTAGAAAGGAGACACCCCCGAGCTGTGATAGGGAGAGAGCTGCAGTAGAAAGGAGACACCCCCGAGCTGTGATAGGGAGAAAGCTGCAGTAGCAAGGAGACACCCCCGAGCTGTGGTAGAAAGAGAGCTGCAGTAGAAAGGACATGCTCCCTGAGATGCCAGCCTGAAATATATCTAGCAGAGCATTTGGAGCAGTGAATGGTGACATCTCTGGAGCCATCTGAGGTACAGGGTGAGATCGCCATGTACTGTATGATGTCTGATTTTCATGTTTCACATTAGTCATGGGATAACCCCTTTAAAGGTTTCCACAGCGGTCAACTGAACGGCAATTACTGAATACTTCTGGATCATAGGGTTACATAACTCCTGGTGTGTCATGATGACAGCGACCGCAGCACGCTGAGACTTATCCTACCATGAAGCTAGAGGCTCACCAAGGCTGCAGGAGATGACAGAGGACGCAACAGTTTGTGAATTTGCTGGAAAAAAATAAATAAAATAAAAAATGGTTTCAAACAAAAAGGCTATTGAAACCTTACCCTCTACAGGGTTAGTAAATCTCCCCGTGTCTTCTTTCTTTTCTCAGAAAGAGCGCCACTCTTGTTCGTAGGCTGTGAGTGGTATTACAGCTCAGCCGCATTCTTTGTGAATGGTGCCTGGTGGCGGCAATACCAGACATGGCCTGTAGAAACGTGTGGCGCTGTTTACCAATACCATACAAACCCCTTTAAGGCAGGACTGTTGAGACGCCGACATCGTGTGGTCACCTACAGTCACCAGCATGACGCTCCACACATACAGATGGTACGGGCGGTCCAGAGGTCATACACATATATAGATGGAAGTCCTTACCACTGAAGATGAGGGACATACACATGCATCATATCATGGTGGGGAGGGCGGGGGGGGAGTGCAATACCTGCCAATAAATGCATTGAAAAACAATAAAGTCGCCCCCTCACCAGTCTGGGGTGGCTGATAACAGAGAACAGGAGACCACACAGCATATACAGGGGCTTACTCTCCCTACAGAAATCCATCTGCAAACGTATCTAGCGCTGCCAGGAAAGAGGGGTTGGGGTTTGGGGTTAAGATCCGGATTAGTGGGTAAGTGTAATAGTCCCGTGTTGTCACTTTCCTCTTGTTTGCTTTGTGCAACCAAAATAATAGCAGAATGCCTTCAGAGGACGGAGCTGGACAATGGATACCGCCCCGTGCCTGGCGGGGGAAGAGCGTGTCCCTCCCTAACCCCCCCCCCGGCCTGGGCGCCTCTCTATAGTCTATCAGTTCCCACATACACAGGTCACAGCTGCGGGGGGCTGGTCCCATTTCTTAAAAAATAATTGCTGTATCGGCCGCTTAAAGGCACAGTGACCTGCCGGGAGAAAAATGATGTTTTATAATATGCAAATGAGCCTCTAGGAGCAAAGGGGGCGTTACCGTTACACCTAGAGGCTCTGCTCTCTCTGTAACTGCCCAGCCCTCTGGACTTTGATGGACAGAGCCAGGTGGGATCACATTCACACTGCGTGGTCCTTTCAATCACAGTGCAGAAGGCACAGCAGTTGCAGAGAGAGCAGAGCCTCTAGGTGTAACGGCACCGCCCCCGTTGCTCCTAGAAGCTCATTTGCATATATTAATACATCATTTTTTTGCGGGCATGTGAACATGGGACCAACACAGATGTCTTCAGCTGCCAAGCGCCCATGTAACAGGTCAGCCAGCGTCATAGGTACAAAACTGCTGACAGATGCCGCTGACTCCACTCTCTCCTGTGCATCGTGGCTTCATGATGAATTATGAGTCGCTGTAAGGCCTCTTTCACACGCATAGCACCCGCACTGAATCCTGACCCATTCCTTTCAATGGGTCGTTTTTTTTCACGCATCAGTTCTGCGATGCGTGATAATCGCAGCGTGTTCTATATTCTGCGTTTTTCACGCAGCCCTTGCTCCATAGAAGTGAATGGGGTTTCAGTGAAAAACGCATTGTAATCCGGAAGCAGGCGCGGGTGCGATGCGTTTTTCACTGATGGTTGCTAAGGGATGTTGTTTGCAAACATTCCGTTTTTTATCACACGCGTGAAAAACGCATCAAAACGTATCGCACAACTGAACGCAATCGCAGACAAAACTGACTGAATTTGCTTGCAAAATGGCGCGAGTTTCACTGAACGCACCCGTCACGCTCGCGTGGAAGAGGCATAATCATTCCTGAAATCTGACACCTTAATAACATAAGCAGAGTGCGGTGCACTTCCCTCTCGGGCAGGACACGGGCGCACTGTGGGCACAATGACAAGCCCTGCCATGCAAGGGACATACTTTACTCCGCAGTTCTCGGCCTGGAATAAAAAGGAAGGAAGTTTCTGACCAGAGCTAGGTTGTCACAGTGCAGAGTATGTAGACGAGGACGCGCGGGGAATTCTTCAAACAGTTTGTCCGACCGCCCTGCAAAAACGGACTCATCTTTTGCAAGCCCCTCCGTTCCAGCAGAGTAGATAGATATCAAATGCTCAAATGTGGATCACCAATATGTAAGGGTCAGTATTAAAGGAGTGATCAATTGTAGTTATTAAAATGTAACTTTTAATCAATTAATTATCTAAGATAGATCACCCTTTGATAAACCAGGATACAAATAAACATGAGAAAAAATGATCAGTGAATAGAAACAGCTAGTGCACGGCGGCACTGATCTAAATAAACCGTGGTCCTACCACTCTGGCGACAGGTCCCTTGATATGGCAGCCCAGGTCCAATTAGAGACGGATAGCTTCTTTCATGGGCTATGATAACCATTCGTTGTCGGGGTAGTTGGACTACACCTATTCGCCCCTGTGGTGGCCCTAGCCTAATAAGTTAGAGCAGCCTCACCACAGGACACTCGTCCTTAAAAGGGCGACCCCGTCCGGAACCTGTCCCTAGCTCAAAGCCCTATATTTCCCTACTCTATTCCCGACATGCATGTTTGCATCATAATCATCAGGATCTGTAGGAAAGAACCTGAAAATGCCCTGAAGCGTGGGTGGAGGATTATCGGTCGTTCCACCTACCCTGAGGTAGGTAATTGAACATAACGTTCTACCTAGTAATCAGGTTGGTGAAGGCATCTTTCTTGGTGTTTTGTTCTTTCCTACAGATCCTGATGATTATGATGCAAACATGCATGTCTCCCCACCCAATGAGCTGACCATTGTGTGGGACCATGTTATCCATGCTTGTGCCAAACGCTTCAGACAGCCCCCTCCGCCTATAAAATCCAGAGGTCCCAATGGACCATACTGACAAAGGTCATCCTGATGGGACGACCCCATGTCATAGTATCACCGGTCACGTTACCACTGAGCTGGAACTCCACAATCTCTCGGGTGAAGAAGCCCTCAGTGGTCTCCTAATCTTTCACACTTGCGTTCTTTTCTTCCGGCATAGAGTTCCGTCGTCGGGGCTCTATGCTGGAAGAATCCTCCTGATCAGTTTTATCCTAATGCATTCTGAATGGAGAGAAATCCGTTCAGGATGCATCAGGATGTCTTCAGTTCCGGAACGGAACGTTTTTTGGCCGGAGAAAATACCGCAGCATGCTGCGCTTTTTGCTCCGGCCAAAAATCCGGAACACTTGCCGCAAGGCCGGATCCGGAATTAATGCCCATTGAAAGGCATTGATCCGGCCTTAAGCTAAACGTCGTTTCAGCGCATTGCCGGACACGACATTTAGCTTTTTCTGAATGGTTACCATGGCTGCCGGGACGCTAAAGTCCTGGCAGCCATGGTAAAGTGTAGTGGGGAGCGGGGGAGCAGTATACTTACCTTCCGTGCGGCTGCCCGGGCGCTCCAGAGTGACGTCAGGGCGCCCCAAGCGCATGGATCATGTGATCGCATGGATCACGTCATCCATGCGCATGGGGCGCTCTGACGTCATTCTGGAGCGCCCCGGGAGCCGCACGGACTGTAAGTATACTGCTCCCCCGCTCCCCGCTCCTACTATGGCAACCAGGACTTTAATAGCGTCCTGGCTGCCATAGTAACACTGAAAGCATTTGGAAGACGTCTTCAAATGCTTTCAGTTCACTTGCGTTTTTCCGGAGTGTAATTCCGGCAAGTGGAGTACACGCCGGATCCGGAGCCTTAGTGCAGAGTCTCCTTGGCTCAAAGACCTTTGGGGCTTGGTCAATGAGTCTTCTATGTATCTATGGGACTGTTATGCACTGGTTCCTTCACCCTAGAAATCAGTGGGGTTCCCAGTTCACAGATCACCCCCAGTGAGCTGTGGAAAGAGTACCTTCACTAATATGCCTTACCACTTGGAATACTTCAGTGGGACTCTCAAGCTAACAAACATTTAGACCTCTGTTATACCTGGAGGACATGGCTGACCATAGCACGTCCTTCCTCCACTATGTCAGGAGGACAAACGCTGATGCCGAATATCAAGAGGAAGGCTGCAGAGGTTCTGGCATGTGTGGAGCGATGCCTCACCATGATGTGCGGAGCATTACTGGATGATGAATGCACACACCTCAGATAACATCATCCTTGGCGTCCACCACACCCTCCATGACGTGGGCTGAGCAATTCTTGCAGCGATTACACGTGTGACAGAGCTCATCTGAATCCATAAGCTGCGGCTATCCGTCAGACTGATACCCATACCTCAACCAGGTCACTGCTTAGGAATGTAGATGCATCAGGGTCATAACAACGCTCTTTACTGTACATCCTTAGGGACAATATGGCTGCCAACGAAAGCACAGGCCACTGCGACCATTGTATGCATCTGGGTCAGCAGAGTTTGAGAAGCATCGAGGACAAATCCTGGTCAACGGGTAGATTAAATAGAGGTCATTAACCTTAAGGCTAGAACTACACAACAACATTTGTTGCGCAACATTTTGTCGCATCAATGTCGCGCAACAATAGTAGTCTATGGTGTCGCAGTCGCAAAAAACCCATTCAAGATGTCGCGTCGCAGTATGTCGCAGTGCGACACCATAGACTACCAGTATAAAAATTGTCGCGCGACATTGCAGTGTAGTTGTGCCCTATGTGTTGCGCAACTTATTGTCGAGCGACACATGTCGTCGTGTAGACCTAGACTTAAGGGGTTCTCTGCTTTGGACAATTCCTACTTTGTTGGAAGAATCCCTTGACCAGACTGATCAGAAAGTGTCCTCCTGCTGAAACCCCCGGCGATCAGCTTTAATATGTGAGGAAACATGGCAGTAAGTGTTCAATTACCCTGCAGCACCAACTACAGGACAAAAGAAGCTTTACACAATGTCCATCCGCATCGATGGGTTGTCTGTGTAATGCAGGACGGATGAGCTCCTCCAAAGTGAGAGACACTCTATGCAATAAGTTTCCACTCTCACTAAGGCCACATCCACAGCGAGAAACGGTCATGTGGCGGCCATTTTCAGAACTAATTACATGACTGTTTTTAATGGTTTTTCCATTGAAATGTATTAATGCCGGATCCGGTACCAAGTGTTACAGAAATTGCTGCATCGCCGTATCCGGTCTTCCGGTCTGCGCAGTACTTTCTAGCTTTGAAAAAATTAAATACCGGATCCGTTATTCCGGATGATACCGTTAAGACGGATCCGGTATTTCAATGAATAAGTCTAACAGATCCGGATCAAAAATATATCTGTTTATAGAGAGGGGCGAATGCCTCTGTGTGTCCAAGTGGAAGAGACACTTTTAATGGCTGGCTTTAACGGCCGTAAAAACGGATGCAAGACAACAAGAAAACAGATGCAAATTTTTGGAAAAGTCAGGTAGATCTCCCACAGAAATATATCTCATAGTACTTACTCAATATGATAAAGACGGTCTTCATCAGGTTGATCATGGTCTCCCGGTACTTGGGATGGAACGATGTGTGCCTGGACATCCTGGTCATCCTCCTCTTGACGTACACAAAGATATGCAAGTATACCACCATCATAATGAGAAATGCCACCAGGTTGGATACCGCCCAGAAGATAAGATAACTCCGGCTGTACAGCGGGGCCATTCGCGAGCAAGTCTCAATGTTACAAATACAGTGCCACCCAAAGGACGGGATGAGTCCCAGCAGCAAAGCCGTGAGCCAGATGCAGGCGATGAGGATGCAGACGCGTTGGTTGGACATCTTGCTGTGGAGCTGCATGGCAAAGACCGTCTGGTGCCGCTCTACGGCTATGGCCAACAGATTGGCCACTGAGGCGGTGAGGCTGGTATCTAGTAAACTTTGCCGGAGGAGCCAGGTTTTCAGCGTTAGGCTGGAAGTCCGTGGGCCGGTATGGAACATGAGATAAGTGTAGGCTACTCCGGCAAATAGATCTGCAGCCGCTAAGTTCCCCAAAAGATAGTAGATGGGATAGTGGAACCTCCTGTTTATTATGATGGCCGTAATGACCAGTATGTTGGTGAAAAGTACAAAGACGCACACAGTAAGTCCCAGGCCGACCACCAGGCTGTCCTTCGGCCTCCATTCTGTTGTCAAGTCTTTCCCGCTCTTGTTGTAGAAGAAGCCGATACTTTCATTAAAGTAACACTGCTTCATTTTAAGGGGGTCGTTAAATCCTGGAAAGAAAAAGGAGAATTTAAAAGTGCACAAAAACCCCCCATCAAACTAGACATGGAGACCTCCCAGAAGAAAAGTCCACAGCTGAGCACAAAAAAACCCCCATCAAACTAGACATGGAGAACTCCCAGAAGAAAAGTCCACAGCTGAGGTGGGATCAGCCGATGAGTTTTTTACTGTTTGATGATGCTATAACCCGGAGCTTGACAAGATCCAGAAGCTCCGTCACCACGGCCTAACAATCTGCTAATATTACATGTGCAGATGAAGCGTTCCGTCACCTGCTCGTCGGTGGAGGAGACCGCTGCTATTACTCGCAGCGATCTCCTCCACAGTATGGGGAGGAGAGATCGCTAATGCCATCGCTTGTCCCCATACACACTCTTTGTTTGCCGATAGCAGATCGTGATTACACGGCACAATCTGCCGCCGGCAAATGATGATATTTTAAGCCTGTATCACACTACACATTTTTCGGCAGATAATCACTAACGTTAGCAATCATCTGGCAGTGTAATACTGCCGCCGATTGCCCAATGAAGGAGAAAACACTCAATTATCAGGCAATCCAAATTTTTTGACATGCTAAAAGATTCTCGTTGAAAGGGGGCAGATTGTGGTGTCTAATCCACTATACAGCATGGGGACACAACCACTATACAGCATGGGGACACAACCACTATACAGCATGGGGACACAACCACTATACAGCATGGGGACACAACCACTATACAGCATGGGGACATAAACCACTATACAGCAGGGGGACACAACCACTATACAGCATGGGGACACAACCACTATACAGCATGGGGACACAAACCACCATACAGCATGGGGACACAAATCACCATACAGCATGGGGACACAACCACCATACAGAATGGGGACACAACCACCATACAGCATGGGGACACAAACCACCATACAGCATGGTGACACAAACCACTATACAGCATGGGGACACAAACCACCATACAGCATGGGGACACAAACCACCATACAGAATGGGGACACAACCACCATACAGCATGGGGACACAACCACCATACAGAATGGGGACACAACCACCATACAGCATGGGGACACAAACCACTATACAGCATGGGGACACAAACCACCATACAGCATGGGGACACAAACCACCATACAGCATGGGGACACAAACCACTATACAGCATGGGGACACAACCACTATACAGCATGGGGACACAACCACTATACAGCATGGGGACACAACCACTATACAGCATGGGGACACAACCACTATACAGCATGGGGACACAACCACTATACAGCATGGGGACATAAACCACTATACAGCAGGGGAACACAACCACTATACAGCATGGGGACACAACCACTATACAGCATGGGGACATAACCACTATACAGCATGGGGACACAAATCACCATACAGCATGGGGACACAACCACCATACAGAATGGGGACACAAACCACCATACAGCATGGGGACACAAACCACCATACAGCATGGGGACACAACCACTATACAGCATGGGGACACAACCACTATACAGCATGGGGACACAACCACTATACAGCATGGGGACACAACCACTATACAGCATGGGGACACAAACCACTATACAGCATGGGGACACAACCACTATACAGCATGGGGACATAAACCACTATACAGCATGGGGACACAACCACTTTACAGCATGGGGACATAAACCCCTATACAGCATGGGGACACAACCACTATACAGCATGGGGACATAAACCCCTATACAGCATGGGGACACAACCACTATACAGCATGGGGACAAGCGATGGCATAGCGTTCGCTCCTCCCCAGGCTGCGGAGGAGATCGCTGCATGTAATAGGCGCAGTCTCCTCCGCTAGCGAGCAGACGACTGCCGGGAAGGAACGCTTCCATCCCGACACTTGCTTGCTCAATGTAATGCAGGCTAATCAGAATTGCAATCGGCGGCAGTATTACACTGCCAAATGATGGCTATTGGGCTCGTGAGCGATCATCTGCTGGTCAGTGTAATACAGCCTTAAAGTGGTCACACAAAACCAAGGACAGACCGAGAACCAGGATAAAAGGAGACGTGAGATATAATCACACAGCCCCCCCCCCCCTCCGGACAATACTACAATGAGGCTGTGCACAAGGTAATTAAGCGGCAGCATAGAGATGTAAATGAGAGGGACACAAACAATAGTCAGACGGGGCTACAAATACCAAGAGGACAGAGCCGAGACGCATGGCTGATCCATCAGACTATAATCTGAGCACCACATACATTACTGGAACTGCAGGCTAAGCAATTGTCTCAGCAGACAGGCAGGAGTCAAGGCTGGGAATGCTGGTGCCCAACATCAGGCTGGTGTAAAACTACAACTTCCAGCATGCCCTGACAGGTTGGAGACCACTGAAATGCTCCATCAGCTCTGGCTGATATATGGGGCTTCCAGAAGGGCGACCCCTCGACAAGGGCTTGTGGCTGAAAGCCCCCTATCTGTATGCTCCACAAGGGCATATGAATTATATTACAGAGGGAGACCCTCCTCATGTAGTCATGTAGTACTTCACCCCCCCTGTAGTGGCCACTGCAGAGAAAACGCCCGGCTACCGATGGCAAAATCAGCCAGACCTGCGTCGATCGATGATCAACATGGAGGCTCTTTTTTTAAAAGGGGTTGTCTGCGGTGAGGCAAACTCTTTAAAAGGGTTGTCTCATCTCAGACATATCTCTAGGACATGCCACCAATGTCAGATAGGTACGGGTCTGCACTGATCAATAGAATGGGAGCCCTGAAGAGAAGGACATGTAGACATCTGCCGACCCTCCCACACACATGCACACCCGGTTGAGCTTACATCGCCGACCCTCCCACATACATACACACACAGCTGAGCTTACATCGCCGACCCTCCCACATACATACACACAGCTGAGCTTACATCGCCGACCCTCCCACATACATGCACACCCGGCTGAGCTTACATCGCCGACCCTCCCACACACATACACACCCGGCTGAGCTTACATCTGCCGACCCTCCCACATACATACACACAGCTGAGCTTACATCGCCGACCCTCCCACATACATACACACCCGGCTGAGCTTACATCGCCGACCCTCCCACATACATGCACACCCGGCTGAGCTTACATCGCCGACCCTCCCACATACATGCACACCCGGCTGAGCTTACATCGCCGACCCTCCCACACACATACACACCCGGCTGAGCTTACATCTGCCGACCCTCCCACACACATGTACACCTGGCTGAGCTTACATCTGCCGACCCTCCCACATACATGTACACCCGGCTGAGCTTACATCGCCGACCCTCCCACATACATGCACACCCGGCTGAGCTTATATCGCCGACCCTCCCACACACATACACACCCGGCTGAGCTTACATCTGCCGACCCTCCCACACACATGTACACCTGGCTGAGCTTACATCTGCCGACCCTCCCACACACATGTACACCTGGCTGAGCTTACATCTGCCGACCCTCCCACACACATGTACACCTGGCTGAGCTTACATCTGCCGACCCTCCCACATACATACACACCCGGCTGAGCTTACATCGCCGACCCTCCCACATACATGCACACCCGGCTGAGCTTACATCGCCGACCCTCCCACATACATGCACACCCGGCTGAGCTTACATCGCCGACCCTCCCACATACATGCACACCCGGCTGAGCTTACATCGCCGACCCTCCCACATACATACACACCCGGCTGAGCTTACATCGCCGACCCTCCCACATACATGCACACACAGCTGAGCTTACATCGCCGACCCTCCCACACACATACACACCCGGCTGAGCTTAAATGTGTCCTGAACGGAGGAAGAAAACAACGCAAGTGAATAAAATCCAATAGTCCAACCTTTATCTTCTCAACATCTGCCATTAGGGTTGGGAGGCCCCCATACATATTAGGTGGTCAACCAGTCCCACTAAAGTCAGCGGGTACAGCCGGCACCTAACAGCTGATCATGGGGGCACCTGCAGCATGAACCTCCCCCTTACCCATTCACAGTTCTGCACCCATCCACCACCCCTATACACTCATCTGCCACCCACGCCGTATACTTTCCTTTTAATTAGCAGGACGCTTGCTTTAAATAGACTACAAAAATATATAATCCTGAGAGGTAAGAATGAGTGTAGTGTTAATGAGAGGACATGATGGGACAGGCGGTCACCAGACACAACAGGCTAGAGATGAGACGTCTCCTCACATCTCACTTATCAGGTCATCTTCAAAGAAAACACTCAGGAAATACATTGTAGATGAACTTCAGTCCAACCTGGGGATTTTGGTGGGATGGACCAACCTTCTAATACGTTAGGACCTCTGCCCTCTCCTTTAATCACTACTAGCATCTATTCCTAGGACTCTATGATGCGCCATTCCTGAATTATTCCCGCTAGAAGTTATGAATTCATTCCTTGCACTTTGCAGTGAAGGTCCAGCTGGATGTTAACAGTTGGGGGGGGGGAAAGCTGCTAGTGTCCGACAGTGCAGGGACAAGCCCCCAACTGGTACCACCCAGCTGGACCTTTATTGCAAACTGCTAGTAATTCATTCATAACGTCTAGCAGGAAAATTAAAGGAATGGTACAACATAGAGATACAAAAATAGATGCTCCAGAATTGTTATTACGTGGGGGATGCCTGCAGATAGAGACATGTCAGGAGAGGGACGGGTCTTAAGGTGGCATGCACATCCAATAGCCCTCACTCAGACGATTCCATCTGAACCCAACCCCCACTCCCCCCCCCCGCCCCCCTGCATATATATTCATGTGTTCTCAATGGGCCATGAAAACAAATGATTGGACATTTTGAAATCCAACATGCCCAATCCTTCTTATGACATCTGCCACAGCCCCCATACACATTACATCGCCATCCTGGTGTGTTACTCTCATGTACTCTTATATGTGTGACCGTGCACTGCACAACGGGTATCTTCTGTATGTTTAAAGCCTGTGTCCTTACTGCAACATGCTGGGAGTTGTAGTCTCACAACGACTGGCTGCAGACAAGTGGTCTACACGGATCTAATGAAAGCAAACAGAGAGGACGGTAATATCAGGCGCTGCTCAGGTCCGATCTACATATAATATGTGTGTAATGTATAAGGGCCAGACATTTCTACAGAAGCCACACAAAATCCAATGCTACAGATGAGCACCCGGGGGACGCCCCCTTAAATGTCTAGTCCCCGCATGCATTGCTTACCAAGGTATATATATCATCCTGATATCAACAGGTTCAGTACCGTGTCTGATTACAGGACTCCCACCATATAATACAAACGAAGCCGCAATATTCGGACCTCCTGCGCTTCAACTGGGCCAAACGTAGCTCGTCATGGAGTCTTATGCTGCTCTACGTCCATGAACGGCTCTCTACGTCCATGACCAGCTCTCTACATCCATGACCAGCTCTCTACATCCATGAACGGCTCTCTACGTCCATGACCAGCTCTCTACATCCATGACCAGCTCTCTACATCCATGAACGGCTCTCTACGTCCATGAACAGCGCTCTACGTCCATGAACAGCCCTCTACATCCATGAACCGCTCTCTACATCCATGGACGGCTCTCTATGTCCATGAACGGCTCTCTACATCCATGGACGGCTCTCTACGTCCATGAACGGCTCTCTACATCCATGAACGGCTCTCTACATCCATGAACGGCTCTCTACGTCCATGAACGGCTCTCCACGTCCATGAACGGCTCTCTACGTCCATGAACAGCACTCTACGTCCATGACCGGCTCTCTACGTCCATGACCGGCTCTCTACGTCCATGACCGGCTCTCTACGTCCATGACCGGCTCTCTACGTCCATGAACGGCTCTCTACATCCATGAACAGCTCTCTACGTCCATGACCGGCTCTCTACATCCATGAACGGCTCTCTACGTCCATGAACGGCTCTCTACGTCCATGAACAGCACTCTACGTCCATGACCGGCTCTCTACGTCCATGACCGGCTCTCTACGTCCATGACCGGCTCTCTACGTCCATGAACAGCTCTCTACATCCATGAACAGCTCTCTACGTCCATGACCGGCTCTCTACATCCATGAACAGCTCTCTACGTCCATGAACAGCTCTCCGCCTGATTTCCCTTCTATTTACTGACCCCATATTAAAAGGAACCCTCCAGGCCTCACTGAAACACTGTTTTATACCTAGTTCAAGGCTTGAAGAGGCGGAGCATGACACAGAATCTCTGGGTCGTGCCCCGCCCCCTCCTGCCTGTACAGCAGAAAATCAGCAGCATTTACAGCACAAGCAAAGAGGACCCTGCAGCGTAACCTGACTTGCACTTCAGTTTGTTGCTCCCCAGCATGTAAAGGTTCGCCGTGGTTCAGGGAGCAATGCAGCCGTGGAAAAAAAAAAAGAAATTCAGGCGATTTTTGTGGTGACGGACTTCCGCCAGATCAGCTGCCCTGTGTGGCCATACCCTAACACAGCCCAGTGGGTTCTTTTAAAACCAGTACTTAGAAAATTGTGTTATCCGCTTGTAGAAAAGCTGGGTAACACTATGGCGGCTGCTGGGACTCCCACAGGGCTCGTCACCTAGGCGATCGGCCTAGTTTTGCAGAGGTATGGGATAAGCAGATAGATTTGACATTCCGGAGTCTAGGAAAGCTGGGTAGCAACCACAGCCTGGGCTGTAATGATGGCCAGGTTAGGTCAGCTTTCCGAACAACCGAGTAGGGTCCACACGGCCACATACATGTACAGCTACAATGACCTCAGTCCCGTGCTGTGTTTCCGCATTGACCTTACTACAGGACACCACAACCCATGTCATTGTCTCCAGAAGCCTCCAAACCCGTTCTTTCTGTGTCATTCATGCATCACGACAACCACTGTCACCCAAAGCCCTCGGAACTGACACTCTAGGTAGGCTTCTCCTTCACCTCTTGTCTCGGTGCCCCTCCCAATCTACTCCTGTGTCATGGACTACATGATATAACTAACCCCCCCTCCCCCTCCCCAGCCGCTGTCCTCCTTCTCTCTCTACACCATGGTTTTCCATGAGCTTCCAGCTCTACTCTTACCACTGTTGGTGGCTTGCGTAGTCATCCTGTGGTTGCCCTCAGCTCCTTCAGTCCTTCCATTAGGTCCCAGCGAGCTGCTTCTCCTCCCCTTATGAGGCGCACAGTGTAACTGCTGACATACAAGCCGCTGCCGGTACAGACCTGACTATTTCCAAATACCAGCCACCAATAAGGTGTGACAGGGGGGAGGACCTCACCTTTCCTGAGGAGCACACCTCTTGGGTCTGTGCTCAGGTTACAGTTAACACCCTCCTGCCAAGAGAAGACAAACCTGTAGAGAACTGTGTACTCATGGAGGAGATTGTCCTCCTACTTCCTACCCAGATGGTCATTGTCGTGTAGAGGCAGCATGCCTACCCTCTACAAATGGTAATGTCGGCCATAGACCTCATCCTAATAACCATTTACACAACAGTGAGGCCACAAATGTAGAATAAACAACACTCTGGACAACCCAGCAGGGGTTTCGGTTGCCCCTTATGAGTCGATCACAGGGGGATGAGTAATTTTAATGCATTTCAGTGGACAAGGAGACTGCACCATGTATGGTCACTCAGACCAGAGCATGGCAAGTGCCACCATGTAAAATAGCAGTGGGCTATGAGTCTGCACTAGGAATGGTCCTTCAGGAACCTTCATGGCAAAAACCACCACGTGAAACAGTGGGCTATGATACTGCACATGGTTCCTTAGTCCACTGCGCAGCAAAATCCATCAAGTAGTATAGCAGCAGCAATGGCAAAGTGTATGGCACAAGCCACCATATAGGAGTGAGCTACAAAACCCCACCATGGTCCACCAGCCCATTGTATGGTAAAAGCCACCATATAGGAATGGGCTATCAGACTGCACCATGGTCCTCCAGTACATTGTATGGAAAAAGTCACCATATAGGAGGAGTAGGCTATGAGACTGCACCATGGTCCTCCAGTACATTGTATAATAAAAGTCACCTTATAAGTGTGGGCTATGAGACGTTACCAACCATGGTTCTCTAGCCCACCATATAGGAATGGGCTATAAGACTGCTCCATGGTTCTCCAGCCCACCATATAGGAGTGGGCTATGAGACCTCACCAAGCATGGTCCTCCAGCCCACCATATAGGAGTGGGTTATGAGACTACACCATGGTCCTCCAGTCCACCATATAGGAGTGGGCTATGAGACTGCACCATGGTCCTCCAGCCCACCATATAGGAGTGGGCTATGAGACTGCACCATGGTCCTCCAGTCCACCATATAGGTGTGGGATATCAGACTGCACCATGGTCCTCCAGCCCACCATATAGGAGTGGGTTATGAGACTACACCATGGTCCTCCAGTCCACCATATAGGAGTGGGCTATGAGACTGCACCATGGTCCTCCAGTCCACCATATAGGAGTGGGCTATGAGACTGCACCATGGTCCTCCAGTCCACCATATAGGAGTGGGCTATGAGACTGCACAATGGTCCTCCAGCCCGCCATATAGGAGTGGGATATCAGACTGCACCATGGTCCTCCAGCCCACCATATAGATGTGGGATATCAGACTGCACCATGGTCCTCCAGCCCACCATATAGGAGTGGGCTATGAGACGGCACCATGGTCCTCCAGCCCACCATATAGATGTGGAATATCAGACTGCACTATGGTCCTCCAGCCCACCATATAGATGTGGAATATCAGACTGCACTATGGTCCTCCAGCCCACCATATACATGTGGAATATCAGATGGCACCATGGTCCTCCAGCCCACCATATAGATGTGGGATATCAGACTGCACTATGGTCCTCCAGCCCACCATATAGATGTGGAATATCAGACTGCACCATGGTCCTCCAGCCCACCATATAGATGTGGAATATCAGACTGCACTATGGTCCTCCAGCCCACCATATAGATGTGGGATATCAGACTGCACCATGGTCCTCCAGCCCACCATATAGATGTGGGCTATGAGACTGCACCATGGTCCTCCAGTCCACCATATAGATGTGGGATATCAGACTGCACCATGGTCCTCCAGCCCACCATATAGATGTGGGCTATGAGACTGCACCATGGTCCTCCAGTCCACCATATAGGAGTGAGCTATGAGACTGCACCATGGTCCTCCAGCCCGCCATATAGGAGTGGGCTACGAGACGTTACTAACCATGGTCCTCCAGTCCACCATATAGGAGTGGTCCTCCAGCCCATTGCATGGTAAAAACCACCATGTACCGTAGTAGAACAGTAGGCTACAGGACATGAACAGGCATGGTCTCTCAGCCCACAGCATAGCAATGAAAAATCACAGCTATATCCAGATAAAGAGACGTAAGTGACACCTCAGTTTCTATGAAAGCCATAAACCCCAGACACCTCAGATTCCAGGCTCTTTGAATCCTTAGATTTCCATGATGTGGGCTGAAGCGGCGATCTGTGGCACGGGCTTGGCACCCGCAGTGGTTGGCAGCATGCAGAAACTGAGGTTCAGAACGTGCCATTTTCAGTCTCAATCACTCACATGCACAGTAATGTGGTGAGGACGTCGTTTCCGTTACTTCCCTGTGACCGCTCAGTCTCAGTGACACGCTCTCTCCACACCATGACGCACGGTACATGAGGCCTGCACTTCCTTCTATAGGCGGCACCGAAATATTCAGTCACATAGAATTTGAAGTCAGTGTCAGGGGGGAGTCCGACTGTCGGGAACACTAGACTGCTGGAAAGACGTCCCAGCATACAGCCTGTGTTCAGAGAAGTGGTGAGAAGCTTAAAGGGGTTCTCCGGGAATTATTTAAAATGGTCCCTAGCAACCTGTCCTAGAATGTGAACAGGACTGGTTGTCACCACTTGCAGGGCTGCCTAGGGGGTACACTACACACTGCACTGCTCTACAATAGATGTAATGATGTGATCCTGCCTATGATATGCCATCATGGCTGAGCAGCCTGACAGGAGCACTCACCAATATGTAGTATATGTAAGAGGCCGAGTGTAGTGTGTGGTGAGGCCCTGCTACCCTCACGCCCTATATGTCCTATAATACAGGATATATAACTCAGGATCAGTACAGGATAAGTAATGTAATGTATGTACACAGTGATTCCACCAGCAGAATAGTGAGTGCAGCTCTGGAGTATAATACAGGATATATAACTCAGGACAAGTATAAAATGGTGCTTGACTATCTCTTTCCTTTAAAGGATTTTCCTCTGGATAAGTCATCAGTATCTGATCGGTGGGGGTCCGACACCTGGAAACTCCCACCGACCAGCTGTTTGAGAAGCCACTGGTGTTTGCAGCAGCGGCGCGGCCTTCTTGCAGCTTAGCTTAGGCCAGTAACGTCACACTCATCTGTCACGTGGTCTAGGAGCAGCTCAGCCGCATAGAAATGAATGGGGCTGAGCTGTGATACTAAGCACCACCACTATACAATGTACGGCGCTGTGCTTGGCACAGCTGATCGCGGGGGGGTCCCGGACTCCCACCGATCAGAGGATAGGTCATACGTTATAAAATCCTAAAAAACATCTTTAACGTTCTCTCTTTTTCTCATACTATCATGTACGTGAGAAGAACACTTCGGCCACTTTCACATATCCGTTATTGTATGGGCCGGAGCGCCGCCAGACCCCACTGACCATAATGGGACCCGGCGCGGATTGTGCTGGCTTACGGCATGATTGTTGGGATTCAGCCGGACAAAAACCAGTGCTTGCATTATAGTCAGTGGCTCCAGAGGTGAACGACGCCAGACGCGGTGGGCTCCAGCGGGCTGCTCCTGTAGCCGTCTGCTGGACTGGGACGGGCGACAATCTCCCCCATTGTCATCGAACACACCGGGCTAGTTTATCACTTTGTCCTTGACACGCTTGTGATGTATAATTGTGCATCTTAAATGGCAGTCGTGTTGACCCAACTGTATGTTAAAAATGTGAAGGTGGACGACATCCCCTTTAAGATCCGCCTCAGGGTGCCCACTTGTGAGACTTCGTGGCCCCCGTGGCTTACGTGTTCCTTTTTCAATCTGGCTGTAGATGCTAAAACAAACGTTGGAAGTCCGAGTCCTTTAAGGCTCCTCGGATAAACTTGAGGACTTTGCACAATTCTCAGTAAAAACAAGGATCGGATTACTGTAACCGCCCTGGAGCTGGACAACCCTCTGCTGTTTATCCAAGTGACCACCGCTGATCTCCAGGCCTGGGAGATAACAGTCTTATCTGATGCTCCTAACACTCATAAAGCCCTTCTCCAAACAGCCCTGACAAAAGGCCGCAGATAACCGAGGGGGGGGGGGGGGGGAGGTTGTCAGGCCAAATCCTTTGAATATAAAGCGGTGGGGGTCAGGGACTGTTGTAAATCTCATCAGAAGACTGAGGAAGGGGGGGCTGAGACAATCTCATGTTGTGTACTGCTGGTCCAGAGAGGTGAGGACTAGCACTAATTTTTTTTTTTTTTTTATAAATATTTTATTGTTATAATACAAAAATTTAAATCCATATTACATACTTGATATTATAAATTCCATAGATCCGCCAATTCTGATCTATAAACATAGTTGACAATAATTTCATGCAGATATCCATAATAATGTCAGTATTTGAAAATCAAAGGGAGGTCTCCTACTGGGGAGGGTGACAGGGCTCACCCGACATCCTAGGCTTGATAATGCAAATGGAAAAAGCAACTCACTTAGCCCAGGTTCTCCATTCGCTACAGGGATAGGGGCCCGAAATCCAGACAGCCGCCCGGCAGCGAGCGCCGCTCGCGCACGCCCTCCCCCAGACACGGGCAAGTACGAGCGGAAGGACTGGCACTCATGTGGCCGATCGCTTTATGCTCACATGCTGCCTAAAGGCGAGCTTGCAGGGATCTTTAATCGCAGGCATTTGATAAAGCAAAAACCAGAGAGGGGGGTCCAGCAGTCTTTTGCCACAGTGGTAGAAACCCACTCATATATTTTACTGCCTCATCCCCATATGATTAAGTCAGCTATCAGTTGCATGGTTCACCATACTTTGCGTTTATTCGCATTGATATTTCATGCGGCAGAGAACTCGATCCGAGTGTCACTCAGCAATTAAAAAGGATATAAGCAAAAAGCAGAGCCAGATACCTGCTCTGTCTCTTTAAATGAGCACATAATAGCGCGCCCACCGCGTGAGTCACCTCCCTGCCCGCAATCGAGCCCCATGTCTGACGGGAAGAGCCGTATCCCGAGCTGCGCCCGATACCCGGGTACCTCCAGACCTCGAGCCACGGTCCCCTACCCATGTACCGCTCGATATTATACCTGGATAAAAAATTTCCACCATTATTTAATACCGGGAAGTCCCCCCTCCTTCAGTCCTGGAGACCCTCCCATGCTTCCAATATACCTCCACATTCTTAATCAATATAATACATACAGAAAGGCCGGACAGCTAGAATTTTCCCCAGCTAGGACTAGCACTAATAAACGGGACCATACTCACAGTCCCAAATATCCCGTCCCCCATTATTCTCCTCTTGTGCAACTGTAAAATATATGGAAATCTTCTGTAAGTGTCCTGTACGCCCCAGTCCTGGCTGCAGCAGGAGCCTCCCCCCTCTAGGGTAGTGCCAGCTATTACTAGTCCTCAGACCAGGCCATCACTAGCCGATCGGCAGCCGTCCGATACCTGGCACCCCCAACTGTCAGCTGTTTTGGCGTAGCTCCGGCACTGAAGGAAAGCTCTCGAGGCTCATAGCTGCGCCTCCTGCGCAGTGGCGGTAGCTCGTGATGACGACGGGCCCCATCCCATTGAGGGCCGCAGAGCTGTCCACGGACACGGCTATGTACTTCCAAGGCCGACGAACAGCTGGCGGTCGGCGGTGCCGGGTATCTGACCCCTGCCGGCCTATTCTGAGCGTAGTCCATCACTTAGTAAAAGCAGGACAACCCTTTTCAAGAGGATGAGGAAAATATGGCTGATTTCTTCCAAAAACAGTGCCCATCACCTATCGTCATCTCTGACCGAGTATAAAAGTTACGACAGGGGATAACTAATAGACTGGTAGGGGTCCCAGAGGTCGGACAGGGGGGGTGACCTTTATACTTGCCACCACCCCTTTAAGCCCTGCCTCCTCCGTCCTTCATGCTGAAGCCTTGGCCAGCCGCCGCGCAGGTACACTGACGCTGCGCCCTACTGGTGGGGCCCTCTAACACAGGGCCACACAGAGCACCCTACGGCAGTACATGGAGTGCCTATGGCTCCATATTCACGGGTATCTCCCGGGATGTCTGTTCAGTAGAACCCCTGGTTTTTGGGTACAGTGTGATCTGAAACCGGCCTTGCTTCTTCTTATGTAGATGTGAAGTCCTCTCTGATCACAATGGCCCGGCAGGAGGGGGGCCACAAGGCTTTGATCTGCAGAGCCCACCACAGGCATCATGGGAAGTGATTAACTAGTAAGGGGCCCCCAGGCGCCGGCCTGCGGTGGGGATGGAGATGCGTGCCTGGTCTGATGTACACTGATCCCGAGCAGATGTTCCCCCGACGCACAATAATCCGCTCGCGTGATGGTGTCACCCACATACAACGCCTTCTCAAACAACAGCTGTTCCCAGACTACAAATCCCAGCAAGACTACACGCTGGGAGTTGTAGGTTCGTAACAGCTGGAGAGCGGCAGGATGAAGACCACTGCTGTCAGGCTTAAAGGGGTTGTCCTATCGCACACACCGGTGGGATATCGCTAGGATACGCCACCAATGTCAGAGAGGTGCGGCTCACACCTCTGGGACCAGCACCTATCTCCAGAAGGGGGCCCCCGAAAGAGAAGGAGAGCGGACCGCGCATACGGGTGAGATCTCCATTCATTTCTACCGGTGGTTCTGGAAATAGCTGAGCCAGCTAGCTTGGCTATTTTCGAAAGTCCCATAGAAATGAATGGAGGGCGACTGCGCATGCGCGGCTGCTCTCTGCTTACTTCGGAGGTCCCGTTCTGGGGAGAGGAGTGGGTCCCAGAGGTGGGACTGCACCTATCTGACTGCCACCCATGTCTCAGACGAGCTCTCTATAGACATTAGGGGCGGGGAGCATTAACCAACTCCTATAGGGCAGTAGACTGGCATCAGGACGTGGCAGAGTTTGGCGCACACCCCTCTTATACTGAAGTGTGCATCTTCTGGAGGGTTATAAGCCCCGGGGAGTGGGTGGTGCCAGGTATATGCCAGGTGCATGGCGGAGATTGTACCTGAGAACTATGCCAGCTTCCTTCCCGCTGCAGATTACAGATCAGGGGCGGCACCTCTGGCTATATACAGGTTTACTGCATCTGAAGGGAGAGTGTTCTCATTCACTGACAGCAAACAGATATCCTGCACAGCGGGTAGAATATTGTGCTATCAGTGATCACTTTAGTGAGTGCAGTAATGTCAGCCGCTGTGTGAGGACGTGGGGATGTCACCGGCCCCTGCAAGCAGTCCGGGACCGTGGGCACGTGGCCTGGGCGCTCCCCGGCTGATGTCACCCCGGTGGAGGCATGGTGAGACAGCAGGAGACAGCAAGAGACAGCAGGAGACAGCAAGAGACAGCAGGAGACAGCAAGAGACAGCAGGAGACAGCAGGAGACAGCAAGAGACAGCAGGAGACAGCAAGAGACAGCAGGAGACAGCAAGAGACAGCAGGAGACAGCAAGAGACAGCAGGAGACAGCAGGAGATGGCGGGAAACAGCAGGAGACAGCAAGAGACAGCAGGAGACAGCAAGAGACAGCAGGAGACAGCAAGAGACAGCAGGAGACAGCAGGAGACAGCAAGAGACAGCAGGAGACAGCAAGAGACAGCAGGAGACAGCAAGAGACAGCAGGAGACAGCAAGAGACAGCAGGAGACAGCAGGAGATGGCGGGAAACAGCAGGAGACAGCAGGAGACAGCAAGAGACAGCAGGAGACAGCAAGAGATGGCGGGAAACAGCAGGAGACAGCAAGAGACAGCAGGAGACAGCAAGAGACAGCAGGAGACAGCAAGAGACAGCAGGAGACAGCAAGAGACAGCAGGAGACAGCAGGAGATGGCGGGAAACAGCAGGAGACAGCAAGAGACAGCAGGAGATGGCGGGGAACAGCAAGAGACAGCAGGAGACAGCAAGAGACAGCAGGAGACAGCAGGAGACAGCAGGAGACAGCAAGAAACAGCAAGAAACAGCAGGAGACAGCAAGAAACACCAGGAGACAGCAGAAGACAGAAAGAGACAACAGGAGAGAGCAGGAGACAGCAAGAGACAACAGGAGAGAGCAGGAGACAGCAAGAGACAACAGGAGACAGCAGGAGACAGCAAGAGAAAACAGGAGACAGCAAGAGACAGCAGAAGACAGCAAGAGACAGTAGGAGACAGCGGGAAACAGCAAGAAACACCAGGAGACAGCAGAAGACAGCAAGAGACAACAGAAGACAGCAAGAGACAACAGGAGAGAGCAAGAGACAACAGGAGACAGCAGAAGACAGAAAGAGACAGCAGGAGACAACAGTAGACAGCAGGAGAAAAGAGACAGCAAGAGACAGCAGAAGACAGCAGGAGACAAGAGACAGCAGAAGACAGCAGGAGGCATAAAGAGACAGCAGGAGACAGAAAGAGACAGCATAAGACAGCAAGAGACAGCAGATGGAAAGAGACAAAAGGAGACAGCAGGAGACAGAAAGAGACAGCAGGAGACAGAAAGAGACAGCAGGAGACAACAGAAGATAGAAAGAGACAGCAGAAGACAGCAGGAGATGAAAAGAGACAGCAGGAGACAGTACGTTCTCTGGTTATAGGCAGCCATCAGCCAGGATCTACAAGACAGCGCTCAGATAATGGAGCACAACCCCGGCCAAGGGCGACTGCATCTCCAAACATGTCACCCTTCACAGCCGGGACAGTCTGGTAGATAGATAGATAATGGATAGATAACAGCTCGCTGCTGTCAGCCACGTGTCAGGCCTCATGCACACGACCGTTTTATTCCGTGTCCGTTGTTCCCTCTTTTGTGATTTTCTGCAGACCTATTGACTTTCAATGGGTCCGTTGAAAACTCGGCTAATGCAACGTTTGTCATCCGCGTCCGTGATCCGTGGTTCCAGTCCGTCAAAAAAATATAACCTGTCCTATTACTTTCACGGAAAACGGTTCGCGGACCCATTCAAGTCAATGGGACCGTGAAAAAACACAGAGGCACACAAGATTGTCATCTGCGTCCGCGCGTCCGCATCCGTTTTTTTCCTATCATTTGCATGGCAAACTTGACTTAGACTTTTTTTTACTTTCCTTCATGTCTGGAATCCTCCAAAAATAAAGGAAGACACACAGTGCACCACTGGTCTGTGAGGAGGACAGAACAAGCCCATTGAAGTCTGTGGGGCCGTGAAAACCACTGATGACGTCCATGTTCTGTCGGTCACTGGCTGGATATGGTCAGGAAATGAATTTGCAGCTCAACATGGAACACGGGTGACACATGGAGGGCAAAAAACAGATACACGGACCCTTCACTGATGAAACACGGACGGAGTTCCAAGGATGTGAAAGGGAGGCAGAGATGTGGAGGAGCCTCACTTGCCCTGACCCCCATGTGCCCGGGAGGACAGGGGGGGGGGGGTCCATGAAGAAAAATCATTTGGGGCCAAAGACCACAACGTTCTCTTCCAAGATGAAGGAGGAAAAGAAGAATTCCAGAGCACAGCACAAATCTTAGTAACACCGCCGGCCATCAGTGAACGAAAACACACGATGTTGTTCTTGGATATTGTTAAGAGATGCAGGAAACATATCTGCAGTGAGCGGGAGGTCACCGGAGGACCTCACCCCGACCCCACACAGGGAGCAAGGGGTTAAAATCTCACTGCGACTACCAAGTACAACAATCATCCCTGATCAGATACATATGGAAGAGACAGATGGAAAAAACAAAAAGCAGCAGTTGTGAAAAATGTCAGCTATCCCTCATGTACTGTAACCGAGTCCATAATAATCTCCAAAAGGGAAATAATGAGGCAGCGCTGCAACCTGTAGCAAAGGGTTAATAAACGGGTCTTACACCAGGATGGAGTGTGCAGTATTATTTGCCTTTTAGATAGATAATAGATAATAGATAGATAATAGATAGATAGATAATAGATAGATAGATAATAGATAGATAGATAGATAGATAGATAGATAGATAGATAGATAGATAATAGATAGATAGATAATAGATAGATAATAGATAGATAGATAATAGATAGATAGATAATAGATATAGATAATAGATAGATAGATAGATAGATAGATAGATAGATAATAGATAGATAGATAATAGATAGATAGATAATAGATAGATAATAGATAGATAGATAGATAATAGATAGATAATAGATATAGATAATAGATAGATAATAGATAGATAATAGATAGATAGATAGATAATAGATAGATAGATAGATAGATAATAGATAGATAATAGATAATATATAGATAATAAATAGATAATAGATAGATATTAGATAGATAGATAGATAGATAGATAATAGATAGATAATAGATAGATAGATAATAGATAATAGATAGATAATAGATAATATATAGATAATAAATAGATAATAGATAGATATTAGATAGATAGATAGATAGATAGATAATAGATAGATAATAGATAGATAGATAATAGATAGATATTTCCCACATGCTTTGGTAATACTAATGTAGAATTTTAGACCTGCCAATAAAGATTGATTTGATTTGATAGACAGGTACTTACCGAACATTGTGAGCTCCACTGTGTATAGTCCTAGGTTCGGTGCTCTGCTCCCCGGTACCGTAGGTGTGCTCGGCTGTAGTACTCTGCTCCTTAGTACTCTGCTCCCCGGTACTCTGCTCCCCAGTACTCTGCTCCCCGGTACTCTGCTCCCCGGTACCGTCGGTGTGCTCTGCTCCCCGGTGCTCTGCTCCCCGGTGCTCTGCTCCCCGGTACCGTCGGTGTGCTCTGCTCCCCGGTACCGTCGCTGTGCTGTGCTCCTCGGCGCTGTGCGGTCCCGGGCTCAGCACTAGTCCACACGTACAGTACAGCGGAGCACACTGCCTGTTGCACATAGAGTGGAGGGGGGGGGGGGGGGGGCGCTCTTACAATGAGGGCTGCGGGGGGGGCAGGCAGTGTAAATGCTATTATCGCCGCCGCCCTCCCCCAGGATGTGCCAGCTCCGGCTGCGGCCATTACCACAGGGGACCGCATTCCTGCTCCGCGAACCTCTCTGACCCCCGGATCACTCACAGCCTTGTTGCCCGTGGCAACCAATCAGAAGACGGCTCTTATCCTCTAAACTGCGCTGTAAAAATGGAAGCTGCATTCTGATTGGTTGCTACGGGCAATCAGGTTGCTTCTCACTGAAATGAGGCTCCACATTGTGTTGTCTGCTTCTGGGAAAGCTGGGTGACAGGATGGCTGACGCTTAATTGCAGCTTTCCTGCCTAGTTAGTGAAAACGATCATCTGTCAGCGCATAACAGGGGGGTGTACTGACAACCCATTGTGGACCAACCTTCCTACCCATGACTAGCGTTGAGCGACTTGAACTCCACGAAGTGGAATTCAATCCGAATTTCAGGGAAAATTCGATTTGCCACGAAGCCGAATTTCCTCGTGCTTTGTGGTAGCGAATCGAATTTCCCTGAATGGTGGTAAAAAAAATAAAAGAAATCCTACTTCCCTCATCTGTTTGAGCGAGAAGAGCCGGCTGCCGCCATCTTGATTGACGACATCACAGAAATCCCGTGAGCAGTGATGTATGACGTCATCATGGGCCGCACAAGATTTCGCGCTAGATGATTTTATACATTTTTTTTAAGGTTACACTATAATATCAACGTCAGATGCCGCTATGAACGCAGCATCTGAGGGGTACAATGACGGGGGGGGGGGGGGGGGGGCACAATCGCCGCTCCTTGTCATTGCACCCACTACTTACAAAAATGCGCTTCATCACAAAGCAAATGTTTTGTACTCACGCATGCCAACGATGACGAGCACCGATTGACGCGCTGTCTCAGAGGCGATCATCTGCAACGTCTGGGTTATTTCTTAGAGGGTCTGTGGACCTGTATTTGTTAGGGGGGGGGGGGGGGGTCTTCCCAGGGTGTGTATTTATTTAGGGGGTCTGTATTTGTTTAGGCCCCATCCTATGATGTATTTTTGGTCCACATCCGATCCACATTTTTTGCGGATTGGATGCGGACCCATTCATTTCAATGGAGCCGCAAAAAATGCAGACAGCACACCATGTGCCGTCCGCATCCGTATGTCCATTCCGTGGCCCCGCAAAAAAAGATAGAACATGTCCTCTAGGGCTCATGCACATGGCCGTAGCCGTTTATGCGGTATGCAAATTTCAGATCCGCAAAATGCGGAACCGAACGTCCTATCCTTTTCTGTAATACGGACAAGAATAGGACATGTATTTTTTTGCGGTGCCGCGCAACAGGTATTTTGCGGCCACATTGAAGTGAATGGGTCCTCATCCGACCCGCAAAAAATGCTGACAAAAATAACGGCCATGTGCTTGAGCCCATACGTGTCCGCTCTGCAGACAAGAATAGGCATGGTTACAACGGGTCCGCAAAAACAAAAAACGATGCAACCCGGACATCAGCTGTATTTTTTTACTCACCCACGTTTTGCAGACCGCAAAATATATACAGTCATGTGAATACATTAGGGGTTCTGTAGTTTAGGGGGTCTTACCCAGTGTGTATTTGTTCAGGGGGTCTGAGTTTGGATTTATTTGGGGGGTTCTGTATTTAGGGGGTCTGGGATCTGTAGTTTAGGGGTCTTGCCCGTTGTGTATTTATTTTGGGCGTCTGGGTCTGTATTTGTTTGGGGGGTCTTGTATTTAGGGGGTTTGGTCGGGGATCTGTAGTCGTTTAGGGGTCTTGCCTGGTCTGTATTTATTTAGGGGGTCTGGGTTTGTTTGGGGGTCCTATATTTAGGGGGTCTGGGATCTGTAGTCGTTTAGGGGTCTTGCCCAGTCTGTATTTATTTAGGCGGTCTGAGTCTGGGTTTGTTTGGGGTTCCTGTATTTAGGGGGTCTTGGATCTGTAGTCGTTTAGGGGTCTTGCCCAGTCTGTATTTATTTAGGCGGTCTGAGTCTGGGTTTGTTTGGGGTTCCTGTATTTAGGGGGTCTTGGATCTGTAGTCGTTTAGGGGTCTTGCCCAGTCTGTATTTATTTAGGCGGTCTGAGTCTGGGTTTGTTTGGGGTTCCTGTATTTAGGGGGTCTTGGATCTGTAGTCGTTTAGGAGTCTTGCCCGGTCTGTATTTATTTAGGGGGTCTGAATCTGGGTTTGTTTAGGGGGTTTGGGCGGGGATCTGTATTTCGTAGGTCTGGACTCTCTGATGTCATTTATAAACAGGCCAGGTTCACATCTGCCTTGTGATCTGATCCGAGCACTCTGATCCGGTCACTGTATCCGCCATATATGCCGACTTTCGGCCAGAGCAATTTTTTAACACAGCATATTTTGTCCATCTGAAAGCCGCCATATATGCCGCAAAGCGTCCAGATCCCATTACAGTGAATGGGGATCCGGCAGTGCACGGTGGGACCTGGGTATGCGCATATGTGAACGCGGCCAAAGCCAGTACAGTGTAAAATATCTTACTAGCTTTTTAACAATTTTAATGGCGCACCTGTTTGGAGATCCGCTTTTTGTGATGCCACATATTAATAATACAAGCTTTCACAGGTGCTGTGTATAAATGCTCCATTCATGGCGGTTATATGATACCATCTCCTGACAGCGTGCCTCATGTCCTCACACAGCTCCCGGACATGTATCATGTGGCCACATGGCTGCAATGGATGACTTTGGACCTACGATGATTTAGGGGCCGATAGAGCAGGCAACCATCGGGAACCAATGTTCATATGGTCATCCATCCCCGATCATTGGTGTCATGATCGGCCCATGTTATAAGAGCTTCGACTAGGAAACTCGGCCTTGAGTTGTGTCAGAGATAGGAAGGAAACTGAGCACCACCGGGGATGTGAATAGTGACAGTCTCCGTACAGCGCTACGGCATATGCTGACACTATATAACTATAGTAAATAGTAATTAGTATGGCGGCAACAGATCTCACATTACTGATCATGTATGGAAACATTAGTGGAGTAGTCTACTTTCACACTCGCGTTTTGGCTTTCCGTTTGTAAGATCCGTTCAGGGCTCTCCCAAGCGGTCCAAAACGGATCAGTATGCATTCTGAATGGAAAAGGATCCGCTCAGAATCCATCAGTTTGCATCAGTTCAGTCTCCATTCCGCTCTGGAGGCGGACACCAAAACGCTGCTTGGTGTCCGTCTGAAGAAACTGAGCCAAACGGATCCGTCCTGACACACAATGTAAGTCAATGGGGACGGATCCGTTTTCACTGACACAATCTGGCACAATAGAAAACGGATCCGTTCAAGACGGATTTGTCTTAGCTATGTTACAGATAATACAAACGGATCAGTTCTGAACAGATGCAGATGGTTGTATTATCTGAACGGATCCGTCTATGACGTATCCGCACAAAATGCGAGTGTAAAATTAGCCTTATCGTCATAATTCACATAGCGCGGGTAACATTCCTCCTGCTGAATGTGAACCAGTGCGTGTGTCACTGGAGGCATGAAGTATGAGCGCTCAAATCAGGAAAAACCGGTCATTACAAAGCACTTAGAGAAAGAATTGTTATCATATAGATAGATAGATAGATAGATAGATAGATAGATAGATAGATAGATAGATAGATAGATATGAGATAGATAATAGATAGATAGATAATAGATAGATAGATAATAGATAGATAGATATGAGATAGATAATAGATAGATAGATAATAGATAGATAGATAATAGATAGATAATAGATAGATAATAGATAGATAGATAATAGATAGATAATAGATAGATAATAGATAGATAGATAATAGATAGATAATAGATAGATATAATAGATAGATAGATAGATAGATATGAGATAGATAATAGATAGATAGATAATAGATAGATAATAGATAGATAGATAATAGATAGATAATAGATAGATAATAGATAGATAGATAATAGATAGATAGATAATAGATAGATAATAGATAGATAATAGATAGATAGATAATAGATAGATAGATAGATAGATAGATAATAGATAGATAATAGATAGATAGATAGATAATAGATAGATAATAGATAGATATGAGATAGAAGATAGATAGATAATAGATAGATAGACTCCAGAAGAAAAATAGCAGGCTGGTTTGAGAGCTGCATTTATACAAGCAGGCAAATAACGCGTGTTTGAGTTCAAGTGTGTGTTTGTATTAAGTTTGTGACTTGAGATTCAGGGACTTTAGGAGGGGACTACAGTTAGTTAGAATCTTATCACTGCACTATATTGTATTTTTCACTTTCGTTGTGTAATCCCCATTTACTATGTGTTCCATTATTGACAGCGCAGTCCAGTGCACATCTTGTCTGATGTATGCAGTCCTGGAACAGCCGTTTTGAGGGTGCATATCCTTGCAGTGGCGTCTCTAGCTTTCAAATTTTGGGGGGGCACACTGGGGGCCAGGACAAAAGTAGGGGGGGCAGCTATAACAACGATAGATTTACACAAGTACGCTTAGAAATGCTGCGATACTTTACCCAATACCTAAAACCGCAACAGGGAAGAAAAGTCCAGCTGTCTGTGGATGACACTTTTATAGAGAGGGGGATCTGTGGATGACACTGCTATGGGGGGGATCTGTGGATGCCACATACCGTATATAGCATCTTATGCTATGTGTCATCCACAGATCCACCCCATGACAGTGTCATCCCCATTTCTCCCTCCCTATAACAGTGTCATCCACAGATCTCCCTCCCCGCCTCTCACAGGAGTGTACATATATAAAATAAACATATTTCACATGAACACTTACAGTTACTTGACTTGGCCCTTGGGGATCTCGGACACCACTTCCACACTTTGGTCGGGGGCTCGGCGGAGCTGATGTTGTGTTTTATCCTAATGAGAAAGATTTCATAATAAGGATTTGGAGAAGGGGCAGAGGGATAGCAGAGCAGGGAGAGGCTGGTGCTGCTACTAGGGGGTCATACCATGGGGGAGTAATAACACCCACCATAATGCCCCCCAGTAGAAATAATTCTCCTTATAATGTGCAAAACATACCCCCTTATGCCCCCAGTTGAGCTAATGTCCCCCATAATGTGCCAGTATAAAATACTCCTATATAGTGCACCAGTAAATGCCTCCATAGTGCTCCTCTCCCCCCTTCCTGCTAGTGCCCCCCATAATGTACCAGTATAAAATGCCCCATATATCGTGCCCCAGTAGATGCCCTCAGTGTCCCCCATAATTTGCAAGTATAAAATACCCCTTCTTAGTGCCCCCCATAGATGACTCCATAGTACTCCTCTCTCCCCTTCTCCATAGTACCCACCATAATGTGTCCCAGTATAAAATGCTACTGTACAGAGCCCCCCATATAAAACACCCCTTCTTTGTGGCCTCAGTAGATGCCCCTATAGTGCCCACCAATAATATGCCAGTAATAAGTGCCCTCAATAACGTGCCAGTAACAAGAGCCCCCCAATGTGCCAGTAATAAGCCCCCATCACGTGCCAGTAACAAGAGCCCCCATCACGTGCCAGTAATAAGCCCCCCATCACGTGCCAGTAATAAGCTCCCCATGTTCCAGTATTAAGTCCCCCCATCATCATGTGCCAGTATTAAGTCCCCCCATCATCACGTGCCAGTAATAAGCCCCCCATCACGTGCCAGTAATAAGCCCCCATCACGTGCCAGTATTAAGCCCCCCCATGTTCCAGTATTAAGTCCCCCCATCATCATGTGCCAGTATTAAGTCCCCCCCATCATCATGTGCCAGTATTAAGTCCCCCCATCATCATGTGCCAGTATTAAGTCCCCCCCATCATCATGTGCCAGTATTAAGTCCCCCCATCATGTGCCAGTATTAAGTCCCCCCCATCATGTGCCAGTATTAAGTCCCCCCATCATCATGTGCCAGTATTAAGTCCCCCCCATCATCATGTGCCAGTATTAAGTCCCCCCATCATGTGCCAGTATTAAGTCCCCCCCATCATGTGCCAGTATTAAGTCCCCCCATCATCATGTGCCAGTATAAAGTCCCCCCATCATCATGTGCCAGTATTGTAATAAGCCCCCCCAAAGTGCCAGTAACACTATTGTAAAAAAAACAAAAAAAAAAACACTTATACTTACCTCAGTCTCAGCGATGCAGCCTCTTCCTGTGTCCCACGCTGTAATGTAAGGCTCAGGCGGCACGATGACGTCATTGCGCCGGCCTCTGATAGGCTGCCGGCCTAGTGCCTGCAGCCAGGGGCGTACATAAAAATCACTGGGCCCCATAGCAGGAATCTAAATTGGGCCCCCATTCCCCTTTTATAGCCCCTCCCTTTGTTCCATGAACTATTCTAGCTGCTGCGTTTTATAATTTATGCCATCAGGGCCGGAATGGGATTACAAAACAGCCCTGGCACACAAAAGAGGTATAATAGATGCAGATGTATATTATATACAGCAGTGTACAGTTATGTGAGGTACGCGGTATAATATATGCAGTGTGTACAGATATATAGTATATTCCCTAGTGTTCTGATATGTGAGGTACAGGGTATAATAGATGCAGTGTGTACAGGTATATAGTATATACAGCAGTGTACTGATATGTGAGGTACGGGGTATAATATATGCAGTGTATACAGGTATACAATATGTACAGTAGTGTAATATGTGAGGTACGGGGTATAATATATGCAGTGTATACAGGTATACAATATGTACAGTAGTGTAATATGTGAGGTACGGGGTATAATATATGCAGTGTATACAGGTATACAATATGTACAGTAGTGTAATATGTGAGGTACGAGGTATAATAGATGCAGTGTGTACAGGTATATAGTAAATACAGCAGTGTATTGACACCTCGTACCTCAGATATCAGTACACCGCTGTATATACTATATATCTGTACACACTGCATCTATTATACCTCGTACCTCACATATACAGGGAGTGCAGAATTATTAGGCAAGTTGTATTTTTGAGGATTAATTTTATTATTGAACAACAACCATGTTCTCAATGAACCCAAAAAACTCATTAATATCAAAGCTGAATATTTTTGGAAGTAGTTTTTAGTTTGTTTTTAGTTTTAGCTATTTTAGGGGGATATCTGTGTGTGCAGGTGACTATTACTGTGCATAATTATTAGGCAACTTAACAAAAAACAAATATATACCCATTTCAATTATTTATTTTTACCAGTGAAACCAATATAACATCTCAACATTCACAAATATACATTTCTGACATTCAAAAACAAAACAAAAACAAATCAGTGACCAATATAGCCACCTTTCTTTGCAAGGACACTCAAAAGCCTGCCATCCATGGATTCTGTCAGTGTTTTGATCTGTTCACCATCAACATTGCGTGCAGCAGCAACCACAGCCTCCCAGACACTGTTCAGAGAGATGTACTGTTTTCCCTCCTTGTAAATCTCACATTTGATGATGGACCACAGGTTCTCAATGGGGTTCAGATCAGATGAACAAGGAGGCCATGTCATTAGATTTTCTTCTTTTATACCCTTTCTTGCCAGCCACGCTGTGGAGTACTTGGACGCGTGTGATGGAGCATTGTCCTGCATGAAAATCATGTTTTTCTTGAAGGATGCAGACTTCTTCCTGTACCACTGCTTGAAGAAGGTGTCTTCCAGAAACTGGCAGTAGGACTGGGAGTTGAGCTTGACTCCATCCTCAACCCGAAAAGGCCCCACAAGCTCATCTTTGATGATACCAGCCCAAACCAGTACTCCACCTCCACCTTGCTGGCGTCTGAGTCGGACTGGAGCTCTCTGCCCTTTACCAATCCAGCCACGGGCCCATCCATCTGGCCCATCAAGACTCACTCTCATTTCATCAGTCCATAAAACCTTAGAAAAAAGTCTTGAGATATTTCTTGGCCCAGTCTTGACGTTTCAGCTTGTGTGTCTTGTTCAGTGGTGGTCGTCTTTCAGCCTTTCTTACCTTGGCCATGTCTCTGAGTATTGCACACCTTGTGCTTTTGCGCACTCCAGTGATGTTGCAGCTCTGAAATATGGCCAAACTGGTGGCAAGTGGCATCTTGGCAGCTGCACGCTTGACTTTTCTCAGTTCATGGGCAGTTATTTTGCGCCTTGGTTTTTCCACACACTTCTTGCGACCCTGTTGACTATTTTGAATGAAACGCTTGATTGTTCGATGATCACGCTTCAGAAGCTTTGCAATTTTAAGAGTGCTGCATCCCTCTGCAAGATATCTCACTATTTTTGACTTTTCTGAGCCTGTCAAGTCCTTCTTTTGACCCATTTTGCCAAAGGAAAGGAAGTTGCCTAATAATTATGCACACCTAATATAGGGTGTTGATGTCATTAGACCACACCCCTTCTCATTACAGAGATGCACATCACCTAATATGCTTAATTGGTAGTAGGCTTTCGAGCCTATACAGCTTGGAGTAAGACAACATGCATAAAGAGGATGATGTGGTCAAAATACTCATTTGCCTAATAATTCTGCACGCAGTGTATAGTATATACAGAAGTGTACTGATATCTGTACACACTGCATCTATTACACCTCATACCTCTCATATCAGTGCACTGCGGTATATACTATATATCTGTACACACTGCATCTATTACACCTCATACCTCTCATATCAGTGCACTGCGGTATATACTATATATCTGTACACACTGCATCTATTATACCTCATACCTCACATATATAGTATATACAGAAGTGTACTGATATCTGTACACACAGCATCTATTATACCTTGTACCTCACATATCAGTGCACTGCGGTATATACTATATATCTGTACACACTGCATCTATTATACCTCGTACCTCACATATATAGTATATACAGAAGTGTACTGATATCTGTACACACAGCATCTATTATACCTTGTACCTCACATATCAGTGCACTGCGGTATATACTATATATCTGTACATATTTCATGTATAATACTGTGTAATATATGCAGTGTGTGTGTGCATGTATGTGTGTGTATCTATATATATATATATTACACACAGAGCAGTGTATTGATGTGACACATAGAAGGTATAATACTGTAGATGCAGTGTTTATAGAAATATGTGGTCAGTTATACATTATGGTCACTGTGTGTGTGAGGTACATGAGGTAGTGGTCCCTGTAACTGTCTGAAGTAGTATACATGAGTGAGCAATGAGTAAAAACAGGGCATGGAGGGGGGGTAAATGATGAGAAGTGGAGGACCTCCTCTTACCTCTCCATTCCCGTCTGTATGGATCAATGCAGAGCTGCTTGCGAACTTCTAATACTTGCTATTAGGGGTTGAAGGACCTGTGATGATGTCATCACAGGTCCTGGCAGATATACCTTTGAAACCTAGGAACTACACCATTTTTGGTGCAGTTCCTTTGCTAGATTCTGCAGGACCTGTGATGTTGAAGATGATGTCATCACAGGTCCTGGCAGATGCACTGTTCTAACCTGGGAACTACACTTTACACTGTGCAGTTCCCTTACAGGACCTGTGATGACATCATCAAAGGTCCTTTAGCTTTAGAAAGATAAACAGGAGCAATTAGGGGGCGGGGCCTCTCCTCCACTTCGGGGCCTGCCTGCAGCCTATCAGAGGAAGGGGAAGGGACACGCCTCTCCCTCCCCTGCACCTCCGCACCTCCGCTGGCACAGGCAGTTTACAATGGAGATGAGCGCAATGGAAGCGCTCATCTCCCTGTGCCCGGCGGCGGCTCACTAGGTGGGGGGCATTTTAGTTGGGGGGGCACATGGGGGGGCACAGCATGATGTAGGGGGGCCGTGGCCCCCTCTGGCGACGCCACTGTATCCTTGTTCAAAATGTAAACAAATTGCCCTTTTGGAATCGCACATCGAGTATCTAAACGGGCGAGTTTCAACACTGAGGAAAGAGTGCCAGGGAGGCTAGCCCTGATCTGACACACCCCAACAAGTTTGCACGGTTGGCAGATAAGGGGATGTCAGTTCAGGGAGAGCACTGCTGCAGCAGGACCCTTCCTCTGCCACTCAGGGGTACGGATAGGACGATCTATCACAAAGCCCGGGATCCTCAAACAGTGTGTTGTCTTCCTGGCGCTCGAGTTTGACACATCGCGGATTGGGTTGACAGATTACTGGAAGGGGCTGGAGAAGATCCAGCGGTCATGGTCCATATCGGAACCAATGACAAAGTTAGAGGTAGGTGGAGCGTCCTTAAAAATGATTTTAGGGATTTAGGTCAAAAGCTTAGGGCAAGGACCTCGAAGGTAGTATTTTCTGAAATACTACCGGTACCACGAGCCACACTCGCGTTTTGGCTTTCCGGGAGCATTAGGGCGGGAGATTAGGGCGGGTAACAAGTGGCTCAAGAACTGGTGTAGGAAGGAGGGGTTTGGGTTCCTGGAGAACTGGGCCGACTTCCCTATCGGCTACAGGCTCTATCGTAGGGACGGGCTGCGCCTCAATGGGGAAGGGGCAGCTGTTTTGGGGGAGAAGATGGCTAGAAGGTTGGAGGAGTGTTTAAACTAGGGACTGGGGGGAAGGGTAACTACGTTATAGGATGGGATGGTAGTGCAGATAGAGACCGGGGGCAAGGTAGTGGGACTGGGGGAGGAATGGAAGGAGGGACTAGAACAGTTCAGAAGGAAAAGTGTAAGGTAAAAAATATACATAAATGTAAATGTATGTATACTAATGCCAGAAGCCTGACTAATAAAACTGGGGAGGTGGAATTAGTGATGTGTGAGGAGGACTATGACAGTGGGAATAACTGAGACATGGCTGGATGATAGCTATGACTGGGTGGTTAATGTACAAGGTTACAGTCTGTTTAGAAAGGATCGCCAAAACCGGAGAGGGGGAGGGGTCTGCCTTTATGTAAAGTCCTGTCTAAAGCCCACAGTCCGAGAAGATATAAGTGAGGGACATGAACATGTGGAGTCACTGTGGGTAGAGATACATGGAGGAAAAACAATAATAAATTACTAATAGGAGTTTATTATAAACCACCTAATATACCAGAGTCCACAGAAAATATACTACTAAACGAGATAGAGAAGGCGGCAGATCATAATGAGGTGGTTATTATGGGGGACTTCAACTACCCAGATATAGACTGGGAAACTGAGACTTGTATATCTCATAAAGTAAACAGATTCTTGGCAATAACCAAAGGCAATTACCTCTCCCAACTGGTTCAGGACCCGACTAGAGGGATGGCCATACTGGACTTAGTATTAACCAATAGGCCTGACAGAACAACAGACGTGCAGGTTGGGGGACACCTGGGAAATAGTGACCATAAAGTAATGACCTTCCAATTATCATTCAAAAGAACGTTTCTACAGGGAGGAACAAAAATACCAAACTTCAAAAAAGCTAAATTTAGCCAACTAAGAGAGGCCATAGGCCTAACTAACTGGGACAAAGTCCTCAAAAATAAAAATACAGGGATATTTTTAAAAGCATCCTAAAATCTAATTGTGAGAGGTACATACCTTATAGGAATAAAAGGTTAAGGAACAAATGGATAAATAGAACTGTAAAGAAAGCAATAAATGACAAAAAGAAGGCATTTAAATCACTAAAACAGAAGGGTAGCGAGGAAGCACTGAAAAACTATAAGGATAAAAATAGAATATGTAAAAAAAACAATAAAAGCAGCCAAACTAGAGACCAAGAGATTAATTGCCAAAGAGAGCAAAACTAACCCTAAAATGTTTTTCAATTATATAAATGGTAAAAAGTATAAATCTGAAGGTGTCGGCCCTTTACAGAGTAATGAGAGGGGGGGGGGGTAGCAGAGAGCGATGAGGAGAAAGCAAAGCTATTAAATATTTTTTTCACCACTGTATTCACTGAGGAAAATAAACTTAAAACTCTTTTGATGTGGCAATAAATACACAAGAATTGCATTCTATCTGCGAGTGCCGGTCCTCCTCTTTCTATATATGAAGAAAATAAACTGTCAGATAAAATGCAGAATGTAAAAGTTAATTCCCCATTAAAAGTGCCCTGTCTGACCCAGGAAGAAGTACAGCAGTGTCTTAAAAAGATTAAAATAGACAAATCACCAGGACCAGATGGCATACACCCCTGTATCCTAAGAGAATTAAGTAATGTCATAGCCAGACCCTTATTTCTGATATTTAAGGACTCTATACGGACAGGGAGTGTTCCACAGGATTGGCGCATAGCAAATGTGGTGCCAATATTCAAAAAGGGTCCAAAAACAGACCCCGGAAATTATAGGCCAGTAAGTTATAGGCCAGTAAGTATCTGTCATGGGTAAACTGTTTAAAGGTTTTCTAAGAGATGTGATCTTGGAGTACTTCAAGGAAAATAAGCAAATAACGCCATATCAGCATGGCTTCATGAGGGATCGGTCATGTCAAAATAATTTAATCAGTTTCTATGAGGTGGTAAGTTCTAGACTTGACAGCGGCGAATCAATGGATGTCGTATTTCTGGACTTCTCCAAAGCATTTGACACTGTACTACATGAAAGGTTAGTATATAAAATGAGAATGCTCGGACTGCGAGAAAACGTCTGTATGTGGGTAAGTAACTGGCTCAGTGATAGAAAACAGAGGGTGGTTATTAACCCCTTATGGACTCGGCCCTATTTCACCTTCTGGACGTGGCCATTTTTTGCTAATCTGACCAGTGTCACTTTAAGTGCTGATAACTTTAAAACGCTTTGACTCATCCAGGCCATTTTGAGATTGTTTTTTCATCACATATTGTACTTCATGACACTGGTAAAATGAAGTAAAAAAAAATTCTTTTTTATTTATAAACAAAATACAAAATTTACCAAAAATGAAGTAAAAAATTGCAAATTTCCAAGTTTCAATTTCTCTACTTCTATAATACATAGTAATACCTCCAAAAATAGTTATTATTTTACATTCCCCATATGTCTACTTCATATTTTGGATCATTTTGGGAATGACATTTTATTTTTTGGGGATGTTACAAGGCTTAGAAGTTTAGAAGCAAATCTTGAAATTTTTCTGAAATTTTCAAAAACCCAATTTTTAAGGACCAGTTCAGGTCTGAAGTCATTTTGCGAGGCTTACATAATAGAAACCACCCAAAAATTACCCCATTCTATAAACTACACCCCTCAAGGTATTTAAAACAGATTTTTACAAACTTTGTTAACCCTTTAGGTGTACCACAAGAATTAATGGAAAATAGAGATACAATTTCAAAATTTCCCTTTTTTGGCAGATTTTCCATTTTAATCCATTTTTCCCAGTAACAAAGCAAGGGTTAACAGCCAAACAAAACTTAATATTTATGGCCCTGATTCTGTAGTTTACAGAAACACCCCATATGTGGTCGTAAACAGCTGTACGGGCACACGGCGGGGCGCAGAAGGAAAGGAATGCCATACGGTTTTTGGAAGGCAGATTTTGCTGGACTGTTTTTTTTTACACCATGTCCCATTTGAAGCCCCCCTGATGCATCCCTAGAGTAGAAACTCCATATAAGTGACCCCATCTAAGAAACGACACCCCTCAATGTATTCAAAACTGATTTTACAAACGTCGTTAACCCTTTAGGTGTTCCACAAGAATTAATGGAAAATAGAGATGAAATTTCAGAATTTAAATTTTTTGGCAAATTTTCCATTTTAATCCATTTTTCCCAGTAACAAAGCAAGGGTTAACAGCCAAACAAAACTTAATATTTATGGCCCTGATTCTGTAGTTTACAGAAACACCCCATATGTGGTCGTAAACTGCTGTACGGGCACACGGTAGGGCGCAGAAGGAAAGGAATGCCATACGGTTTTTGGAAGGCAGATTTTGCTGGACTGTTTTTTTTGACACCATGTCCCATTTGAAACCCCCCTGATGCACCCCTAGAGTAGAAACTCCAAAAAAGTGGCCACATTTTAGAAACTATGGGATAGGGTGGCAGTATTGTTGGTACTAGTTTAGGGTACATATGATTTTTGGTTGCTCTATATTACACTTTTTGTGAGGCAAGATAACACGAAATAGCTGTTTTGGCACCGTTTTTATTTTTTGTTATTTACAACATTCATCTGACAGGTTAGATCATGTGATATTTTTATAGACCAGGTTGTCACGGATGCGGCAATACCTAATATGTATACTTTTTTTTATTTGTGTAAGTTTTACACAATGATTTCTTTTTTGAAGCAAAAAAAATCATGTTTTAGTGTTTCCATAGTCTGAGAGCCATAATGTTTTCAGTTTTTGGGCGATTACCTTGGGTAGGATATGATTTTTGCGGGATGAGATGACGGTTTTATTGGCACTATTTTGGGGTGCGTGTGACTTTTTGATCGCTTGCTATTACACTTTTTGTGATGTAAGGTGACAAAAAAAGGTTTATTTAGCACAGTTTTTATTTTACATTTTTTACGGCGTTCATCTGAGGGGTTAGGTCATGTGATATTTTTATAGATCCGGTCGATACGGACGCGGCGATACCTAATATGTATACTTTTTTTTTATTTATGTAAGTTTTACACAATAATATCATTTTTGAAACAAAAAAAAAACATGTTTTAGTGTCTCCATATTCTGAGAGCCATAGTTTTTTCAGTTTTTGGTCGATTATCTTAGATAGGGTCTTTTTCCGAGATGAGATTACGGTTTGATTGGCACTATTTTGGGGTGCATATGACTTTTTGATCGCTTGCTATTACACTTTTTGTGATGTAAGGTGACAAAAAATGGTTTATTTAGCACAGTTTTTTTACGGTGTTCATCTGAGGGGTTAGGTCATGTGATATTTGTTAGGTCATGTGATATTTTTATAGACCCGGTCGATACGAACGCGGCGATACCAAATATGTATACTTTTTTTTTATTTATGTAAGTTTTACACAATAACAGCTTTTTTAAAAGTAGGGGCTCATTTTTTGCGGGATGATGTGACGGTTAGATTGGCACTATTTTGGTGGGCAAACGCCTTTTTGATCGCTTGCTGTTGTACTTTTTGTGATGTAAGGTGACAAAAAAATGGTTTATTTAGCACAGTTTTTGTTTTTTATTTTTTACGGTGTTCATCTGAGGGGTTAGGTCACGTGATAGGTTTATAGAGGCGGTCGATACGGGGTGCCTGCTCAATGATTTGAGCAGGCACCTTGTTCCGATCACCGCCCGCCGGGCGGCGGTGATCGGAACAACACATGACGTACCGATATGTCATGGGTCCTTAAGGGGTTAATGGTACACACTCAGATTGGGTCACTATCACTAGTGGAGTACCTCAGGGGTCAGCATTGGGCCCTATTCTCTTCAATATATTTATTAATGATCTTGTAGAAGGCTTGCATAGTAAAATATCGATTTTCGCAGATGACACTAAACTGTGTAAGGTAATTAACACTGAAGAGGACAGAATACTACTACAGAGGGATCTGGATAGATTGGAGGCTTGGGCAGATAAGTGGCAGATGAGGTTTAACACTGACAAATGTAAAGTTATGCACATGGGAAGGAATAATGCAAGTCACCCGTACATACTAAATGGTAAAACACTCGGTAACACTGACATGGAAAAGGATCTAGGAATTTTAGTGAACAGCAAACTAAGCAGTAAAAACCAGTGTCAGGCAGCTGCTGCCAAGGCCAATAAGATAATGGGTTTAATCAAAAGGGGCATAGATGCCCGTGATGAGAACATAGTCCTGCCACTTTACAAATCCCTAGTCAGACCACACATGGAGTACTGTGTACAGTTCTGGGCTCCTGTGAACAAGGCAGACATAGCAGAGCTGGAGAGGGTTCAGAGGAGGGCAACTAAAGTAATAACTGGAATGGGGCAACTACAGTACCCTTAAAGATTATCAACATTTGGGTTATTCACTTTAGAAAAAAGACGACTGAGGGGAGATCTAATTACTATGTATAAATATATCAGGGGTCATTACATCTCTCCCATCATCTTTTTATCCCCAGGACTGTGACTGTGACGAGGGGACATCCTCTGCGTCTGGAGGAAAGAAGGTTTGTACACAAACATAGAAGAGGATTCTTTACGGTAAGAGCAGTGAGACTATGGAACTCTCTACCTGAGGAGGTGGTGATGGTGAGTACAATAAAGGAATTCAAGAGGGGCCTGGATGTGTTTCTAGAGCGTAATAATATTACAGGCTATAGCTACTAGAGAGGGGTCGTTGATCCAGGGAGTTATTCTGATTGCCTGATTGGAGTCGGGAAGGAATTTTTTTCCCCTTAAGTGGGAAAATTGGCTTCTACCTCACAGGTTTTTTTTTTGCCTTCCTCTGGATCAACTTGCAGGATGACAGGCCGAACTGGATGGACAAATGTCTTTTTTCGGCCTTATATACTATGTTACTATGATAAATAGGATATAGATAGATACATATGAGATAGATAGTAAATAGATAGATAATAGATAGATAGATAGATAGATAATAGATAGATAGATAATAGATAGATAGATAATAGATAGATAGATAATAGATAGATAGATAATAGATAATAGATAGATAATAGATAGATAGATAGATAGATATGAGAGAGATAGATAGATAGATAGATAATAGATAGATAATAGATAGATAGATAGATAGATAGATAGATAGATAGATAATAGATAGATAATAGATAGATAATAGATAGATAGATAATAAATAGATAATAGATAGATAGATAATAGATAGATAATAGATAGATAATAGATAGATAATAAATAGATAGATACAGATAGATAGATAATAGATAGATAGATAATAGATAGATAATAGATAGATAGATAATAGATAGATAATAAATAGATAGATAGATAATAGATAGATAGATAATAGATAGATAGATAATAGATAGATAGATAATAAATAGATAGATAGATAGATAGATAATAGATAATAAATAGATAGATAATAAATAGATAGACAGGAGAAGGAAATTCCAGCTCTGTAAATGACGGTAGAGTTATGAGGTTAGACACCCGCACTTATCCTCTCAGCATAGTTTTCCTGACAGATGTACAGAAAGCAGATATGTCTTGTAGGAATTCCAAGGAACTGTACACAGACCCTTTCTTTGCTGGTCTGAGCGATGCGCCTGTGCATCCCTATTATCCATTACATGCATGTGATGACCTGGTGTGTAAACAGCCATTATCAGGCTCCAGAAATCTGAGGTCATTACCCAAGTCTGTGCCTCCCACCCCCAGCATACCATAATATGAACTAGACGTATAGTAGATCTATCTAGATATCCTGCATATAAACGTGAAAATGTACAGATAAGGCCCAGAACACTGGATCAAGTATAGCTGGCATAGTCTTCCAGTGCATAGCACCATCCCCCAGTCCCACACTTCTAGCCCCCTATAGTCAGGCTCCTGTAAAATGGTACAGGTAGCGCAATAGCATCATCACGTCTCCTGCACCACAAAGAAGGTGGGGTATGTAGGTCTTTGTAGGCCCCCCTTGCACCCATGACATAGGGAAGTAGGATGGAACGGTGTAGGCCTCCCGTTTCTCCCTGGTTCCCAATTGAGGAGAACTGTGGAGAACAGACTGAATGCCACCCCTGGTTACAAGGCTTCACCACCCAGAACAACAATGCAGTCCATCTGGAGAGGGGAGTCCTGCACGGGGTCTCTCTATCTAGTACCAAAGTGGATGGGGCTAACCAAGGCTAGGCCTCATCTAACTTAGGGCCCCATAGAAGCCCCATGGTCCCTTACAAATGCCTTTACCTTTGATACAAGGCCTTTGAGCCTGTGTATTGTGTGCAGTGACCCGCTGGTTCACTGCGAAAGGGTTAATGCTATAGCTCACAATGTTAAAGCTGTTGAAATGTTTACTGAGGTGATCTGTGCACTATGCATCCCAAAAGGTTATGTATGGATAGGAAAATAGTTAACTGGCAGTATGTAGTGTAGATAGTTGCTAGCAAGCAAGCCAAGAGTGACGTTTGCTGCTGTGAAAGCCACACAAGCTTAAACCAATAGAAAGAAATCCATCTTTAGGGAGACACCATCCCTGGGTGAGTGGAAAACTGCCAGAAAAGCAACTTTGCTAAGGATTATGCTGTAAGGGAAGGAAACAAGGAATATTTGCAGAAGGTTGAGGACCAATTTAAAGCTGTGCTGCACCAAGACAGTAAGGTAGACGCATGTACATGGCAATAGACTTTACTGCTTGTGGAAAGGGTTAATTACTTCCTGCGCATGCTACACTACTGAGACAGACTGACTGTCCAATCTTGGACTGCACCCCTTGGTTGGGCACTGCAGAAAGTATATTGAGAAGACATTGCATGCCTTTGGTCAATTTGGGAAGATTGCTAGTACCTTCAGAAAGAGACTCAATGAGGAGTACTGCCATCATTACGGTCAGCTCCTATACACAGCCTTTGGGAGTAACCTCTTCTGTGAAATACCTGAGAACTGTGCCTATTGCTTGTATTTGTACTGCATTCCCCATTAACTACTCATTAAAGAGAGACTCTATTTAGTCTAACCAAGTGGTCCTGGTCATTGCTTCCACCATCCACAGCCCAATGCCTGCCCTCCTGCCTTGCAGCCTGCCACCCATCCACCTAACATTAAGGGCATCCCAGCCATCACCAAGCAGGAGCTATCCAAAAGTCCAGGATGAGCCCTTAGTTGAAGAAGAAAGGTTGCACCCCACCAACCACTGCTCACACAGCCTGGGGAGGGGCTGGAGAGAGGGATTAGCCACATTGATGACTACAACCACCCTTGTTGCCGCTGCCACCACTACTATCCTACTCTCCAACACTCTACCACAAAGCTTCCTCTGCAGTCCAGCGAGCAGCACTTGCATTCATAGATTGGTGGTCAGAGCATCTAGGCCTAGGGAAATAGCCTACAACCCCCTGAGATGCCCTCTGATTGCCAGAACCTGGACACAATTATGAGAATTTAATCCATCAATTGGTCCAGGCTTAAGATCTTGTATTTGCAGCCAGTCACTGGTATCTAAGGCTGTCTTAAAGAAAAAAAAGACAATGCAACAGCACTCTGCAAACTCATAAAAAAGTACAATAACGCTATAATTATAGAAAACATTCTGGTTCTAATGCTACGCTTATTTAGCAAATTTGAGATTCTTGGCAAATACATTTTGTACAAAATTATTTGGGCCCCTCTTCCGGCGTCAAGGCAATCTCTATAAGACAGGAACCTGTTATGGCACATAACAGGTAGTATTTAGTGTTAGGTTCCTGTCTTATAGAGATCGCCTTGACGTTTGGCAGATGGGCCCAAATAATTTTGTACAAAATGTATTTGCCAAGAATTTCAAATTTGCAAAATAAGCGTAGCATTAGCACCAGAATGTTTTCTATAATTATGGCATTATTGTACTTTATATGTGTTTGCAGAGTGCTGCTGCATTGTCTTTTTTCTGTGTGCTTCTAGCCATGGCAGCGTGTACCTGCACATTGGGATGTGCTGACTGACCCCCTTTTTTTAAGGCTGTCCTAATTCACCATATACACGGATGCAATATTGTATACCATCAATGATGGTTTGGGGGCCCTGGTACGGATATTCCATAGATGCCCAGAAGGCTATGGTCAGCTTCAGCTGGGTGTAGCCTGTGCATCAACTGTCAATACTGAAGGGAGCGCCATTGGTCTTGATGGCCTGGGCTGCACCCAGTGCTCACAGCTCTGATCCCAAATTTACTGCCAAAAGTGAGAAAGAGGCAAATGCACAGGATGCAGCTACATTCCTTAGTTTATTGATTAGACAGTGTTACTTGGGTACTGTATGAATGTGTTACTTGGGCACTGTATGACTGTATTGCTTTGCTACTGTATGACTGTGTTACTTGGGTACTGTATGACTGTTACTTGGGTACTGTATGATTGTGTGTTACATTAACACAGTATGCTTGTGTGTTATTTGAGCACTATATGATTGTGTTACTTGAGCACTGTAGGCCTGTATTACTTGGGCACTGTATGTCTGTGTTAATTGACACTGTATGATTGTGTGTTACTTGGGCACTGTATGACTGTATTACTTGGGCACTGTATGACTGTATTACTTGGGCACTGTATGACTGTATTACTTGGGCACTGCATGACTGTATTACTTGAGCACTGTTTGACTGTATTACTTGGGCACCGTATGACTGTATTACTTGGGCACTGTATGACTGTATTACTTGGGCACTGTATGACTGTGTTAATTGACACTGTATGATTGTGTGTTACTTGGGCACTGTATGACTGTATTACTTGAGCACTGTTTGACTGTATTACTTGAGCACTGTTTGACTGTATTACTTGGGCACTGTATGACTGTATTACTTGGGCACTGTATGACTGTATTACTTGGGCACTGTATGACTGTGTTACTTGAGCACTGTTTGACTGTATTACTTGGGCACTGTATGACTATTACTTGAGCACTGTATGACTGTATTACTTGAGCACTGTTTGACTGTATTACTTGGGCACTGCATGACTATTACTTGAGCACTGTAGGCCTGTATTACTTGGGCACTGTATGACTGTGTTAATTGACACTGTATGATTGTGTGTTACTTGGGCACTCTATGACTGTATTACTTGGGCACTGTATGACTGTATTACTTGGGCACTGTATGACTGTATTACTTGGGCACTGTATGACTGTATTACTTGAGCACTGTTTGACTGTATTACTTGAGCACTGTTTGACTGTATTACTTGAGCACTGTAGGCCTGTATTACTTGGGCACTGTATGACTGTATTACTTGGGCACTGTATGACTGTATTACTTGAGCACTGTTTGACTGTATTACTTGAGCACTGTTTGACTGTATTACTTGAGCACTGTATGACTGTATTACTTGGGCATTGTATGACTGTGTTAATTGACACTGTATGATTGTGTGTTACTTGGGCACTGTATGACTGTATTACTTGGGCACTGTATGACCGTATTACTTGAGCACTGTTTGACTGTATTACTGGGGCACTGTATGACTATTACTTGGGCACTGTATGACTGTATTATTAGGCACTGTATGACTGTATTATTAGGCACTGTATGACTGTATTACTTAGGCACTGTATGATTGTGTGTTACTTGTGCACTATATGACTGTGCTTCTTGGGCGTGTATTACATGAGCATAGTATGCTTGTGTGTTATTCGGGCACTATATGATTGTGTTACTTGGGCACTGCACGATTGTGTGTTATTCGGGCATTGTATGATTGTCATATGGCACTATACGATTGTGTGTTAATTGGGTACTGGTAAATGCTGGGGGGGGGGGGGGGGGTCATCAACAGAAGGTATTACACATGTTACCAACAACCTAAATCCGACACCTGGCACCCCACACATCAGCTGTTTTGGTGAGGGAAGCTACCGAGCTGGAAGCAGGAGGCTTCATACACTGTGTAGTGTCCAGTGTCAGCGTACTGCAGCTCAGTGTACACAGTGTACAGAGCCTGCTGCTTCCAGCTCCATACACCCTATACTTTTCTCCCCCGAAACGGCTGGGGGTATTGGGCGTTGGGCCTACATTGATCTGATATTGATGACCTATCCAATATCTGTAGCCAAGACAACCCCTTTAAGCGAGCGCACTACACAGGCTCTGTTACTTTATATTTACTGTAAACCATAGGACCCCCTTAACAATGACGGTCACCACAAAGCTCTTCCTTCCCAGCGGAATACACACAGCGCCCGGACATGTATATTGCAGACACTCCTGGGTGAGTGTATATTGTACCAGTTGTGTCGTCTCCTGCATACAATTACCATTCGGAGATGTCACCTATGCTTCCTGTCCACGAATTACAAGAACTAAGACTCAGGCTGACGCTTCTTCTTATTACTGTACTGGAGGTGGACTCTGTGCCCGCACCCCGACAGCCTGCACATAAAGTGTAGGGTTACTGCATATACATAATAGCCAACATGCAATAAAACTACAAAATGAGAAAACTAGTTGTGGCACATCCACACAAGATGGAAATTACATGGCAAATTCTGAAGAAAGAGTAGCATGCTGCAGGCAGCGGAGCAGTTTCTGGAAGGCAGAAGAAATAAGGAAGGCTTATTCATAATCACATCGCTCATGTATTCACTAGTTTTTGTCACGCCAGAGGGTAAAGTGCAGCCCTAAACTCCACCCCACCTCTGTCCCTGCCTACTTGCAAGGCCCGTCCTAACCGACGGCGTACAACTTGGCGGCAGTCCCTCGCTTAGATATGTGCAGGCACACAGGGAGCAATCCGATAACGAAGTCAAAACATAATCCGGAGTCAAAAGCCAAGAGGTCACGTCAATACCAGGGAGGTCAAAAACAGAGCCCAGGTCCAGAACACACAAAAGGCACAATATGAAAATGCTGGTGAGGGTAGCAAGACCATTCACAGGCAACCTGTGGCCAGCAGGCTGCCTGTTTAAATAGCAGAACAAGTGGGTCACATGATGTGGCCAGTGTCACGTGGACCAAGTCCAGCCAAAACCATCTGAGCGCCGATAAATTGTGATCGGCGCTCAGCACCTTTTTCAGCGCGGCCGGGTCCTCCCCGCCCACTGGTCCCCATAAAAGACGAGGACGCAGGCCGCGTCCTCGCTCCTGCACAGATGCGGGATGTCGGCGGCGCTGCAAGGAGGAAGCTCGTCGCCGGCTCCCCGTTACAGTACCCCCCCCTTCCACGAGGGAAAACCGGACCCATAATTACTGGAGCGGGGTTTTTCCAGGTGTGTAAGATGGAGTCTTCTCACCAGCCTAGCAGCATGCATCTTACTAGCCGGCACCCAAGACCTCTCCTCAGGACCAAAGCCCTTCCAATTGACCAAATATTGCAGAGAGTTCCGAACCTTTCTCGCATCAATAATCCTAGAGATCTCGAATTCTGGTTGACCGGCCACCTCCACTGGTGGTGGAGCTTCCTGTGAAGGGGATACAGGCGACACATACTTTTTAAGTTAAGACTTGTGAAAAGCATTATGGATACGAAAGGAGTCGGCTAATCTTAACTTAAAAGATACAGGATTAATAATGCTCACAATCTCATAAGGCCCAATAAACCGTACTGCAAACTTATTTGAAGGTACCTTCAAGGATAAATTCTTGGTGGACAACCACACTTTATCATCCAACCCAAAATCTACTCCTCGAGAGCGCCTTTTAGGCTACTTTCACACTAGCGTTCGGGGCTCCGCTCGTAAGCTCCGTTTGAAGGGGCTCACGAGCGGCCCCGAACGCATCCGTCTGGCCCTGATGCATTCTCAATGGAGGCGGATCCACTGAGAATGCATCCGCCTGCCAGCGCTCAGCCTCCGCTCCGCTCAGTGAGCGGACACCTGAACGCTGCTTGCAGCGTTCGGGTGTCCGCCTGGCCGTGCGGAGGCGAGCGGATCCGTCCAGACTTACAATGTAAGTCAATGGGGACGGATCCGCTTGAAGATGACACCATATGGCTCAATCTTCAAGCGGATCCGTTCCCCATTGACTTACAATGTAAAGTCTGAACGGATCCGCTCAGACAACTTTCACACTTAGAAAATTTTCTAAGTTTTAATGCAGACGCATCCGTTCTGAACGGATGCGAACGTCTGCATTATCGGAGCGGATCCGTCTGATGAAACATCAGACGGATCCGCTCCGAACGCTAGTGTGAAAGTAGCCTTATCTGCGTTACTTTTCTGAATCTCCTGGGCTTTTCTTAGGTTTGACTGAACCTGGGCCCAGACTGTGCACAGTTCTCTGCCATTTCATCAGACTCTGGAATTTGCGAAGAGAACGGCGAAAACGAACTAAATTGTCGATGAAAACCAAGATTACAGTAAAAAGGAGACATACCAGGAGATGAATTCACCTGGTTATTAATGGCGAATTCAGCCAGATGCAGATGTTTCACCGACAGCTTTTGGTTATCAGAGACATAGGACCTTAAATACTACTATAGAGACTGGTTCAAACGTTCAGTTTGACCGCTGGTTTCCGGATGAAAGGCAAAAGAAAAAGACAAAGAGATATTACATTTACAACAAAAAGCCCTCCAAAACCTTGAAACAAATTGGACACCTCTATCCGAAACCACATTCTCTGGGATTCCTTGTAAACGTATAACATGATTAACAAATAGGGAAGCCAGAGTCTTGGCATTAGGCAATTTTGACAGACGGATGAAGTGTACCATTTTACTAAATCTGTCCACCACCACCCACACAACTAACTTACCCTCAGTAAGTCAGTGATTAAATCCATAGAAATATGGGACCACGGTCTATTCGGGATGGGCAGTGGTCGTAACTCACCCACAGGACGGGACCTAAGGGTTTTGGACCTGGCACAAACCTCACATGCGGAAACATATGAGTGGACATCTCTAGACAAGGAAGGCTACCAATAAAACCTGGAAACAAGTTCCTTGGTGGCATTAATACCCGGATGTCCACTAAAAACAGAGTTGTGGCACGTAAATGACCAGGGACAAATAATTTATCACTAGGAGATTGTACTGGAGCCAAGTGTTGTTCCGCAGAAATTTCAGTCATCAAATCAGCGGAGACCGAAGCAACAATGACTCCTGCCAGCAATATAGGTTCAGGTGGAGTGTCAGGAGGTTGGAAAGCACAAAAACTTTGGGACAGGGCATCAGCTTTAATATTTTTACTTCCTGGCCTGAAAGTAATACAGAAATTAAAAAGTGTAAAGAACAATGCCCACCTAGCCTGCCTGGGATTTAAACGTTTAGCAGACTCTAAAAACATGAGATTTTTATGGTCAGTAAGAACTGTAACACGATGTAGGGCCCCCTCCAAAAAATGACGCCACTCCTCAAAGGCCCACTTAATAGCAAGCAATTCTCGGTTCCCAATAACATCATTTCTCCCGGTAGGAGAGAACTTACGAGAGAAAAATGTCCACCGTCTCAGGTTTGTGAAAGTTAATGACCCCTGGGAGAGTACCAGTCTAGTGTGGTTAACATGAGAATCCCAATCGGGTGAATAAATTAAAATATCGTCTAAATAAACTATCAAGAATTTTCCAATAAATTACCTGAAAATATCAATGACAAAATTCTGGAAAATTTCTGGGGCATTGCTTAAACCAAATGGCATCACTAGATATTTATAATGCCCCTCAGGGGTATTAAAAGCAGATTTCCACTCATCCCCCTCCTTGATACGAATGGTGATGGACCATGTGATGAGCGCAGTGAAGTCACAAAAGGTCCTTTTCCTCCCAGGTCCTTAAAGAAGAAGAAAGAAGAAGAGCCGGGCTTCGCGAACAAGTGGATGAGTTGAGTTAAATTTTTTATTTTAACCCCTCTATCACTAATTTACTATTACTATTATTTTCCTTTATAACCAAGTTATCAGGGAAAATAATAAAATCTACACAACACTGATCCCAAACCCGAACTTCTGTGAAGAAGTCTGGGTTCGGGTCTGGGTACCAAACATGCCGATTTTTCTCACGCACAAGCAAAACGCATTAAAGCGCTTTGCACTCGCACGCTTTGCACATCATGCATTTTCCCGCAACGCACCCGCATATTTTCCCGCAACACCCGTGTGAAAGAGGCCTTAGGGTACTTGGATCCTGGGATAAGTTCGATAGCACAATCATACGGTCTATGAGGGGGAAGGAACTCGGCATCAGACTTGGAAAACACATCACCGAAGTCACTGATATAGGGGGGCAGGTTATTTGATTCAGAAGCGATTCCACCTTGAATAACCGGTAAACAGCATGACTCACACTTTTGCCCCCATTTCTCGAATTCACCCGTGGACCAGTTGATAATTGGATTATGAATTTGAAGCCAGGGCATGCCCAAAACTACTTCCACGGGTAAAAAAAATTATATCAAAAAGGAACAACTCTCCATATGACTAACCCCCACAGTCAAGGTTACCTCAGGCGTACAATATTCCACAGTACCACCCACCAAAGGAGTGGAATCAATAGCTATAATGTGTATAGGCTTGGGAAGAGACAAAATAGGTAATCACAAGTTGCATGGGTTCTTCTGGGTTACTTTCCAACTTGACTCTAAAGGGTGAAGAGTCCGGTTTTACCACCACCTGTAGAAAAGTCAGAAGTTCTCGCCGTCAGGGGTGGGATATACCAACATGTCCTTCAGTTCATCGGAGAGTTCAGTCCTGAATTGACACCAAAGTCCTGGGTCATTCCAGCCAGAGGAAACGCACCATCACTGGAATTGGGTGTAGTACTCCTCAGCAGGTCTGTCCCCCTGGCACATCGACTTTAACTGGGACTCTGCCACCGTCGACCTATCGGGTTCGTCATAGAGTACCCCTAAGGCCTGAAAAAATGCTTCAACAATAGTTAGGGAGGGGGAGTCCACGGGGAGGGAGTAGGCCCATTCTTGCAGATCTCCCTGCAGCAAAGAGATGATAATGTCTACCCTTTGCTGTTCGGAACCCGAGGAATGTGGACGTAAACGAAAATAAAGATTGCAGCTTTCTTTAAATGTCAGGAAGTACTTCTTATCCCCTGAAAAATGGTCAGGCAGTTTGACATGAGGTTCAAGATTTTGAGCGGAGGAGGCCACTACAGGTGGGGCTTGGTGCAATTCCTGCTGGTGTAGCCTCTCTCGCCAAATCCTGCACCATTTGGGCAAGACTGTACCTGGTCCGCGAGGACTCGCATAGGGTCCATGGTATAGGTAAGGCCTGTGAATCTGTCACGACAGAGGGTAGGGATAAGTGCAGCCCTAAACTCCTCCCCACCTCTGTCCCTGCCTACTTGCACGGTCTGTCCTAACCGACGGCGTATAACTTGGCGGCAGTCCCTCGCTTAGATATGTGCAGGGGTCTAAGAAGATAATAGAAGTACGGTAACAGAGTCAGACAAGCCAAAGTCAAAGCCAGGAGGTTACGCAGGTACACAGGTAGCAATCCGATAACGAAGTCAAAACACAAGTCCAGTGTAGGCGTACTGCAGCTCAGTGTACACAGTGTACAGAGCCTGCTGCTTCCAGCTCCATACACCCTATACTTTTCTCCCCCGAAACGGCTGGGGGTGGGGGTATTGGGTGTTGGACCTACACTGATCTGATATTGATGACCTATCCAATATCTGTAGCCAAGGCAACCCCTTTAAGCGAGCGCACTACACAGGCTCTGTTACTTTATATTTACTGTAAACCATAGGACCCCCTTAACAATGACGGTCACCACAAAGCTCTTCCTTCCCAGCGGAATACACACAGCGCCCGGACATGTATATTGCAGACACTCCTGGGTGAGTGTTTATTGTACCAGTTGTGTCGTCTCCTGCATACAATTACCATACGGAGATGTCACCTATGCTTCCTGTCCACGAATTACAAGAACTAAGACTCAGGCTGACGCTTCCTCTTATTACTGTACTGGAGGTGGACTCTGTGCCCGCACCCCGACAGCCTGCACATAAAGTGTAGAGTTACTGCATATACATAATAGCCAACATGCAATAAAACTACAAAATGAGAAAACAAAAAAAAAAAACATGCTTATTCTGGTTTTCTGGATGACGACCCTAGTTGTGGCACATTCACACAAGACGGAAATTACATGGCAAATTCTGAAGAAAGAGTAGCAGCGGAGCAGTTTCTGGAAGGCAGAAGAAGTAAGGAAGGCTTATTCATAATCACATCACTCATGTATTCACTAGTTTTTGTCACGACAGAGGGTAAAGTGCAGCCCTAAACTCCCCCCACCTCTGTCCCTGCCTACTTGCACGGTCCGTCCTAACCGACGGCGTACAACTTGGCGGCAGTCCCTCGCTTAGATATGTGCAGGGGCCTAAGAAGATAAAAGAAGTACCGTAACAGAGTCAGACAAGCCAAAGTCAAAGCCAGGAGGTCACGCAGGTACACAGGGAGCAATCCGATAACGAAGTCAAAACACAATCCGGAGTCAAAAGCCAAGAGGTCACGTCTATACCAGGGAGGTCACAAGGTCGAGGTCAAAAACAGAGCCCAGGTCCAGAACACACAGAAGGCACAATATGAAAATGCTGGTGAGGGTAGCAAGACCATTCACAGGCAACCTGTGGCCAGCAGGCTGCCTGTTTAAATAGCAGAACAAGTAGGTCACATGACGTGGTCAGCGTCACGTGACCCAAGTCCAGCCCAAACCATCTGAGCGCCGATAAACAGCGCTCAGCACCTCTTTCAGCTAGGAGACGAGGACGCAGGCCACGTCCTCGCTCCTGCACAGATGCGGGATGCCGGCCGCGCCGCAAGGAGGAAGCGCATCGCCGGCTCCCTGTTACAGTTTCCCTTCAGAAACAGCGCCACTGTTGGGCTGTGTGTGGTATTGCAGCCCTACCTGCTGCAAGCATAGCTAGGAGGACCAACTGGTTAGACCCAGTAGTCCGCTTTGGTGTTCAGACCGCGTGTTGTGCTCCAGGGGCAGACCGGGAGCTTAAAGTGGTTGTGAAAGAAAAAAAAAAACACGAAACTTGACCATATGTTGTAGCCGGGTCCCAATGAAAAGTAGGCAGGGATAACAGAAGTGGGCGTGGTCGGAAATATAGTGCAGAACAAAATCCCGCCCCAGCGGAACCAAATAACACAGTGCAGCACAGTATACTGGTGCCGACACCACAGTATGAAAATGTGTCATCATCCTGAGGATGGAAAGGGGTCACCTGAGGCCGCTGGGTAGGTGCATAGGTGCTGAAAGCATCAGATCTTTATGTACCCAGCTAGTGGCCATAAGGAAGGCTTGGGCGGTCCCCTGGGCATCAGCCCACAAGGAAATTTCCCAGTAGAGTCTATGGCCAGTCCACCGCGAAACATAGCGTAGTAACATGCCAGTTGTCCTAAAGATGGTCCAGTACTCAGAGACAGTTAAAGGGGTTCTCCAGATATTGATGGCTTAGTCTCAGGAAAGGTCATCAATATCCAACCAGTGATGGTCCGACTCCAGGCATCTGTAGCTATCAACTGTTTCTGACTGATGCTGGTGCGGGAAACTATACAGTGGATGCAGCCAGAAGTAGAAGGCTCCATACACCGCGTAGTGGCCATTCAGTAGTATTGAAAGTGGCAGGTCCTATATAGGGAAGATGATAAGGTGTCTATATACTGTAAGAGGTTTAAAGAGCATGAGAGGTGGATAGAGGCAGGGGTAAAGACATGCATGGGGGGAGTAGTAGTGTATTAGATCTGCAGGATTGGAGCTAGTGTATATGCCATTACAAGGTGGAGAGCGACGTAAATTATTGCTACAGAGAGAAGAAAAGTGGATCATGAAGAAAGAGGCGATGTGCTGCTGATCGATGATATTTGAGGACTGTTTGGCTGAGCACCGTCCCTGAGGGCCGCCTCCAGTTGATTATTTGTCTTCGCGCATATGGCAGTGCCGACTCGTGCATCTTTTTACATGGCACCTGATTGAGGAGGACTATTTTTTAAGCGCACATGGACATGATGGAGGCAGACATGGAAATGACGCCAGAAGCCGACAGGATGTGGGTACATTTTTTGCACAATGCAATAACGAGCACCACGTAATTGGAACAAAAGGTCATACACTTAACGGAGAAAGAAGTACGACTTTTTTCGACATTGAATTCATTATATTCATTTTTCAAACCAGCCCCCGGATCTGAATACTTTTGTAATTTCATGTAATTAAAAATTCGGTATAGCCACTAAGTTATTTAATAAAATATGTCTGTATTGCGCCACCTGCTGTTTGCCCTTTTTATAAATTCTCTATCCAGTTGACTGAGGTTGACATACGTGCTCGAGAAAGGACGCTCCCTCTGAGCTGACAGCTTGATATAAATCTAGCAGAGAAATTGCAGCAATGAATGAGGAGATCTCTGGACCCATATGAGGTACAAGGCTGGTTCTAGCTTTGTTAGAAGGACATTGTCATTTTATGGTCACACTGAGAATAGAGGTAGTGAACGATAAGAAGGGGAAGTACTGAATCTACTAGGCCCCTTGGGGTTTGGTGCAGAGAGAAGTGATACTGATAAGAAAATGCTTGAAACTTTGTAAGGCCAGGTTCACATCTACGTTGTGAACTTTGGCACTGTATGACTTAATAGGATAGAAGATCACATTCCGTCAGCTGCCAGACCTAACACCAAATACCCTCACTCCCAATTAACACTCTGACACAAACTTCTTGGTATAAATGGCCGTAGTGGCCCGTTTATTAAACTATATCAACTTTTCTTTTAACGATCATAATAATGAACACATAAACACATAAATAAATGCAATAACTTCCAACACATTGCGAAAGGATCCTAGAAGGCAACCCAAGCAAGCTGCGTTCTTCACTCCTATCTCCACTTGACTCTCCACCTTACCCTTGGCCGCAGGCACCGACCCAAAGGTACCAAATCCTCCAAAATTATATCTCCATCCACCCCTGTGGGCATTTTAGCCCAAACAGGAGTCCCAGCCATCAGCTTAACGAACCTCATAAGATGCACGCTCCAACGTGTCATACACCTCTTAAACATTGTATTGCCTTCCAGGACCCTCCATTAACCTGCCACAAACGAACACAGGAGACACCTCACCTGTGGACGTCCCGCCACACCCTGAAAGCTATCTCAAGACCATCCTGTAACCCCGAGGCCCACAAATCCCTACCCACATCATTAAGATGCACACCATCAGCCCTTAAGAATTGAGGCGATGCAGCCTCCAACTCCCTATGTCGAACCACAAATCCGCCCTGACGACGGACAAAACGACCAACCTCCTTATTTAGCTTCGCCCGCGCCTTATTAATTTGATCTACTGACCTCGCAAACCCCCACGACCTTCTAGCAACCACCTCAGACCAAACAACCAACAAATCAGGAAATTCACCCAGCAACCGCAACAAATTCAGTTTGATGTCACGTATCACATCCCTAGAGCGACGAACACCTAAATCGTTCCCCACAACGTGCAGAACTAAAATGTCTGGGGCCTATCCAACCCCGCAAAAGCATGAAACTCCGGCAACACCCGACCCCACAACATCCCTCTCACGCCAATCCACCGCACTTGCAACTCCTCCGGCCGAAAACCCAATTGCCTTCCGTTCCTCCGCACGTCGGCTCTCAGCGCTCCCCAGTGAAAGTAGGAATGACCCAGAATCCACGCCAAACACGAAGATGACCCTAAAAAACAAACACAATGAGACTTGACCCGAACATGCAAACTCTAACGAACCTCCTCCCCCACTACAACATATGAGAGCGAATATATCTCCGAAAGCAATCTGATTCCCATCGTCCAATCCACTTGATAACTACATCACTGAGACTCCACCTTGCCTCTTCAGTCGCCGCCCCGATCCTGAAAGAATGCGACGCAAACTCCATGGCCGGATGACCCGCAGCCGCCAAACACCGCCTGAAGATCGCCACAAACTGGAAACGAGACATCACCGAACCATCTTGGTGCATCAAAAAGGAACCCGCCACACCCGGCCGTAATAACAAAAACTCCTCCACACACCGAACAGGGCACAGCAAAGACCCAGCTAATGGGCGCAACAAAACACAAACCCCCTTACCGACTTGATCAGTTTTCGACTTACGCAACACACATCGTACACCTTCCTCACCCAAACGAATGTCATCCATCAACAATCCACCGCCACGCGCCCTACCACTCGCCACCAGCTCAGAGACCCTAAAGGCCCCGAAGAAAGCCAAAGAGAATGCTGCCCTAAACAAACACACCTCATACTCAGAATTGCACACCACACCAACCTGCTCCCACAACTGTTGTAACACCGAAAAGGAAACCGGACGACGAGCGTCCTTCCTAACAGCACTGCGCCTATAGCCCTTCAGAGCCTGGCGCACCAAAAAACTCCGGGATACGTCAGCTAAACCACACAAACGCAACCAAAAAGCCACAGCCGCCACCCTTTTAGAAGCCACGAGAAAGACAATCCCGAACTATAAGCCTTGGCAATCTTGTCAGCAACGACCACCGGGTGAGCCAATGCGGAGGACAAGTTGCGATCGGCAACCACAACCCCCTCCGAAACATACGGGATCTTAAAACCGTCCCTGAAACCCGATAACAACAACCCTGCCGCCTCCCTATTTGGATAAATCCTTAGGAAAGGCTCCATCTCGACCACCTTCACCGGAGTCACCCCTCTTCTGCATAACCTCGAATTCATTGCATTTTTTCGAGCTTAAAACACCTCGCCAAGCTGTGAGCCCCGCCGCAACCGGAGCATTCATGCTTAAACCGGCAATCGGCCAGGTACTTACAGAACCCCTCATTAAATTGCCAACAGCATCCCTTTTTATTCCCACTACTGAAGTCGGCAGCCGAGGAACCCCCGGTCGCCCCCCGAAAGGACTGGCTACCGCCTTTTGGAGCCGACATAAGCCGCATCCATAAGCTGATGTCCTTATGGTCCCACCTAATACTAGGCCGGACCGCCTTCCACTGACGAAATTGCTTGTCGTACCTGAGCCAAGCCAACCCCCCATAAGTCCGATATGCCTCCCCGACTGCATCCATATAACAAAAAAGCGCCGAACAGTGTTCGGGCGCCTTCTCGCCAACCACACTAGCCAATATGGCGAAAGCCTGCAGCCAATTCAGAAAAGTTTGCGGTATAAGCCTATACCGCCGCTTCTCCTCCTCCTCCCGTTTGCTCTCATCCAACCTCACCCTATCCAACTGAAACTTCTCTAACGGAAGTAACAAAAAAAATTCTCATACTCGTCCTTCCAAATCTTTTCCCAGACCTCATGCTTCAAGTGCGCTCCCAATGGCCCCTCAAAGCACACGTATACCTCCACTTTTGCCGCATCCGCTAACCTAACTTCCTCACCAGCTTTTCCTTTACTTCCCCCCGCTCACCACCACTTCGCCCACCGGGGCACCAACCGCCGCAACAGGCGCCTCTCCTGCCCTAACCCCACTGGATTGTTCGCCCAACCTCGGGCCCGGACGCACACACCGCTGTCGGGGAAGCAGTCGCCCCATTACCCAAACGCACGATAAGAGCCAACATGCCCGACAGCAATAAAGGATGAAACTGAGCATGTGCGGCCATCTCAGTGAGCAGGACAAAGAAATAAGAGAAAATTTTGGAAAACCCTTTTAAGATCATCATTATTGACGTATGCGGAGAAAGGGATATTATCAAGAAAGACGGCGGAGAGACTGAACCGTTTTGTGGTCATTTATCAAACTAGTGTAAAGTTGAACTGGCTTAGTTGCCCACAGCAACCAATCAAATGCCTCCTTTCATTTTCCAAAGGAGCTGTGAAAACTACTTTACACCAGTTTGATAAATGACCCCATATATCTCTATCCAGACCTGGATGGTATTTTTTGCCTAAGGACACAAATCGGTGGAAAGTCCACCTGGACATCCAATTGTGATAGGTTCTGTTGTTGTAGATGATCGGGTGGCACTGCACGAAGATATGGGTGCACGGTCAACGAGCGTCGCCCCAGATACTTCAATAAGGAACAAAACCGGCACTCCTTGCGATGCAATGAATATGTTCTTTATTCGCCACTCATGAACAAAGTGATGCGCGTTTCGGCACGTGCAAGTGCCTTTATCAAACACAATATATGTGAGCAGCTAAGTACCTCGACTTGGTTCTGTATCCGAACCCCTGACCTTATATGTAGATTGGCTTCTACGTCAACTGTTAGGCCCCTTTCACATGAGTGAGTTTTCAGCGTGAACGCATAGCACCCGCACTGAATCCGGACCCATTCATTTCAATGGGTCTGTGTACATGAGCGTTGTTTTTCACGCATTACTTCTGCGTTGGGTGAAAATAGCAGCATGTTCTATATTTTGCGTTTTTCATAGTGCAGTGAATGGGGCTGCGTGAAAAACGCATTGCATCCGCAAGCAAGTGTGGGTGCGATGTGTTTTTCACTGATGGATGCTAAGAGATGTTGTTTGTAAACCTTCAGTTTTTTATCAGCGTGAAAAACGCATCAAAACGCATTGCACCCACGCGGAAAAAACTGAACAACTGAACGCAATTGCAGACAAAACTGACTGAACTTGCTTGCAAAATGGTGCGAGTTTCACTGAACGCACCCTGAACGCATCAGGACCTAATCCGCCACGCTCGTGTGAAAGAGGCCTTAAGGGATATACCTTCCAACTTGGGAGACACAGTAGACGTTGAGAGTCTATATACGTACGCTGTACCACAAGGGTTGGGTGTACAGTCTCTCCGCCGTATATTACAAGACCTGCTGGGAATATGTTGATTTTGTTGGATATTCGCTGGATTTTATTTTATCTTGCAATGCATGTACATAGTCGCCAACTTTCCCAAATTTGATGGGATTTTGCCTGATTTTCAGAGGCAGTCCCAGCAAATTCAGGCTGTCTTAGGCCGAGTTCACACGAACGTGTGTGACCCGTGCCCATGCTGCGGCCCGCAAATTGCGGGCTGCAATGCACGATCGCCGGCCGTAGGTTCACATTCACTTTAATGGGTCCGCGATCCGCCCGTTCCGCAAAAAGATAGGACATGTTCTATCTTTTTGAGGAACGGAAGTACGGGACGCAATCCCACGGAAGCACTCCGTAGTGCTACCGAGGGGTCCCGTTCCGTACGGCCGTTCCGCAATTCCGGATTTGCGGACCCATTGAAGTGAATGTGTCCGCATCCGTGATCGTGTGAACTAGGCCTTAGGCTGAAGATTGGTGGGGCTAATGTTAAACCCACCCATAGGTAGGTGTTCCTTGCTGCAGTCGGGGTGTTCCTCGGGGCAGGTTTTAGGTGCCTCAAATTTATAATAAGTATGCGTTTATGTTTGGCGACCAAGTGGTTTCATAAAAAAAACATCAATGGGGACACCTGTCTCGTGTAGTGAAAAATCAATACGTGACCTATATCAGATTACTTTATAGATTTTTTTATGTTTTCATAATTTAGACGCTACCGAAATATAATTTCAGGAATTGCAAAACTACAACTCCCAGCATGCCCACACTGCCTACAGCTATCAGTCTACAGCAGGCCATGGTGGGAGTTGTAGTTTTACAACAGCTGGAGAGCCGCAGGTTGCCTACCCCTGGCGTATGTGATCACCTGTAATATAATGAATAGGATGATATTTACCAGCAAAATGAGTACAATCAGTACAATGTGTTGGTGAAAGGCCAGGGGAACAAATTCATGACGTCAGGATCTAGGAGCCCTAGTTATGTGAAGTCAGCGTTCCCAATGCTGTAAAACTAGCCTGATCCCTTCATTCTCCCTTCAGTACGATTACAGCGGTAGAAAAGTTTTTCTTGTATTTTAATGCTTAAAAAAAAAAAAACTTTGGAAACAAATATTTTTTTCTTTTCATCTACATATTATGATTCCCATAAATTTTTATATTTATGTCTACTGAGCTGTGTGAGGGTGCATTTTTTGCAAGGTGATCTGTAGTTTTCAGTTAGTGTGTATTACTTTTTGATTACTTTTTAATAAATTTCTCCGGTGAGGTAAAGTGACCAAAAATTGGCGAATCAGCCAACAATCAGTGGCGGATTACAATGGGGGCGTTCGGGTCGGCAGCCCCGGGCCCAGCACCGCTGGGGGCCCAACGCCGACTTGAACGCCTACATACTGTGGTGGGGCACAGGAGCGCATAGTTCCATGCCCTGCCGATCACCGCCATAGGCTTCAGGCCTAGTAGGCCTGAGGCCTATGCGGTAGGGAAATCCCGGCGCAGGCGTGTGTGATGACATCATCGCGCGCGCCTGTGGCAGGACGCAGCACAGTGAATTGTGCGCGCCTGCCATCGCGCGCCTGGACATAGGTGAATATTTAGCTTTTATTTTTTTTAATTCTATGTGCCTACTTTGGGTGACACACAGGAGGACATGTGAAGAGACAGTACATCGGGGGGAATTTGCAGTATGTGGGCAAATTACTATGTGGAGGAATATTATGGTGGGATTACTGTGTGCGGGCAAATTATTATGGGAGGGATTACCATGTGGGGGCAAATTACTATATGGGGCAATGTGGGGCAAACTACTGTCTGGGGACAGTGTGAGGGAAACTACTGTCTGGGGGCAGTGTGGGAGAAACTACTGTGTGGGGGCAGTTTGGGGAAAACTACTGTGTGGGTCAGTGTGAGGGAAATTACTGTGTGGGGGCAGTGTGGGAGAAACTAGTGTGTGGGGGCAGTGTGAGGGAAATTACTGTGTGGGGGCAGTGTGGGGGAAATTACTGTGTGGGGGCAGTTTGGGGAAAACTACTGTGTGGGGCAGTGTGAGGGAAATTACTGTGTGGGGGCAGTGTGGGAGAAACTACTGTGTGGGGGCAGTTTGGGGAAAACTACTGTGTGGGGGCAGTGTGGGGGAAATTACTGTGTGGGGGCAGTGTGGGAGAAACTAGTGTGTGGGGGCAGTGTGAGGGAAATTACTGTGTGGGGCCAGTGTGGGAGAAACTAGTGTGTGGGGGCAGTGTGAGGGAAATTACTGTGTGGGGGCAGTGTGGGGGAAATTACTGGGTGGGGGCAGTGTGAGGAAAACTACTGTGTGGGGGCAGTGTGGGGGAAATTACTGTGTGGGGGCAGTGTGGGGGAAATTACTGTGTGGGGGCAGTGTGGGGGAAACTACTGTGTGGGGGCAGTGTGAGGAAAACTACTGTGTGGGGGCAGTGTGGGAGAAACTAGTGTGTGGGGGCAGTGTGAGGGAAATTACTGTGTGGGGGCAGTGTGGGGGAAATTACTGTGTGGGGGCAGTTTGGGGGAAATTACTGTGTGGGGGCAGTGTGGGGGAAATTACTGTGTGGGGGCAGTGTGAGGAAAACTACTGTGTGGGGGCAGTGTGGGAGAAACTACTGTGTGGGGGCAGTTTGGAGGAAACTACTGTGTGGGGGCAGTGTGGGAGAAACTACTGTGTGGGGGCAGTTTGGGGAAAACTACTGTGTGGGGCAGTGTGAGGGAAATTACTGTGTGGGGGCAGTGTGGGGGAAACAACTGTGTGGGGGCAGTGTGGGGGAAACTACTGTGTGGGGGCAGTTTGGAGGAAACTACTGTGTGGGGGCAGTGTGGGAGAAACTACTGTGTGGGGGCAGTTTGGGGAAAACTACTGTGTGGGGCAGTGTGAGGAAAATTACTGTGTGGGGGCAGTGTGGGGGAAACAACTGTGTGGGGGCAGTGTGGGGGAAACTACTGTGTGGGGCAGTGTGGGGGAAACAACTATGTGGGGGCAGTGTGGGGGAAATTACTGGGTGGGGGCAGTGTGAGGAAAACTACTGTGTGGGGGCAGTGTGAGGAAAACTACTGTGTGGGGGCAGTTTGGAGGAAACCACTGTGTGGGGGCAGTGTGAGGGAAACTACTGTGTGGGGGCAGTGTGAGGGAAATTACTGTGTGGGGGCAGTGTGGGGGAAACAACTGTGTGTGGGCAGTGTGAGGGAAATTACTGTGTGGGGGCAGTTTGGGGGAAATTACTGTGTGGGGGCAGTGTGGGGGAAATTACTGGGTGGGGGCAGTGTGAGGAAAACTACTGTGTGGGGGCAGTGTGGGGGAAATTACTGTGTGGGGGCAGTGTGAGGAAAACTACTGTGTGGGGGCAGTGTGGGAGAAACTACTGTGTGGGGGCAGTTTGGAGGAAACTACTGTGTGGGGGCAGTGTGGGAGAAACTACTGTGTGGGGGCAGTTTGGGGAAAACTACTGTGTGGGGGCAGTGTGAGGGAAATTACTGTGTGGGGGCAGTGTGGGGGAAACAACTGTGTGGGGGCAGTGTGGGGGAAACTACTGTGTGGGGCAGTGTGGGGGAAACAACTATGTGGGGGCAGTGTGGGGGAAATTACTGGGTGGGGGCAGTGTGAGGAAAACTACTGTGTGGGGGCAGTGTGAGGAAAACTACTGTGTGGGGGCAGTTTGGAGGAAACCACTGTGTGGGGGCAGTGTGAGGGAAACTACTGTGTGGGGGCAGTGTGAGGGAAATTACTGTGTGGGGGCAGTGTGGGGGAAACAACTGTGTGGGGGCAGTGTGAGGGAAATTACTGTGTGGGGGCAGTTTGGAGGAAACTACTGTGTGGGGCAGTGTGGGGGAAAATACTGTGTGGGGGCAGTGTGAGGAAAATTACTGTGTGGGGGCAGTGTGGGGGAAACTACTGTGTGGGGCAGTGTGAGGGAAATTACTGTGTGGGGGCAGTGTGGGGGAAACTACTGTGTGGGGGCAGTGTGAGGGAAATTACTGTGTGGGGGCAGTGTGGGAGAAACTAGTGTGTGGGGGCAGTGTGAGGGAAATTACTGTGTGGGGGCAGTGTGGGGGAAATTACTGTGTGGGGGCAGTTTGGGGGAAATTACTGTGTGGGGGCAGTGTGGGGGAAATTACTGGGTGGGGGCAGTGTGAGGAAAACTACTGTGTGGGGGCAGTGTGGGGAAAATTACTGTGTGGGGGCAGTGTGAGGAAAACTACTGTGTGGGGGCAGTGTGGGAGAAACTACTGTGTGGGGGCAGTTTGGAGGAAACTACTGTGTGGGGGCAGTTTGGAGGAAACCACTGTGTGGGGGCAGTGTGAGGGAAACTACTGTGTGGGGGCAGTGTGAGGGAAATTACTGTGTGGGGGCAGTGTGGGGGAAACAACTGTGTGGGGGCAGTGTGAGGGAAATTACTGTGTGGGGGCAGTTTGGAGGAAACTACTGTGTGGGGCAGTGTGGGGGAAAATACTGTGTGGGGGCAGTGTGAGGAAAATTACTGTGTGGGGGCAGTGTGGGGGAAACTACTGTGTGGGGCAGTGTGAGGGAAATTACTGTGTGGGGGCAGTGTGGGGGAAACTACTGTGTGGGGGCAGTGTGAGGGAAATTACTGTGTGGGGGCAGTGTGGGAGAAACTAGTGTGTGGGGGCAGTGTGAGGGAAATTACTGTGTGGGGGCAGTGTGGGGGAAATTACTGTGTGGGGGCAGTTTGGGGGAAATTACTGTGTGGGGGCAGTGTGGGGGAAATTACTGGGTGGGGGCAGTGTGAGGAAAACTACTGTGTGGGGGCAGTGTGGGGAAAATTACTGTGTGGGGGCAGTGTGAGGAAAACTACTGTGTGGGGGCAGTGTGGGAGAAACTACTGTGTGGGGGCAGTTTGGAGGAAACTACTGTGTGGGGGCAGTTTGGGGAAAACTACTGTGTGGGGCAGTGTGAGGGAAATTACTGTGTGGGGGCAGTGTGGGGGAAACAACTGTGTGGGGGCAGTGTGGGGGAAACTACTGTGTGGGGCAGTGTGGGGGAAACAACTATGTGGGGGCAGTGTGGGGGAAATTACTGGGTGGGGGCAGTGTGAGGAAAACTACTGTGTGGGGGCAGTGTGAGGAAAACTACTGTGTGGGGGCAGTTTGGAGGAAACCACTGTGTGGGGGCAGTGTGAGGGAAACTACTGTGTGGGGGCAGTGTGAGGGAAATTACTGTGTGGGGGCAGTGTGGGGGAAACAACTGTGTGGGGGCAGTGTGAGGGAAATTACTGTGTGGGGGCAGTGTGGGGGAAACAACTGTGTGGGGGCAGTGTGAGGGAAATTACTGTGTGGGGGCAGTTTGGAGGAAACTACTGTGTGGGGCAGTGTGGGGGAAAATACTGTGTGGGGGCAGTGTGAGGAAAACTACTGTGTGGGGGCAGTGTGAGGGAAATTACTGTGTGGGGGCAGTGTGGGGGAAACTACTGTGTGGGGGCAGTGTGAGGGAAATTAGTGTGGGAGAAACTACTGTGTGGGGGCAGTGTGAGGAAAACTACTGTGTGGGGGCAGTGTGAGGGAAATTACTGTGTGGGGCAGTGTGAGGGAAATTACTGTGTGGGGGCAGTGTGAGGAAAACTACTGTGTGGGGGCAGTGTGGGGGAAATTACTGTGTGGGGCAAACTATTATATGGGGCAGTGTGATGGAAATTACTGTATAGGGCAGTGTGGGGCAAATTACAATATGGGGGAAATTACTGTGTGGAGGGGAAAATTACTATGGGAGGATTACTATAGGGGGCAGTGTGGGGGTAATTACTATATGGGGAGCACAACGGGCACAGTATTGGGGGTGGCAGCAGGATGACACTGTGGGGACACCAGGATGGGGAGGTTGATGGAAAAATTGAGAAATCTAACGTGTCTGTGTTACAAACTCTGTAGAGACGAGATGCGGCTGAAAGAATTTTTCATGGCGGTCTAACAGAGGAGAAGAGGAAAGAGAAGGTCTACATGACAGGAGATGTCCCTGGATGTAAGAGGTATGTGGTGCTGTATTCTCCTCCAAGTCTTTTTTATTATAATTATATGTATTTTAAATTTGGCAACCAAATTTTTCAGTTTAGGAGCCAATTTGGGGATAATTTGGGGTATATTTTTAGTCTGGAGATGTCATATGGCCTAGGAAGAGACTGTGGCGCTCACGAAGCACCGCAGCCTCTTCATACAAAAAAAAACTAACTAAACTAAAATGGAGGAAGTTAGTTAGACAGCCCCGGGCCTATCATGCACTTAATCCGCCCCTGGTGCCAATATATACCGTACATGTACAGTGGATGTTGTGAAGGGGTTAAAGATGCTTTAAATGCCCTGAAATTCATTTTTTCGAATATACTTCATTTGTGGACTTTACTGTTTTGATAAATAAAGTATATTACCAAAAAATTATTTTAGGGTATTTAGAACATTTTAAAACCAACTTGTCTAAAGGTTTATCCTTTAAGGGGGTTCTCCAGTTTCATACACATAAGGTTTATTGAAAGGAGTACATCACGTCTCTAAACCTATTAATATACCCTCCTAGTAATTTCATCCCCAAGTGCAGATCTCAAGGACTATAGCCCCCCGAGGTGTACTCGTGGGGATCCACAGTTGGATCACATGATGTACTCCTTTCAATAAACTTTATTTATATGAAACAAGGGATTAACAATCTTTTCTATGCAGGTTTCCTAATGCATTTAAATCAAAAGCGAATAAAAAAAAGAGGAAAAGTCGTATCTGTCCTTTATACAGGTACTTTCTCCTCACTTACGATTCACTTTTGATTTTGGCTTCCAAAACTGCATCAGGAAACCTGTCCTTATGGCCGTACCCTAACTGGGAACTGAAAATGTTATGCTTGTAAATCCTCGGAGGGTTGGTACTCGGCAGGGGACACCTATCTCCAGGATAACTACCACTACAATGGGTATATAGTTGTCTGCAGTGCAGGATTGTTTTCATGTAATTAACACTTCCACGTGTCTCCCCGGGGGGTGTTGTACAGGTGCGGTGATGGTCCCCGCTCAACCTCATTACCTAATTAACTTGTTTTTAGGTACGTATTGCCTACCTCCAGACATAAAACATACACTCAGCACAGTGCCTGCACCTATCATCACTCCAGGTCAGTGCCTCAGTGCCACCTTGACTATCATGCATCACGAGAGTGCCTCCGACGGCCTGGGTCATATAACTGTGAAGCGGTATTACATGATAGATTATGTGCTCACTGTTTGTTAGTATTATAATGTGAGCACTGGCAACAAGCCCAGGAAGGGAATAGGACAGAGGACAGGGGTGGTGGTAGATGGGCCCAACACACGTCTTCTGATCAAAAATGTGCGCAAAGAGCTTCAATTTTTCATGTATTGTAGGTATAGTATCACTGTAATCCAGAATAATCTCTAATCCCTAGTTCTATAGGTTTGCATGTATAACAGTGTGCTGCCATATTCGGTTTGCTCCAGGAGTGGTGGTAGTGGCACTGTTGGTGCTAGTTGTACCCTCGGTGGCTGTCACCCTGGGCTGTGAAGTGATGGGAGGGAGCACCCTGAACTTTTGGGGGCTCCTGTGTGGTGGTGGCTGGAGTGCCCTTGATGATGGTGGATGAGTAGTAGGATGCAAGGCAGAAGGGCAGAAGAAAGGTGTCGGTGGATATAGGGGTTAGCTATAGGGGAAGCCACTGCTTTGGGGCCCGAACTCAGAAGGTGCCCATCCAGGAGGAGGACTAAAAGATTTTATTGTCAGGGCCCCTTTAAAAGTATTATACAATGACATTATGTACAGTGATACTATAGTATCTATAGTAAACAGATGGAGCGAGTGCTGGTCATCATCTGACTAGCCAAAAGAGTGGAGGTTTGCGAAGAAGTTCCTGGGGGGGAAGGGAAATTTGCTGTGGGGCCCAGTCATTTCCATTTACACCACTGCCGGTGGATGATGGTGGAGTAAATGACCAGGCCAGTCTCAGAAGTATGGCCGGTGCTGGAGGCAATTAACCCTTTCCACAAGCAGTAAAGTCTTTTGCCATAAACGTGTGTTTACTTTACTGTTTCAGTCCATGCACGGGCTGTTCTCTTTCTCTCACGGGTAGTCTCTCAGTTTAGCGACTCTCTGCCAGCTTTCAGTCTCAGGGATGAAGGATCTCTGGACTAGGCATGGTTGTGAGCAGCTCACACATGCACCTCCTTCTTCTAGGCCTCCTAACCAGGGGGATGGGGCCAGCCCATATCCTGGCAACCTAATCAAAACTGCCAGTGCTATCTGCATCTTTTATATCACCTTTTGGGATTCACAGTGAACAAATATCATCACAGTAAACAGTTTTAAGTGGTGAGCCTTAGTATTAGCCCTTTAACAGTAAATTACAATATGAACCTTTTAGCAGTGAACCACTGAGTCACTGCGACTGCATGGTAGCACTATGTAGGCGGGTCATACACATTAGATAGCTATCTACTTTCCATAGACATGATGCACGCTCGAGTAGAGAGAAGAAACACGCTTCCAGACTTCTGCAGTTGTGGCTTATCTCTAGGAAAACAAAAGATCGGGCAGATGGATTTCAAGGAGGACTCCATACACATTAGATGGTTGGCCGGTCCCACTGAAATCCACAGGTTTGACTGACGTGTATGGCCCAGTTTAGACAGGGTATATGGTGGTGGCCCCACTGTATGGTATTATTCGGTATAGAAGTAGTCACATTGTTTGGCGGAACAGTGTCATAATAATTGTGATGCTGCTTGGAATAGTTATTTGTGCACTATATGGCAGTATATCACAGAAGGGGCATCACCCATCGTAAAGCCATCCCTGGACAGGATGAAAGGAATGCAGAGCTGAGTGTTTTGTCAGATAGGGACCTCTTGACAGGACCCCGCCATGTTTCATCTGCTCTGTATACAGGGACTTATGCTGTGTATACAAAGGAAACAATATGGCTCCAATGGATTTCCTGGTTTATGTTTGAGGGCCTATTAATTATGCTCGATCCCAGGCGGCCTCTTTCCTGTCCGTGTAGCCGTTCTCTGCCCTGGCTTACACAGCAGTAGTATGGCTGCATTTTACTGTCTGTGTTTTGTTTATGGCAGATTCTCGATTGATAGCAGTTAACAGATATCATAGGACGGTGTATGGTCAGATCTATGCTGATATGGTCTATTTCTAGAACAGAGATGGATGTAATGGTTGGGAAGCGGACACAGAAGGCCCAGGAGCAAACTAAATCCATATTAGAGGTGTATGATAGTGTCATTTTGGAACTGAACTCCCCTTTGGGGAGAAGCCGGAGCGGAGGATGGGAGCAGTAGTGTCTCTGATGATGATGTGTCATGGTGTACTCCCTGGGGTCGGTGCAGTGAAGGAGGGGGCACCCTGTATTCCCTCAGGACACTCCCTGTAGTTAGGGCTCCTGCCTCATGGTAGTTTGGGGGTGCCCTTGATGGTAAATGTGGGTGCTTGAATTGGTGCAATAAGCAGTGTGTGGTGTTGGGAAAGTCAATAACCAGGTCAGATTAACCAAACGAAAGTCTCTCCTCACTGTGTACAAAATACTAGTTGTAGTACATCCAGGAATTATCTATACACAGTGCAAATTCTTCCAGGATGTCCAAGCATGAGCTGAGCAGTGACCCTCTGATTACTGTTTCTCTTGCTACAGTCTCCATGTAATGCTGAGATCTCTGGCTAGCAACTACTACAACCGTGGCTGAAGTGTTCACTAGTCTGGGGTTGCATAGGGTGTCTTAATATGTTACCCCCCATACAGCAGCAGGGTCTGGAAAGCTTTATGCTGATTACCTTGCTGATTCCTACACTGTAGACATGCCAAACCTCGTCCTCCTGATCTTCCTCTTCTCCTGGAGATTATGGAGGTGCAAAGCATGCCAGGGCTTGAAGCTAGAGTCTGCTCCCTACTTCCTCCCTCTCGACAGCCAGACTGACTAGAAAACTCTGGAACTCGAGGGTGGGGCCAGCCCACATCCTAAACTCCAGAGAGGGATGGGCCAGGTGGTTAATCCTGGCTAATGCTGGAACATACTGAGTAGGGATGAGCGAATCGAAACATGAAACATCCGAAGTCGATTCGCATAAAAATCTGTTCAGTATTAGAGTGTATTGATTCCGAACCCGGGAAATGTTTTTTTCCAGTGCAAATTTATTTATGAAATTATTACGCGAAGTAAGTTGATTCACTCAGGGCATTACATTAACATGACATAACAGTGAGAACCAATGGCAGATACCCGGGGTATTGCACATATGGCACCTATTACTGCACACTGTATTGTATGTGGGCACCATATGGTGGTTTTTTAGACAGTATCAATGTGGTTGTTGCCCAGAGCCCCATTTTTTTAATAAAGACTTTATGGGTCAGGACAACTGATGGTACAGACCATTCCAGCCATACTCTTTTGTGGCAGATGTTTATATGACGTCACCGTTTTCTTTGCTCACAGCTTTTTTTTTTCTTCCCATGGAGCAGATTATTTGATGATGGCCTGGGACCAGGAGATTTTTATCTGTTTCCATTAAGATGCTATGAAGATATCCATGTTCCCATGTACACGCTAATAATAAGCATCTGGCTGTCTTTTCTGTAGTCATCCAACTTGTCGTTAAAGGGAACATAACTGGTGAAAACTTAGAGGATTCCTATGTTCAATCACTGTTGAGCTGATGGATTGCACACAACCTTCGTGCCCCGTGACAACACAGCAGACTGCTATAATCGAAACACCACCAAGGTATCTTCTTAAAGGGGGATTCCAGCTGTATATTGGGTGGATATGCTCTCACTTGCCACGGGGACCCCCTACTGATCATCAGAACAAAGGGGCCGCGGCTGTCCTCTAGGCACTGTGCAGAGGAATGCCACTAAAGTCAATGCTTAACCCCTTAAAGACCGTGTCCATTTTCATTTTTGCTTTTTTTTAATTTTCCTCCCCACATTCCATTAGTCAGAACGGTTTAAAATTTCCGTTCCCATATGAGGGCTTATTTTTCGCGGGACAAGATGGCACCTTTTCATTTACCATGTCTTGTATTGGAAAACGGGGAAAAAAATTCATTGTGGGGTCACATTACAAAAAAAAAAACACAATACCAAAAAGTTTTTTTTGGGGGTTTGATATGACAGAATTCACTGTGCGCAATTCTGCGGGTCAATGCGATTACAGCGATACCACATTTGTATAAAAAGTATACAAAAAGACTCAATTTTCTTTGCATCGCCATTTTCTGACAGCCATAACTTTTTTCGATTTCGGTCTGCAGAGCTGTACGAGGACTTGTTTTTCGCGGAATGATCTGTAGTTTTTATTCGTACCATTTTTGGGTACATACAACTTTTTGATCACTGCTATTTAATTTTTGGTGGGAGGGGGACAAGGTGAGTTAAAAATGGCGAATCGTGTGTTTTTGATATTTTTTTTTTGTTACGCCGTTCACGGTGCAGGAAAGATGTTTTTATATTTTATTGGTTTAGGCATTTTCTGACACGGCAATACCTGTTATGTTTTATAGGCGTATAAGCTTCTGCGTATAATGCTGTACAAGGGGTTGAAGGGAAAATGTCTCTAGAAGATGACCTATTGTTGAAATCAAGCTTTTATGTTAAACATATATTTTTTTGAGTTTTTGGTGTCTACCTGTCTACCAGAGCAAATCCCCACAATATTCACAATTCTGTAGGATTCAGAGCTGAAATCTCCCAGTCATATGTATTTACAGCCTTTTTACCAGGAACGGTATAGACTTACAGTCCTACTGCATTATAAAAGTGTGGCTAAACTGTTTGAGCAAGGTGTGTCTGTCTGACAACAAGCTCTGGAGCAGTAGTCAACTCTCTACTTGGGACTCAGTACAAGTTGTGTTGTAATGCATGTACATACACAGTGACTCCACCAGCAGAACAGTGAGTGCAGCTCTGGAGTATAATGCAGGATGTAACTCAGGATCAGTACAGGATAAGTAATGTAATGTACAGCCAGGTCCATAAATATTGGGACATTGACACAATTCTAACATTTTTGGCTCTATACACCACCACAATGGATTTGAAATGAAACGAACAAGATGTGCTTTAACTGCAGACTGTCAGCTTTAAAGGGACACTGACTGGGCCAAAAAGCATATTTAGGTATATATATGACCGTTCAGGTCTTATAAAGTGTATTAGAATCATGTAAGTATCCCCCCTGTCCACCTTATAACTACAGTAATGTGAAGTTTTATAACCTGCTGGAATCGGATTCAATCTGCCCAAGGGGCGGTGTTTCACCTCAGCTTGCGCCCAGCCAGCCTCGCCACAACTGCCGTTTGAAACGCCGCCCAGCTCATCAATATTCACTTCGCTGGGCGGCTACTAGTGTCCCCGGCCATCTTCAGCGCATGCGCCCGACACCCTCACTGGCCGGGATCGCATCGCGCCTGCGCACAGTCTCATTCTCAGAGGCAGCCTCTGGGCATATTGAACCCGATTCCAGCAGGTTATAAAACTTCACATTACTGTAGTTATAAGGTGGACAGGGGGGATACTTACATGATTCTAATACACTTTATAAGACCTGTACGGTCATATATATACCTAAATATGCTTTTTGGCCCTGTCAGTGTCCCTTTAACCACTTCAGCCCCCAGTGCTTAAACACCCTGAAAGACCAGGCCACTTTTTACACTTCTGACCTACACTACTTTCACCATTTATTGCTCGGTCATGCAACTTACCACCCAAATGAATTTTACCTCCTTTTCTTCTAACTAATAGAGCTTTCATTTGGTGGTATTTCATTGCTGCTGACATTTTTACTTTTTTTGTTATTAATCGAAATTTAACGATTTTTTTGCAAAAAAATGACATTTTTCACTTTCAGTTGTAAAATTTTGCAAAAAAAACGACATCCATATAGAAATTTTGCTCTAAATTTATAGTTCTACATGTCTTTGATAAAAAAAAAATGTTTGGGTAAAAAAAAAATGGTTTGGGTAAAAGTTATAGCATTTACAAACTATGGTACAAAAATGTGAATTTCCGCTTTTTGAAGCAGCTCTGACTTTCTGAGCACCTGTCATGTTTCCTGAGGTTCTACAATGCCCAGACAGTACAAACACCCCACAAATGACCCCATTTCGGAAAGTACACACCCTAAGGTATTCGCTGATGGGCATAGTGAGTTCATAGAACTTTTTATTTTTTGTCACAAGTTAGCGGAAAATTATGATTTTTTTTTTTTTTTTTTTTTTCTTACAAAGTCTCATATTCCACTAACTTGTGACAAAAAATAAAAACTTCCATGAACTCACTATGCCCATCAGCGAATACCTTGGGGTCTCTTCTTTCCAAAATGGGGTCACTTGTGGGGTAGTTATACTGCCCTGGCATTCTAGGGGCCCAAATGTGTGGTAAGGAGTTTGAAATCAAATTCTGTAAAAAATGACCTGTGAAATCCGAAAGGTGCTCTTTGGAATATGGGCCCCTTTGCCCACCTAGGCTGCAGAAAAGTGTCACACATCTGGTATCTCCGTACTCAGGAGAAGGTGGGGAATGTGTTTTGGGGTGTCATTTTATATATACCCATGCTGGGTGAGAGAAATATCTTGGCAAAAGACAACTTTTCCCATTTTTTTATACAAAGTTGTCATTTGACCAAGATATTTATCTCACCCAGCATGGGTATATGTAAAAAGACACCCCAAAACACATTCCTCAACTTCTCCTGAGTACGGGGATACCAGATGTGTGACACTTTTTTGCAGCCTAGGTGGGCAAAGGGGCCCATATTCCAAAGAGCACCTTTCGGATTTCACTCCTCATTTTTTCCTGAATTTGATTTCAAACTCCTTACCACACATTTGGGCCCCTAGAATACCAGGGCAGTATAACTACCCCACAAGTGACCCCATTTTGGAAAGAAGACACCCCAAGGTATTCCGTGAGGGGCATGGCGAGTTCCTAGAATTTTTTATTTTTTGTCACAAGTTAGTGGAAAATGCTTATTTTTTTTTTTTTTTTTTTTTTCATACAAAGTCTCATATTCCACTAACTTGTGACAAAAAATAAAAACTTCCATGAACTCACTTTGCCCATCAGCGAATACCTTGGGGTCTCTTCTTTCCAAAATGGGGTCACTTGTGGGGTAGTTATACTGCCCTGGCATTCTAGGGGCCCAAATGTGTGGTAAGGAGTTTGAAATCAAATTCTGTAAAAAATGACCTGTGAAATCCGAAAGGTGCTCTTTTGAATATGGGCCCCTTTGCCCACCTCGGCTGCAAAAAAGTGTCACACATCTGGTATCTCCGTAATCGGGAGAAGTTGGGGAATGTGTTTTGGGGTGTCATTTTACATATACCCATGCTGGGTGAGAGAAATATCTTGGCAAAAGACAACTTTTCCCATTTTTTTATACAAAGTTGGCATTTGACCAAGATATTTATCTCACCCAGCATGGGTATATGTAAAAAGACACCCCAAAACACATTCCTCAACTTCTCCTGAATACAGAGATACCAGATGTGTGACACTTTTTTGCAGCCTAGGTGGGCAAAGGGGCCCACATTCCAAAGAGCACCTTTCGGATTTCACAGGTCATTTACCTACTTCCCACACATTTGGGCCCCTAGAATGCCAGGGCAGTATAACTACCCCACAAGTGACCCCATTTTGGAAAGAAGAGACCCCAAGGTATTCGCTGATGGGCATAGTGAGTTCATGGAAGTTTTTATTTTTTGTCACAAGTTTGTGGAATATAAGACTTTGTATGAAAAAAAAAAAAAAAAAAAAAATCATCATTTTCCACTAACTTGTGACAAAAAATAAAAAATTCTAGGAACTCGCCATGCCCCTCACGGAATACCTTGGGGTGTCTTCTTTCCAAAATGGGGTCACTTGTGGGGTAGTTATACTGCCCTGGCATTCTAGGGGCCCAAATGTGTGGTAAGTAGGTAAATGACCTGTGAAATCCGAAAGGTGCTCTTTGGAATGTGGGCCCCTTTGCCCACCTAGGCTGCAAAAAAGTGTCACACATCTGGTATCTCTGTATTCAGGAGAAGTTGAGGAATGTGTTTTGGGGTGTCTTTTTACATATACCCATGCTGGGTGAGATAAATATCTTGGTCAAATGCCAACTTTGTATAAAAAAATGGGAAAAGTTGTCTTTTGCCAAGATATTTCTCTCACCCAGCATGGGTATATGTAAAATGACACCCCAAAACACATTCCCCAACTTCTCCCGATTACGGAGATACCAGATGTGTGACACTTTTTTGCAGCCTAGGTGGGCAAAGGGGCCCATATTCAAAAGAGCACCTTTCGGATTTCACAGGTCATTTTTTACAGAATTTGATTTCAAACTCCTTACCACACATTTGGGCCCCTAGAATGCCAGGGCAGTATAACTACCCCACAAGTGACCCCATTTTGGAAAGAAGAGACCCCAAGGTATTCGCTGATGGGCATAGTGAGTTCATGGAACTTTTTATTTTTTGTCACAAGTTAGTGGAATATGAGACTTTGTATGAAAAAAAAAATAAAAAAAAAATAAGCATTTTCCACTAACTTGTGACAAAAAATAAAAAATTCTAGGAACTCGCCATGCCCCTCACGGAATACCTTGGGGTGTCTTCTTTCCAAAATGGGGTCACTTGTGGGGTAGTTATACTGCCCTGGCATTTTCCAGGGGCCCTAATGTGTGGTAAGTAGGTAAATGACCTGTGAAATCCTAAAGGTGCTCTTTGGAATATGGGCCCCTTTGCCCACCTAGGCTGCAAAAAAGTGTCACACATGTGGTATCGCCGTATTCAGGAGAAGTTGGGGAATGTGTTTTGGGGTGTCATTTTACATATACCCATGCTGGGTGAGAGAAATATCTTGGCAAAAGACAACTTTTCCCATTTTTTTATACAAAGTTGGCATTTGACCAAGATATTTCTCTCACCCAGCATGGGTATATGTAAAATGACACCCCAAAACACATTCCCCAACTTCTCCTGAGTACGGCGATACCAGATGTGTGACACTTTTTTGCAGCCTAGATGCGCAAAGGTGCCCAAATTCCTTTTAGGAGGGCATTTTTAGACATTTGGATACCAGACTTCTTCTCACGCTTTGGGGCCCCTAGAATGCCAGGGCAGTATAAATACCCCACATGTGACCCCATTTTGGAAAGAAGACACCCCAAGGTATTCAATGAGGGGCATGGCGAGTTCATAGAAATTTTTTTTTTTTGGCACAAGTTAGCGGAAATTGATATTTTTAATTTTTTTCTCACAAAGTCTCCCGTTCCGCTAACTTGGGACAAAAATTTCAATCTTTCATGGACTCAATATGCCCCTCACGGAATACCTGGGGGTGTCTTCTTTCCGAAATGGGGTCACATGTGGGGTATTTATACTGCCCTGGCATTCTAGGGGCCCTGAAGCGTGAGAAGAAGTCTGGAATATAAATGTCTAAAAAATTTTACGCATTTGGATTCCGTGAGGGGTATGGTGAGTTCATGTGAGATTTTATTTTTTGACACAAGTTAGTGGAATATGAGACTTTGTAAGAAAAAAAAAAAAAAAATTCTGCTAACTTGGGCCAAAAAAATATCTGAATGGAGCCTTACAGAGGGTTGATCAATGACAGGGGGGTTGATCAATGACAGAGGGGTGATCAATGACAGGGGGTTGATCAATGACAGGGGGGTTGATCAATGACAGGGGGGGTGATCAGGGAGTCTATATGGGGTGATCACCACAATCATTGATCATGCCCCTGTAAGGCTTCATTCAGACGTCCGGATGCGTTTTGCGGATCCGATCCATCTATCAGTGGATCCGTAAAAATCATGCGGACATCTGAATGGAGCTTTACAGGGGGGTGATCAATGACAGGGGGGTGATCAATGACAGGGGGGTGATCAGGGAGTCTATATGGGGTGATCACCACAGTCATTGATCACGCCCCTGTAAGGCTTCATTCAGACGTCCGGATGCGTTTTGCGGATCCAATCCATCTATCAGTGCATCCGTAAAAATCATGCGGACATCTGAATGGAGCTTTACAGGGGGGTGATCAATGACAGGGGGGTAATCAATGACAGGGGGGTGATCAGGGAGTCTATATGAGGTGATCACCACAGTCATTGATCACGCCCCTGTAAGGCTTCATTCAGACGTCCGGATGCGTTTTGCGGATCGGATCCATCTATCAGTGCATCCGTAAAAATCATGCGGACATTTGAATGGAGCTTTACAGGGGGGTGATCAGGGAGTCTATATGGGGTGATCACCACAGTCATTGATCACGCCCCTGTAAGGCTTCATTCAGACGTCCGGATGCGTTTTGCGGATCGGATCCATCTATCAGTGCATCCGTAAAAATCATGCGGACATCTGAATGGAGCTTTACAGGGGGGTGATCAGGGAGTCTATATGGGGTGATCACCACAGTCATTGATCATGCCCCTGTAAGGCTTCATTCAGACGTCCGGATGCGTTTTGCGGATCGGATCCATCTATCAGTGCATCCGTAAAAATCATGCGGACATCTGAATGGAGCTTTACAGGGGGGTGATCAATGACAGGGGGGTGATCAGGGAGTCTATATGGGGTGATCACCACAGTCATTGATCATGCCCCTGTAAGGCTTCATTCAGACGTCCGGATGCGTTTTGCGGATCGGATCCATCTATCAGTGCATCCGTAAAAATCATGCGGACATCTGAATGGAGCTTTACAGGGGGGTGATCAGGGAGTCTATATGGGGTGATCACCACAGTCATTGATCATGCCCCTGTAAGGCTTCATTCAGACGTCCGGATGCGTTTTGCGGATCGGATCCATCTATCAGTGCATCCGTAAAAATCATGCGGACGTCTGAATGGAGCTTTACAGGGGGTTGATCAATGACAGGGGTGTAATCAATGACAGGGGGGGTGATCAGGGAGTCTATATGGGGTGATAACCACAGTCATTGATCACGCCCCTGTAAGGCTTCATTCAGACGTCCGGATGCGTTTTGCGGATCCGATCCATCTATCAGTGGATCCGTAAAAATCATGCGGACATCTGAATGGAGCTTTACAGGGGGGTAATCAATGACAGGGGGGTGATCAATGACAGGGGGGTGATCAGGGAGTCTATATGGGGTGATCAGGGGTGATCAGGGGCTAATAAGGGGTTAATAAGTGACGGGGGGGGGGTGTAGTGTAGTGTAGTGGTGCTTGGTGGGACTTTGCTGAGCTACCTGTGTCCTCTGGTGGTCGATCCAAACAAATGGGACCACCAGAGGACCAGGTAGCAGGTATATTAGACGCTGTTATCAAAACAGCGTCTAATATACCTGTTAGGGGTTAAAAAAAACACATCTCCAGCCTGCCAGCGAACGATCGCCGCTGGCAGGCTGGAGATCAACTCTCTTACCTTCCGTTCCTGTGAGCGCGCGCGCCTGTGTGCGCGCGTTCACAGGAAATCTCGGCCATCGCGAGATGACGCATATATGCGTGACTCTGCGCAGGGCTGCCACCTCCGGAACGCGATCCTGCGTTAGGCGGTCCGGAGGTGGTTAATTTGAGGATATTTACATCCAAATCAGGTGAACGGTGTAGGAATTACAACAGTTTGTATATGTGCCTCCCACTTGTTAAGGGACCAAAAGTAATGGGACAATTGGCTTCTCAGCTGTTCCATGGCCAGATGTGTGTTATTCCCTCATTATCCCAATTACAATGAGCAGATGAAAGGTCCAGAGTTCATTTCCAGTGTGCTATTTGCATTTAGAATCTGTTGCTGTCAACTCTCAAGATGAGATCCAAAGAGCTGTCACTATCAGTAAAGCAAGCCATCATTAGGCTGAAAAAACAAAACAAACCTATCAGAGAGATAGCAAAAACATTAGGCCTGGCCAAAACAACTGTTTGGAACATTCTTAAAAAGAAGGAACGCACCGGGGAGCTCAGCAACACCAAAAGACCCGGAAGACCACGGAAAACAACTGTGGTGGATGACCGAAGAATTATTTCCCTTGTGAAGAAAACACCCTTCACAACAGTTGGCCAGATCAAGAACACTCTCCAGGAGGTAGGTGTATGTGTGTCAAAGTCAACAATCAAGAGAAGACTTCACCAGAGTGAATACAGAGGGTTCACCACAAGATGTAAACCATTGGTGAACCTCAAAAACAGGAAGGCCAGATTAGAGTTTGCCAAATGACATATAAAAAAGCCTTCACAGTTTGGAAAGCGCCTGACTGTATAGGGAGGGTGCTTAGGGACTGATGGTCCTCCCCCTCCCCCCTTTGCCCCTTAGGGGCATTTAGGAATCTGGCCCCGTCTCAGTAATGGTTAAGTAGGAGCAGATTAGGGTCATTGAGGGTTAATCACTGGGGAACCTCCTTAGACAGGATGGGGGCGGTGCAGGAAATCCTGAAGGTCACATATACCTCCTCTCTCTCCTGGTCACTTCCTCTTGCAAGTGGAAGCAGATTGGCCCTCCCTCCCTCCCTTTGCGGTTATTCTTGGGAGGCGGGTCGAAGTGCACGGTTCTGTTCAGTTATGGATACTTGGTTATTCTGTTTTGTTTTTCTATTTTTAAGAGACCCTGCTGGGAGTCCAGCGGTTTTGGATGTTGCTCCGATGATTACGGCTTTGGAGAGCTGCGAATTTTGGTCGAGTTTATCAATAAAGTGAAAAAATAAAAATAAAAATAAGTCACAGCTGGCGGCATTTGAGTACAGCGGAGATATGGTGGTTGCAGATGGAGTAACTGCCCGCTGGGAGTCCAGCGGTTGGCAGACAGCTCTGATGATTACGGTTTAACTTGCCCGCTGGGAGTCCAGCCTTTGGCATACCGTTCCGATATTATGGTTTATTAAGGTTTGCCGCTTTAATAAAGAAGCTGTGGCCGATCACCATCCAGCAATAAAGTGATACAGTTGTCGTGTCTTTTGTTATGGGTCAAGGTTGGGTAAAGGGGCCAAGGGTGAGTTAAAGGTGGTATCCCCTGTTACCCTGGATACCAGCAGTCCTGGAACAACATCCTATGGACAGATGAGACCAAGATCAACTTGTACTAGAGTGATGGGAAGAGAAGAGTATGGAGAAGGAAAGGAACTGCTCGTGATCCTAAGCATACCACCTCATCAGTAAAGCATGGTGGTGGTAGTGTCATGGCGTGGGCATGTATGGCTGCCAATGGAACTGGTTCTCTTGTATTTATTGATGATGTGACTGCTGACAAAAGCAGCAGGATGAATTCTGAAGTGTTTCGGGCAATATTATCTGCTCCTATTCAGCCAAATGCTTCAGAACTCATTGGACGGCGCTTCACAGTGCAGATGGACAATGACCCAAAGCATACTGCAAAAGCAACCAAAGAGTTTTTTAAGGGAAAGAAGTGGAATGTTATGCAAAGGGCCAAGTCAATCACCTGACCTGAATCCGATTGAGCATGCATTTCACTTGCTGAAGACAAAACTGAAGGGAAAGTGCCCCAAGAACAAGCAGGAACTGAAGACAGTTGCAGTATTGGCCTGGCAGAGCATCACCAGGGATGAAACCCAGCATCTGGTGATGTCTATGCGTTCCAGACTTCAGGCTGTAATTGACTGCAAAGGATTTGCAACCAAGTATTAAAAAGTAAACGTTTGATTTATGATTATTATTATGTCCCATTACTTTTGGTCCCTTAACAAGTAGGAGGCAAACTGTTGTAATTTCTACACCGTTCACCTGATTTGGATGTAAATACCCTCAAATTAAAGCTGACAGTCTGCAGGTAAAGCACATCTTGTTCGTTTCATTTCAAATCCATTGTGGTGGTGTATAGAGCCAAAGATGTTAGAATTGTGTCGATGTCCCAATATTTATGGACCTGACTGTATATACACAGTGACTCCACCAGCAGAATAGTGAGTACAGCTCTGGAGTATAATACAGGATGTAACTCAGGATCAGTACAGGATAAGTAATGTAATGTATGTACACAGTGACTGCACCAGCAGAATAGTGAGTGCAGCTCTGGAGTATAATACAGGATGTTAATCAGGATCAGTACAAATGAGATATATAACACAATACACAACTATTTATGTAGTTTTTTTCTGTATATAACATATGTTCAATGGTGGATGTACATCTCCTAGCCAATTCAAAAGCAGGAAGTCAAATTGTGCGTCTTGTAGCTGCCGCTGTGAAGTTTTGTATCACTAGATCCTCTTTAATTCGCCTCTGTCTTTTGGTCTTTATAGTGGTAATTAGAGCAGCGTAATAACAAACAGCAGAACATGTGGTAATATTTAAAAGGTTTATTACATGATGCTGAGGTTCTGTATCCTGTGGGGGAATGTGGGAGTCTGCTGTGAATTACCACCTCTTCCCACAAGGCTGGAGGGGGAGGCCTGGCCTTCAGACACCCGGCCGGCCTGTTTATTTGTGCTATCCACCTCCCACTACAGCGTCCCATCCGCCAGTAAATACCACAGCGAACGCCAGCCTGCCACTATCCCACAGAACATGTAACAGTGAACACCCAGCGATATGGAGGAGAGCGATGAAATCCTATATAACTATGAATATAAGATGGGCAGGGGTCCGACACCCCCAGCTTTGCAGTTACCAGTTATGTCCACTACACAATAGACATAGCCGTGTAGTTCTAGTCCCGAGTGTCGGACCCCTGCCGATCTGATATTGATGGCCTATCCTGAGACTAGGTCCTCAATATCAAAATTCTGGACAACCTTTTAAATATGTACTGTAATTTCTTAAAGGGGGTTTTCCAAAGCCTGACAATTTTCAATATCTCTGGAATAAAAACCTTTCGGGGGACATTTATCAAACCAGATACGGCAGGTTTTTGGTTTAAAAATGTCAAACAAAATGTCAATTGCGACATTAAGGAGACACTCCACTTGTCAAAGTGGTCTATGTTTAAAAGGGTTTTCCAGGATTTTATAACTAAGGCCTCTTTCACACGAGTGTGTCCTGGTGAGGTCCGGATGCGTTGCGGCAAACCCGCGCGAGTACGAACACAATTGCAATCAGTTTTGACTGCGATTGCGTTCTGTTGTTCAGTTTTTATCGCGCGGGTGCAATGCGTTTTGCACGCGCGTGATAAAAAACCGACTGTGGTACCCAGACCCGAACTTCTTCACAGAAGTTCGGGCTTGGGATCGGTGTTGTGTAGATTGTATTATTTTCCCTTATAACATGGTTATAAGGGAAAACAATAGCATTCTGAATACAGAATACATAGTAAAATAGGGCTGGAGGGGTTAAAAAAAATAAAAAATAATTGAACTCACCTTAATCCACTTGTTCGCGCAGCCGGCATCTCTTCTGTCTTGTTCTGTGAGGAATAGGACCTTTGATGACGTCACTACGCTTATCACATGGTCCGTCACATGATCTTTTACCATGGTGATGGATCATGCGACAGACCATGTGATGAACGTAGTGACGTCATCAAAGGTCCTATTCCTCACAGAACAAGACAGAAGAGATGCCGGCTGCGCGAACAAGTGGATTAAGGTGAGTTCAATAATTATTATTTTTTTAACCCCTCCAGCCCTATTGTATTAAGCATTCTGTATTCAGAATGCTATTATTTTCCCTTATAACCATGTTATAAGGGAAAATAATAAAGATCGAGTCCCCATCCCGATCGTCACCTAGCAACCGTGCGTGAAAATCGCACCGCATACGCACTTGCTTGCGGATGCTTGCGATTTTCACACAGCCCCATTCATTTCTATGGGGCCTGCGTTACGTGAAAAACGCACAAAGAGGGGCATGCTGCGATTTTCATAGGTCATCAGTATCCGATCGGTGGGGGTCCGACACCTGGGACCCCCGCCGATCAGCTGTTTGAGAAGGCAGCAACGCTCCTGTGAGCCTTCTACGTGCTCACCAAGCACAGCGCCGTATATAGTATAGTAGTCAGGCTTGGTATCACGCTCAGCCCCATTCACTTCAATGGGGCTGAGCTGCTCCTAGGCCACATGATCCATAAACTGGACGTCACTGGCCTAGGAAAAGCAGAGAGAAGGCCGCAGCGCTCACAGGAGCGGACCCCCAAAGATCGAGATACTGATGATCCAGAGGATAGGTCAGACACACAAGAGCAGTGTAGAAGGAGAACTTCTATCCGGCTCAGGACCTCAGCTAGCTCTGGAACACTTCCTTCTGAGACATCTTCTGTGTCTCTGTTACCAGGGACGGATCTTGTCTGACAACAGGCAGTGGACTGCAAGTGAGACCCCTAGTGGCCATAGCTTCTTTTTAGGTGGATCCAGGCAGATTTTGTGTGAAAGTGCAGAGACTCTTTAACATAAGAGGGGTAGGGACAACGTCGGAGAACAGCTGATACTGAACTGTGGCGAGAAGCACAGATTCCAGCAATTTATGCTTTTGATTTATCATATAAAAATGCAGCGTGACACGATTTGAGACGGTGCCCTAAATGTGACTTACAAAAAGCCAACCCGCTGCATAGTCTTTGGGGACGCACACTATGTCTCCGAGTCATCCTGGAATAATGTCTGTAGCTTTATCAAAGACATCTGGAAGACTAATGTACGGCAGACGCCTCGACAGTGTATTCTTCATTACATACCAATAGACCAGGAGCAGACTCATCATGGAGGACATCTAGCCACAAGAACATGGGGTGGAAAGTGGGCGGGGCTTAAATTTTTTTTAACGCGCAATATCTCAGGAACCGAACCGGCACAAACGTTCATTTTTGCGGCACAAACGCAGCACAAACTAATGGTGTATTTCTTTTTGAAATTTAAGAACATGGGGTGCCAACTTCACACAGGTCATCTAGCCCTCTTGGCAGTGCACTCTTAGACGTTGGTTGCAGCCACAGTAACCAACCTTGGAAGAGGTAAAGGAGACCTTGGGGCCGTGATGACTAACCTCAGGCACTCCGGCTGTGGTAAAACTACAACTCCCAAGATGCACACTTGCTTGGCTGTTCTCAGAACTCCACAGAAATGAAAAGAGCATGCTGGGAGTCGTAGTTTTACTCCACAACTGGTGTGCCGGAGGTTAGGCCTCACTGCCCTGGGCCTAGGGCATCTCATGTATATATGGACAGATCAGACACAGAACGACACAAAGAAAAGGAGTGTTTTGTTGAACATGTGTTGACAGACTCAGATATTAGGGAACTGATGGAGTCCTTTAGGGTGGCAGCCAAAAGTAGAACGTGCTTAGTTGCCCATAGCAACCAATCATATTCCGCCTTTCATCTTTTACAGCTCCTTTGGAAAATGAAAGGTGGAATCTGATTGGTTGCTTTGGGCAACTAAGCCAGTTTTCCTTTACATTAGTTTTATTAAATCTCTCCCTATGTGTCTGCTCCTGTGGATAGGGCATAACTAACTAATCAATGGGGGGCCCGATCACTGATCCTGAGAATGGGAGTTCCCCCAATCTGATGGAGCGGCAGGGACCTTTCATTCTCTATGGGACCGCCAGAAATAGCTGGGCACTGGCACTCCCATAGAGAATGAATGGAGCGGCAGGACGCGTGTCCGATCTACCAATCCATCAGATGATGGGGGAAAACAGAATCTGCGTTCTCAGGATTGTGGGGGTGACAGCGATTGGACCCCCACCGATCTGTTACTAATTATCAATCCTGTGAATAGGGGATAACTTCAAAACTTGGGACAATCCCTTTAAATTTACTATAATGTATAATTTCCCAGGCAGCTCCATTGCAAGGGGGTTGGTGGGGAATGTTTTTTCCTAATGGTACCATCTGACTGTGGGGGTCCCAACAGCTAGTTACTTTGGGACCTGCCATAGGACAGGGCTTGCCCAAGCCAGACCAGCCAGTTATATACTGTATTTAAACAGTGCAGGATCATTTTTCTTCTTGCTCATTTATTTTATTGCAGACTGTTCATTAGCGCCACCTAGTGTCTTTCACTAGAGGAGCAGCATCTGCACAAGTAAGTAAAACATGAAGGTCTTTCATGTCCATTAGTACACCCAGCAGGTATGTCTAAGGGAATGGCTACACGGCCATCTAAATTGGATTTTTTGGGGGATTCTGGGGTTGTGGTCGCGGCAAACTTGTGAGTTGCGCTGCTACCCCATTCATTATTATTGGAGCACTGCTACACTGCGATGATTGACTGCGACAGTTGTCTCACGAACAAGATCGCCATGTAGCGGAACCCTTATAGAGGATGTGTCCCTAGACACGGGAGTACACAGATATCATAGGACTCCATAATATAATTTAGTATTGGCCTCGTAGCGAGACAAATTTTCAATTTTTTTAAATTCTCTGAGGAATCCATTAATATAAAAGTCACGCTATTTCCCACCTCCCCTGACTTTTATATTAGAATATGTGGAACAGGCATTTTATAAATGTGGAGGTCATTCTGAACACCATATTTCTCAATACTTTTACACCAGACAACTGGCACAACTACACTGACATATCCCCCTCCATGCAGCTCTAAATCCCTGCTTCCCCTCACACAGTACGTTATAAAACTGTCTGCCTGCAGCCACCAGTAGAGGGAGCTCAGTGCATAGGAATTCATACAGTTGCCATTGAATGCTATAGCGGCTTTAACAATCACTATGCACTGAACTCCCCCTAGTGGTGTATGCAGGAAAATGCTATGTGGGAAAGCAGGAAAAGGAGTTCCTGACCACTGCCCCCCATAGGAGTGGAGTAGTCTACCTATATCTCTCGGCAGCCTGGTACCATGCATGAGCGGCCGCCCTCCATTCATTTCTATGGGAGCGCCAAAAATAATATTTTTAAGTCCTATTGAAATTAATTGGAAGCACACCGTGCAAGTGCGGCCACCGCTCCATTAACTTGCGGGCTGACAGAAATAGCCGAGCTATGGCTTGGCTATTTTCGTTGCTCCCATAGAAATGAATGGAGAACGGCCGCGCATGTGCGGTGCACCTTCCTTCACTTTGCGGACTCCACTGTAAAGATAGGTGCAGGTCCCTCAGGTGGGACCCTCACCTATCAGATATTGGGGGCATATCCTAGCGATATGCTCCCAATGTACAAGACAGGCCAACCCCTTCAAAAGCTGCCCTTTCATGTAAGGGATACAAAATGTGCATAACTGAGCATAACGGATGCTCAACATAACGGATCCTTTTTTATTTTCTTCTGTTCCTCTGATGGATCAGAAAAAAACGGAAATGTCATGTGAACCTGCTCTAAGGCTATGTCTACACGATGACATTTGTCGCGCGACATTTTGTTGCACTAATGTCGCGCGACAATTTTTATAATGGCAGTCTATGGTGTCGCACTGCAACATGCAACATGCTGCGACTGCGATGCAACAGTCGCAGAAAATCCATTCGAGATGGATTTTTCTGCGACTGTTGCGTCGCAGTCTCAGCATGCTGCATGTTGCAGTGCGACACCATAGACTGCCATTATAATAATTGTCGCGCGACATTGGTGCAACAAAATGTTGCACTACAAATGTTGCAGTGTAGTTGTGCCCTATCTGTCGTTCGACAAATGTCGTCGTGTAGACGTAGTCTAAGGCTATGTTTACATGACAGATTGAAACCCAGCATGACCCTGGGATTTCTGCCACATTGTTATTCAGTGCAGCTGATCCTCATGTTCTCCGGGTTTTTTCTCTCCACCCCATTCACAGGCATGAGGTGACACACGTGGGGAGCGGTTTCCTGATTGGAATGAAGGAGGGTTTCAAATGTGCAGCGAATCACAGTAAATATGTGTTCTATTAATTTTTCTACATTTCGCAAATGACCGTGATGTGGTTTCTTTAACTTCAGAATCGAAGGTTATTTGATGGAAAGCAGAAGCTCTGAGAACTGAGCTGCCAAAGTGTGAGCAATTGTCTTTGGCGCCCTCACGCTATAAATGATCTGGAATGATCCGCACATCATCGCGTCCGATCGTGTTTGCAATTAATTATCCTTCCTTATTTGGAACCTTAATTAAAGACCTGGAATATTGGAACGGGATTCCCTCGTTTTGGCGAGACTTTATGTCGGTAACGGAAGAGGTAAAATTCTTAAATGTCAAGTGGCAAGAAACAGAATCACCTGGATTTCTGCATTGATTCCTAATAGGGATGAGTGAATCCATTCTGTCGTTAGCAAGAGATGACCCCACAGGTAAAGGAGCGCCCACCTGCCTGTTCATTAACAGGACCAGACATCTCGCCCCGCCCCTGACAATTTCACACCTGCGTCGCTGAAGTTCTACATCTACTTCAGAAATCGGAAGCAGCAACAGTTCATGCGCTGCTACCCTGAAGTGTATTGGCGCATGTGCAGTTGCTGCTCCAGTAGTGGAAGCAGAACCTCTGCGCTTGCACCGGTACTTGGCAAGATGTCTGGCCCAGTCAATGAACAGGCAGGTGGGTGCTTCACCTTTGTGGAAAGTCCTGCAAGGTGAAGAACTCAGATAAATTTCTGATAAAATGTAAGTCACAGTCATGGGCAAACACAGTGTTACTAAACTACTAACACACAGTCATGTCTTTTATTGAGCGCATCTACAGTAAAGGGGGGAGGGAAGTAAGTGAACCTCTGTGTTAATGACTTCTCTAAGAGATAATTAGCAAGGTGTTTTAGTTTAAGAAGATGAGATTGGAAGTGTTGGTTTCACTGTTCCTTTGCCCATTCAGTGAAGGCACACAAGGCCTGGTTACTGACAAATTTGTTCTCAAGAAAGATTGGTTAGTGTGAACTTTCAGAAGACGTGTTACAGAGATGCATTAAGCTGGAAAAGCCTATAAAAGTGACCCTAAAGACCTCCGTTTGTACAAATGGAGAAAATTAAGGACTGTGGCTACACTCCCTAGGAGTGGGTATCCTGTTAGGATCCCAATATAAAATTTGGGCTAAACCAGCACTCGTGCTAAAAAATGGCAGAGGAGAAGAGATGGCAAGCAGACTGCAGCCTGCGTGGAGGGACAGAGCAAACCCGGCGGCCGGACTCGACGGGAGTAAAACAGCAGGAGGTGAGGGATTGGGCGAGGTAAGAGAACAGAGTCTTCTAACACATGACCTGAAGAGGGCACAGAAGGCATCCCAGAAGTGAAACACAATTGCAGAGAGGAACAATCCAAAATTCCTTCTCATTGTTGTGCAAACGTTATATGCAGCTACAGGAAACATTTGGTAGAGGTGATTGCTGCTAAAGTGGGATCTACAGGTCATTAAATTCAAGGGTTTGCTTACTTTTTCCCCCTGCAGAGAGCCTGTATAGTGGTGTAGAACACTGTGCCTTGCAGTAACGCGCATAGGGAGTCTGCTGTGGTAGTGAAACAATACTGTGAGTCAGTATGACATGTAGATGACAGACGTCGCTCTTAGAATCACTGCACACTTCACTTATTTGGGCAGTTAAGGGGCCAAAACTGACCAAATAACTCAAGTGTGAACTCAGCCTTACAGGTCAATGTTAGCGCCAGGTATAAAGAACCGTGCAGAGGCCCAAGATCCTACTATAGCGTGAAAGAGCGCACTCCTTTTACACCAATTCACTGATTCCACATAGATTTCTACAGAATCTGATCTATTCAAGGGGTTGTCCGGGTTCAGAGCTGAACCAGGACATTCCTCCATTTTCACCCAGGCAGCCCCCCTGACTTGAGCATCGAAGCAGTTCATGCTCCGATGCTTTCCTTTGCCCTGCGCTAAATCGCGCAGGGCAAAGGCATTTTTTAGGAGTTCCGGTGACGAACCGGGCTCTCCATGGGCCTGATACCCAAGACACGATATTGTACTGTCTTTGCCCTTTTCTTTTTGCTCTTTAATAAAAGAAATTGAACAACAATGACAGAGTGTGGAGGTGGCGGCAGCAGCAGCATCAGGAGGAGGCCACAGGGTGGCACAATGACAGTGTGGAGGTGGCAGCAGCAGCATCAGGAGACCTGAGTGGTGAGGTGGCAGCAGCATCAGGAGACCACAGAGTGGGGAGGTGGGTGGCAATACCTGTACCAGCTGAAGATGGAGGGTGAAAGAAGGAGCACTTGGCATCAGATGTGTGGCATCAGGCAGATGGCAGCATCAGAATAGTAGCTAAGGCAGGTAGCCAGAAGAAACCGGTCTCTTTTGTCAAAGTGTTGGTGTGGCACCATGGATGATCTAGTCTGATGCATCAGGCATTGGTGGATGGAAATCCTGGCTGATCCACGCCTGATTCATCTTGACAAAGGTCAGTCTTTCCACAGTTTGGGTGGTCAGGCGAGTTCTTGGGGTAACTATGGCCCCCACCGCACTAAACACCCTCTCTGATGCCACACTTTTCAGCTTTTCCAGGGCAAACTCTTCCAGTAGTCCAGCGGATCTTCAATGTGGGGTGGAAGGGTGCTGTCCAAGTATGCCACCACCTGCTGGTTCAGATCCTGGTCCAGGTCTACCTGCTTCTACTGGTGAGTAGTTTCTTCACTATGCGGGTGAAGAAAGCTGCTCATCAGCGACTCTAGACTCAAGTGGCTGCTGATGGAGCTGGAACTGCTACTACCCCCCACCCTGCCACAGCAGTCATAGCAGAGGAACATGAGTGCAGAGGCCCCCCCCCCCCCGCTCAGACCTGCGAGAGGATGGACGATGGCGCAGATAGACAGCGGCCAACTGACTACATAGGATGTCTATCGTAGTTCAGTTTGTCCTCCCTCTCAGCGGGTGTAAAACAGGCCCCCATTTTGGATCGGTAGCGAGGGTCAAACAAGGTGGAGAGCCAGAAGTCATCCCTACTCACGCAAGCAAGTGAGCATGCATCGGGCCATTTGAGCAAGTGACTCGGAGGGACTCCCTGCCTCCATCTCCACTGCATACTGCCACAGTGTGTCTGGGTCCTCTGCCTTGTCTTTCTCATCGCCCTGTAACTCCTCTGGCTCCTCCTGCTCCTCCTCTCTTGTCATTTTTGTATAAAAACCACCTATTTTGCTACACATTGCTTGTACTCCAATGTCCTCCTCCTCCTTCAGTTCAGCCCCCACAGGGCTCATGTGGCCGTGAGATCTAGGCATCACGTCTCCAGTCCCCTGACCAGCCAGATTTACACCATCTGTTCCAGGACATGAAGCAGTGTAATGACGTTGTTCATACCGTAGTCCTGGCGACTGACAAATAACGTGGCCTCCTCAAAGGGCCTGAGCAAACGGCAGGTGTCACGCACGAGCTGCCACTGGCTGACATCGAAGTTACACAGGGGAGTACTCCTGTCCGCTTGGATCATCAAGAAATCGTTTATGGCCTTTCTCTGTTCGTATAGTCGGTCCAACATATGGAGGGTGGAATTCCAATGAGTGGAAACGTTGCATTTCAGCCTATGTTGGGGGATGCCGTTCTGCCGCTGCGGCTCAAGGAGGGTGTGCTTTGCGGTGTACGAATGGCTGAAGTGCATGCAAAGTTTCCTGGCCATTTTTAGGATGTCTTGCAGATGGGTGGAAGACTTCAGGAACAGCTTCACAACCAGATTGAACACGTGTGCCATGCAGGGCGCATGGCTCAGCCCTCCTTGACGCAGCGCCGACACCATGTTCTTACCATTGTCAGTCACCATGGTTCCAATTTTGAGTTCTCACAGAGAAAGCCAGGATTCGATTTCTTGATGAAGGACATGGAGCAGTTCCTCCCCTGTGTGACTCCGTTTGCCCAGGCAAATGTGGTGCAGAACAGCGTGACACCGCCGTGCCCTGCACATGACTGTGAATTGTCCCTGTAGTGGTGGCTGAGGACATGGTGGAGGATGAGGAGGCAGAGGCGGACATTGTCGAAGGAGCAACGGATTGACAACGTAGATGCAGAAGCTGCGTCCCCTGGCCAAGTTGCTGGTGTGGCTGTGCAGGAATCACATTCACCCAGTGGGCCGTAAAGGACATGTATCGTCCCTGACCGTAGTTACAGCTCCACACGTAGTTACAGCCGTGCACTTTGGCAGACACTGACAGGCTCAAGGACTGGCCCACCTTCTGTTCTACATACGTGTGCAGGGCTGGTACTGCCTTTTTGGCAAAGAAATAACGGCTTTGGACTTTCCACCTCTGCTCAGCACAAGCCATCAATTCTCTGAAAGGTACAGAGTCCACCACTTGGAAAGGGAGGGACTGCAGCACCAGCAACTTGGCCAGGAGCACATTCAGCTTCTGCGCAGTTGGATGAGTGCACGCATACTGCTGTCTCTTGGCAATCGCTTCAGTGATCGACTGCTGACGGAATGACTGATGAGGAGTAGGAGCAGGAGCATCAGGACCAGCAGTTGATGGGAAGGACAGACAGCTCCCTTCGGCTGAGTTGGTGCATCCTTGACTGCCTGGACCACCACATCAGAGCCACGGTTCTACCAAGCCACTTTATGGTGACGCTGCATATGTAGTGTACGGGGACTGTAATGCCCGTCACTACGGAAGGGTCACTTGTGTGCTGTCGTCCCCCTTATTTATGGGGAAGTTGGTATAAGTCGTCTTTATAAAATGTAATGTAATGTAATGCTATGTATTTCCCTGTTGCTGTAAAATGTGCATGTACAGGCCTGCTAGGGGTGTCATTCCAGCTCTTAGTCACTAGAGGGAGCTAGGGAGCCCTAGTCTATATAAGGCCCAGTCAGGGAAGGGAGAGTCAGTCTAGGAGTCTAAGGTTGATAGTCTAGTCTAACCAGAGATTAGACAATGTCAGAGTCAAGTCCAGGCCTGAAGCCTGCGGACCAGGAGAGGGTATTGCAGTCCCTGTAACCGGGTTCCAGATCCAAGGAGAAGGTTCCCCTCCTGAATTCATATACGCAGAAGCAGGAACACTACAGTTAATGAGCCTGAGGAAACTGAAAGAGAGACAGAGGCAAGTCAAGAAAAGCAAGAGGTACTCAAGACAACAGAGGAGGTACTTGATAGAGATAAAACCAAGGATATACGCCAGAGCTAGGGCATTGGACCTTGGAGAAGAGTTTCTATGTTCCAGGATCAGTCAGGAATAGAGTGCAAGCTGCCTGTACTGCAAGTCCTGTGTTTAACACTCTAAAGTCACCTTGCTATATATATATATATTGCCTGCATCAACTGTATTGAAAATCAACTGTCTTCAAAGGAACTGCGCTTCCGTCAATGTCCCTAAATGATGACTACTAAAGTTTGAATTCTGTTTTAACATCACGTGGTTCCTCAGTTATTCCTGCTATCAGCAAACGGCGTGCCACCGTTTAATTGGCACTGGCGTCACGAACATTTCTCATCATCACCTGCCCTTGCAGAGAGTCAGCCGTCTCAGGTTAGTGTCTATTGCACTACAACACCCAGGAACATTTCTAAACCTAACTTGAGTACGCTGCACATATGTTGACGCAGGGCCGTTGGGCCAACATTGGCCCCCTAGCCACGCTTCACCTTCTGCCTACAGATTCTACAAATGGCCATGTTCACCTCCTCTGGTGGTTTAACAAAAAACTGCCACACCGTCGAGTAGGTGATTTTACCCCCAACACTCCGAACTGACTAACTGCTACCACCGCTACTTCCGTGAACCCCTGCACCACTACTTTTCGGGCAGGTAGCCTCCTGCAAAGCGGGTGGTCTCCCCGGGCACGTTTGGCTCCTGACCTCCCACTGCTGCCACCCTTCTGACTCGCGGCCATGCTAGCGACTTGCTAGCTCCGCCGCTGCCTCACGTGCAAGCTGCCACCCTCTTCTCCCGATGATAATGAAGTCCCTAATTCACCCGGCTCCCAAGTGCGATCAGCTACATCATCCTCATCATCTAGTACTGTCTGCAAGTCACTGATGTCCTCCTCAACGGTCTCTGGGTCAGGAACCTCACCGCTCACAACACCAGCTCCCACGCCACTCTCCTCATCACTACTTGTGTAGTGTACGGGGACTGTAATACCCGTCACTACCAAAGTGTCATTTGGTGTGCTGTCGTCCCTCCTTAATTATGGGGAAGTTGGTATATGTCAGTTTTATAAAATGTCATGTAATGCAATGCATGTATTTCCCTGTTGCTATGAAACTTGCAAGTACAGGCCGGCTAGGGGTGTCATTCCAGCTCTTAGGCATTAGAGGGAGCTAGGGAGCCCTAGTTTATATAAGGGCCAGACAAGGAAGGGAAAGTCAGTGTAACCTGATCTAGTGTGGAGTGCAGAAGTCAGTCTAGACCACAGCTCAGAAGTTTCTAGAGCCTGAGGAAGTTTCCAGAAGCTGAGAGAGACAGAGGCAAAGATCAGGAAAGCAAGAGGTACTCAGAAAGACAGAGGAGGTACTTATAAAGCTATAGCCAAGGATATAAAGCCAGCACTAGGTTAATGGGCCTTGGTGAAGAATTGCTGTATTCCAGGATCAGACAGAATTAGAGTGCAAGCTCCTGTGCTGCAAGTCCTGTGTTCAACACTCTGTGATTACCCTGCTATAACTGAATTGCCTGCATCGACCGAATTGCAAAATCGACTGTATGCTTAGGAACTGCATTTCCTATATTGTCTCTGCTTGCAAAACTACTAAAGTTGGAGTTCTGTTTTAAGACTACGTTTCCTCAATTTATTCCTGCATCCGCAAACGGCGTGCCACCGTTTACTTGGCACTGGCGTCACGAACTATTCCCTACCTATACCTGCCCTTGCAGAGAGTCAGCTGTACCAGGTTAGTGTATATTGCACTACATCACCCAGAAACACCTATTGCACACAACTTGAGTACGCTGCACTTCTCTTTTGGCGTTCCACGAACAGGATACGCACGCTTTCTAGTGCAAGAAGCGTGAACTTTGTGCCTTATACAGTTGCCCTGTGACCAAAGTGACAATTTGCCTGTTTTATTCAAGTGGACTTTGTGGACTGAAAATCATACCCAAAGTGTACCAAAAACCTCTAAAAAGCGCTGTGCAGTGTTGCGCTACCCAGAGGAAGAAAATCGCCGCATTGGAGTGTGGTTTTGTGGACTTTTTACAATCCTGCTTGCTGTCAGTGAATGGACAGCGTTTTGCTAAAGATGGCCACCGGCTGCCTGGAGTAAAGTTTCCCGCGCCGCTGAGGACATTCGTGGGCGGATCCCTGCAAAGACACAGAGAGTCCCGCCCCTCTTCATCATCGCACCGCCGCGGCCCTGCTTCTCCTGCGTCACCGCGGTCTCAGGACGTCCGGAATCTCGCGAGACTTGGCCTGCGCAAGACCAGCGATACCGGTAAGCACTTGTAACCGGAGGGAAGGGGAGTGTACCGGCCTCTTTAGTCGCCAGCGGCCACCTCTCAATAGACTACCATGTCAGAGCCAGGAGTGCCTGAGCAGCCGGCCCCAGGAGAGCTTGCGGCTCCTGATCACCCTACAGCCCCTAGCATGATGCCCTTTACCATGCCCTACTATTTCGGGGCCCCATGGTTCCCCCGCTACAGGGGAGAGACCCATACCCTACGGGACTTTGAAGAAAAGTTGCTGGCACTATTCCGATTATACCCTATAAATGCCGACCAGCAAATGGAAATCATGCTGGCGCAACTGGAGGGGGCTGCCCGCAGGGAAGTATTATCATGGCCTGCTACTGAGCGGAGTACTCTAGAACAGATCTTCACCCGCCTCAGAGCCACTTTTGAAACTAGGACTGCCTCAGAGATAAAGATGCACTTCTTTGGCAAGAGACAGAAGTCCGGTGAGTCCCTCCGTGACTATGCCCTATCACTTCAGGAGGCTTTAGGGGCTGTAATCCAGATAGATCCCAAAGAGGCTGATAACCGGGACCAGACCCTGAGGGAACAATTTATCAACGGGGTGTCTAGTGAACAAATAAGAACCCAGTTAAAGATGCTGTCCGCCCAGCACCCTAACAGTGCTTTTCTGGACTTTAAAGAACTGGCTATAAAGATCCTGGGGTCCACAGTATCTCCTGAGTTGAGCGCCCTATCTGAGTCATCAGCCTGCAAGCCAAAACCGCTTGTCACTAACCGAGCTGAGGCCGGCCAAGCTGTTCAAGTGTCAGCTACCGATACTATTGCCATGCTGACAGAGCAAGTAAATCACCTCACTAAAAGTCTAGAGAAAGTGTGCAGAAAAATAGAGGAATGGGAAAAACCCATAATGACAGAAGAAGAGTTCCTGTCATCTCCTAGGCCGTTCTCACCTCCATACCAAGAGACTCACCCCAGGGATCCTGGGAGGCGTAATAGAGGTCGCAAGAAGCCCGTGTGTACATACTGCAAAAAGCTGGGACACACAGAATCCATGTGCTGGCAGTTAAACGGGCAACCCCTGAGGCTGAGGACCAACCCTCGGGAGGTAGAACACTAGGTCCAGAGGATCCAAATTGGATGCCACGTTATGTAGGATCCCATCCTAAAATCAATATAGAGATCAACGGGATCCCCTTTGAAGCCCTATTAGATACTGGGTCTCAGGTCACTACTATTCAGCTGCCTGCATTTGAAAAGTTCTGGGACACCAACCAGTTGACCCAACCGCCTGAATCCTGGGTGGAAATTATCGCCAGCAATGGCAAACCAGTAAAGGTTCATGGATACTGGGAACCCACCCTGCAGGTGGGAGAAGTAACCCTGCCTCAACAGGGAGTGATCGTAGTGCAGGCCGGTGACAGAGGAGGACATCCTGTCATTCTAGGCACCAATGTCTTCAAAAACTGTTATTCAGAAATACTTGCTGTATTACATCAGACTTTGCCCACTGCTTCCTCTGCATCCAGGAGGGTGATTCAAAAGACTATTACTGTGTTAAGTGCCCAGCAGAGGTTTGCTAATGGGAAAGGAGAAATTTGTACTGTCAGGATCCGTGATATTAAGCCTGTGACTCTGCCTCCTAATTCTCAAACTCTTTTGTGGTGTCGTGCTGTCCTGGGAGTCCAAGGCCGAGATTATCCAGCCCTGGTGGAACCACTCCAGATGGAGGATTATCCTTATGTGAGAGCTGCCAAGTGCCTGGTGAACGTCTCCCAAGGTAAAGTACCTGTCCGTCTGATTAATCTGAGTAATCATCCTGTTGCGCTTACTAAGCATTGCCCTGTTGCCCAGCTGTCCCAGGTGTCCTTCCAAGACATCATTCGTCTTCCAGTGACAGAAAAGCCGCCAGCTGCAGACAGCAGATGTTCGCCGGTGACCCAGCCACAAGTGCCCTGGTGGGAAGAGCTCCATGTCGGGGACGAGAATACCCCCCAACGGCAACAAGAAGGGATTATACAGCTTGTCAAGGAGCACCACCAGGCCTTCAGTAAGCATGCCACTGATTATGGAGAGGTGAGTGCCATACAACACACCATACCTACTGGCTCTCATCCTCCTATCAAGGAGAGATACCGACCTTTACCGCCTACTTCATATCAGACTGTAAAGGAAATGATCCAAGAGATGAAGGACTCTAATGTAATCCGGGACAGCCGTAGTCCGTGGGCTGCACCCCTGGTCCTTGTAAAGAAGAAGGACGGTGGTATCCGTTTCTGTGTGGATTATAGGAAAATTAATCAAATAACCCACAAAGATGCATACCCACTGCCCCGCATTGAGGAGTCACTAACTGCTCTGGGCTCCTCTGCCTATTTCTCCACATTGGACTTGACCAGTGGCTACTGGCAAGTACCCATGGCCCCTGCAGATAGGGAAAAGACTGCTTTCACCACTCCCATGGGCCTGTATGAATTCAATTGTATGCCGTTCGGGCTATGTAATGCCCCGGGAACTTTCCAGAGACTAATGGAACGGTGTTTGGGTCACAAAAACTTTGAAACAGTGCTGCTGTATCTAGATGACGTCATTGTGTATTCAAAAACATATGAAGACCATCTGAAACATTTGGCAGAAGTATTTGAAATCCTTATCAAATATGGCTTGAAGGTAAAGCCATCCAAGTGTCACCTGCTCAAACCTGCAGTAAGATACCTGGGGCATGTGGTCAGCGGAGAGGGCGTGCAACCTGACCCTGATAAATTAGCAGCTGTCCGTAATTGGCCGGTTCCTACTACCGTCAAAGAGGTGAGGAGTTTTCTTGGTTTTGCCGGCTACTATAGACGTTTTATCCCCCATTTTGCTCAAATAGCTGATCCTATCCAGGAACTCTTGAGGGGGCAACCCAAAAAGAGTCCTAGAACTCCTGTGCCCATTGAGTGGAATGAGAAAAGAGAGATAGCGTTCCAATTGCTAAAAAAGAAACTGACCGAGCCTCCTGTGTTAGGTTATCCAGACTACAGCAAGCCCTTCCATCTCTATACTGATGCTAGCAAGCGAGGCCTGGGAGCTGTGTTAGCCCAGATCCAAGAGGGAAAAGAGAGAGTGATAGCATATGCAAGCCGCTCCCTGAAAGGAGCTGAGAAAAATGACCAGAATTATAGTTCCTTCAAACTAGAGTTCCTGGCATTAGTGTGGGCGGTGACAGAAAAATTCAAGGATTATCTAGCCGCCACCCCGTTCATTGCATTCACTGACAATAACCCTCTGGCACATCTAAATACAGCTAAATTGGGGGCCTTGGAGCAGAGATGGGCCTCTCGCCTTGCCAACTATAATTTCTCTGTAAAGTATCGTGCTGGACGTACTAATGATAATGCTGATGCTTTATCCAGACTTCCCACAGAGACCGCTCCTGATGATGTGCGAGATGCTTGGGAAGATGTAGAGATGCCGGCTTTCTATAACAAATTTGCTCAACAGGATCAGGCTCGAGCTACCAATAACAGAGCTGCAGTTCCTTCACCCTCCAGTAGGCCTGAACCTAAAGAAGAAAGGTGGGTGAAACTACAGTCTGAAAGTAGAGTGCTGGGTGAGTTGTTGGACTTCATTACTAGTGGCAGAGCCCCTGAGAGGATCCGGCGTAAGAGTGCAGATCCTGAGCTCATCAAACTGTGGAGACAGCGCCATCAACTCTTCATACAAAAGGGCCTATTGCTACGGAGAAGCCTAGACCCAGTGTCCAACGAAAGAGTACACCAGATTCTCATACCCCGACGAGATGCAGGTATGGTGTTGGAGATGTACCACAATCAATCCGGTCACTTTGGGGTCCAAAAGACTGAAGCTACTATCCGCCAGCGGTTTTACTGGGTAGGCATGAGAGAAGACATGGAGAAGTGGTGTCGAGAGTGTGTAGCCTGTGCCTTGAAACGAAGTGAGCACCATGATCAGAGGGCACCACTGAGACCCATTGTAAGTACCCGTCCTCTTGAACTTGTCGCCATCGACCATGTAAAACTGGAGCCTAGTCACTCAGGGTATGCTTATGCCATGACTATTATTGACCATTTCACAAAGTTTGTTGTAGCAGTGCCTGTGAGAGACCAGACAGCCAAGACTACAGCCGAAATGTTCTGGAAGCACTTCCTCCTGCCCTATGGATGTCCAGAAAAGATCCTCACCGATCAAGGACCTGCTTTTGAGTCCCATCTGTTCCATGAACTGTGCCGCTTACACAACTGTAAGAAGATCCGGACGACGGCCTACCATCCTCAAGGTAACGGATTATGTGAAAAAATGAATCAGACCTTGATAGAGATGCTGAGGGCCGTGCCTCCTGAGAACAGAGGAGATTGGCCCAGTCTGTTGCCACAGCTCATGTTCACATACAATCATACCATACATTGTTCCACCGGGTATACCCCTTTTTACTTGATGTTTGGGCGCCAAGGGACATTGCCTGCTGATCATTCATTGGACATACATGTGCCTGATTGCATTAACCCATTACCTAACACCGACTGGGTTGCTGAGCACCAAAGGCGATTGGATGCAGCCAAAGCCATTGTTCAGGAACGTATGGACCTTGCTAGAGACCGACAGCAGAGAGACTATGATCAGGCAGCCCATGCAGAACCCTTGACCATAGGGGCCGTGGTATGGTTAAAGAATAACCGTCGTACCAGCAAATTGGACAGTAAGTGGGAGCGAAGTCCCTATGTTGTCACTGCAATCCCAAATGTTGGAACTCACACTTATGAGATCACCCGGGAAGACAAGGGATCCCAAATTGTACACCGAAACCGGTTGAAGCTCTGCCTGACACCAGAACCTAGTGCCGAGAGTTCCGGATCTGAATATCCTGTGTCAGAGTCAGCAATACCGCCCGAGGATCCTATGCAGGCTGTCAGTAATCTCAGGTATGACGCTGATCCCATGCATTGGCTTCTGACACCGTGGTTGAACTTGCTGGTGCCTGCTCCGGCACCTACTGTAGTTTCACCTCCAGAAGAGCCGGTTCAAGATGCCCTGGATCCAGTTCCCCCTGTAGTGGATATTGTTGTTCCTGTGGTTCCAGTTGTTCCTGACCAAGGTCTCACGGATGGAGACCCTCCTGTTGCTCCTCTCCCTTCTACCTCGTTGCTAAGGGAAGAGGAGACCCCCGTGTTGAGACGGTCTACTCGGATGACCAGGGGACGCCCACCAGTCCGTTTAGGAGACTTTGATTATTCTGGTGGTGTCTCCTCCCAAACAGTTGCCACGGGCAATACCTTACTTGACATTTGTGCGCAAGAATGGACTCCTCCACGTGAGCCCTTGCCTGTGATACACCCACGGGAAACTCCTGGGTAGTTCCGTTATTTTGCTGTTCTATCATGGACTTATTCATTATCATGGACTATCCTGGTTCTAATGTTACGCTGTGCCAGGTCAGCGCCCCCGTTCCATTCACTATCCTGAGAGAAGAGAACGACGCCCCTTGTCACCACACTTCACTTTTGCCAATTGGACCTGATGTAAATGTAAATGCAGATGAATTACATGTATGTATGCCTGCATGTCTCTATTTTCTATTTCAGGTAGAGATTCCAGTTGGGCGACCCATGATGGAGTACGAGGTCGTACTCAGCTTAAAGCAGTGGGGTATGTAGTGTACGGGGACTGTAATACCCGTCACTACCAAAGTGTCATTTGGTGTGCTGTCGTCCCTCCTTAATTATGGGGAAGTTGGTATATGTCAGTTTTATAAAATGTCATGTAATGCAATGCATGTATTTCCCTGTTGCTATGAAACTTGCAAGTACAGGCCTGCTAGGGGTGTCATTCCAGCTCTTAGGCATTAGAGGGAGCTAGGGAGCCCTAGTTTATATAAGGGCCAGACAAGGAAGGGAAAGTCAGTGTAACCTGATCTAGTGTGGAGTGCAGAAGTCAGTCTAGACCACAGCTCAGAAGTTTCTAGAGCCTGAGGAAGTTTCCAGAAGCTGAGAGAGACAGAGGCAAAGATCAGGAAAGCAAGAGGTACTCAGAAAGACAGAGGAGGTACTTATAAAGCTATAGCCAAGGATATAAAGCCAGCACTAGGTTAATGGGCCTTGGTGAAGAATTGCTGTATTCCAGGATCAGACAGAATTAGAGTGCAAGCTCCTGTGCTGCAAGTCCTGTGTTCAACACTCTGTAATTACCCTGCTATAACTGAATTGCCTGCATCGACCGAATTGCAAAATCGACTGTATGCTTAGGAACTGCATTTCCTATATTGTCTCTGCTTGCAAAACTACTAAAGTTGGAGTTCTGTTTTAAGACTACGTTTCCTCAATTTATTCCTGCATCCGCAAACGGCGTGCCACCGTTTACTTGGCACTGGCGTCACGAACTATTCCCTACCTATACCTGCCCTTGCAGAGAGTCAGCTGTACCAGGTTAGTGTATATTGCACTACATCACCCAGAAACACCTACTACACACAACTTGAGTACGCTGCACTTGCCCACCTACCGGAGAAAGAGGCAGATGTCTCCTACACATCTTGGCTGGCCAGTAGCTGCAGACTGTCCTCTAGTTGCTCGGCCTCGCTGTATAGTGGAGCTGAGCCCACAGCATATAATACTTCTCTGGCTGAGGGAACATAAAAGGACAGAGGCAGGTTGAGGACAGGTGAGGGCACAGGGCCTGCTCCCGGGCCATGCCAACTAAGGGTTGTGTCCAGTGGCGTAGCTATAGGGGTCGCAGCGGTCGCAATTGCGACCGGGCCCCTAAGTCAGGGTACCCACTGAGGGCTGCGCCAGTGCGATCTGCAGGAGACTGAGGGCAGGAGCTTTATCGTCGTCACTGGGCATGCGCCGAGCCCAGTGACGTCCGATGCTCGCTCTTCCCTCAGTCTCCTGCAGATCGCACTGGCGCAGCCCTCAGTGGGTACTGCGTCTGCGCGAGACTTCGCTCGGCCGTCAGGGAGGGGGAGGAGAGGGATGAGAGGCTGTGGGCGGTTTATTCATTCTGAAGGAAGGCGTTTTGGGCACTGTAAGAGGGGCGTTACTGGGCACACAAAGGGGAACATAACGCCCCTCTGGGCACCTTCAGGGCTAATTTGAATAATCTTAAAAGTCGTTTTTCTCCTAAACTACTGGACGGATTACAAGATAGAAGAGCACAGCCGATTCAAAGTAAGCTGTGCGGCATGACTGCTTTAAAATCCGATTTTGAGTTAGGAGAGGTGACAGATTCCCTTTAAAGTGTCAACTACTGTACATTCACATAGCTGTGGTGCCACAGGCACGGCAGCGCCATAGCCATGTGAACGTAGCAGCCTAACCTTAAGTCAATTATCACTTTAAGGCTACATTCACACGTCCGTATTTTTCTACATCCCGATTTTCGGTCCGTTTTTTGCGGATCCGTTGTTCCTGAAAATGTTTCCGTATGTCATCCGTTTTTTGCGGATCCGCAAAAAACGGAAACATGTGAAAACTTAAATCCGACAGTATATTCTAACACAGAGGCGTTCCCATGGTGATGGGGACGCTTCTAGTTAGAATATACTGAGAACGGTGTACATGACTGCCCCCTCCTACCTGGCAGCAGCCGATCTCTCACAGGGGGCTGTGATCCGCACAATTATTGTGCGAATCATAGGCCCCTGTGAGAGATCAGGTGCTGCCAGGCTGGAGGGGGCAGACCCCCTCCCTCCCCTGTATTAAATGTGACTAGTGCGGCCCCCCCCCTCTATATTCATTGGTGGCCAGTGCGGATGTGACCAGTGCGGCCTCACCTCTTCCCCCCCCGCAGTGCGGATTCCCAGTATTAATAAATGTGCCCAGTGCGGTCTCACCGCTCCCCCCCCCCTCATCATTGGTGGCCAGTGCGGATTCCCAGTATTAATAAATGTGCCCAGTGCGGTCTCACCGCTCCCCCCCCCCTTCATTGGTGGCGAGTGCGGATTCCCAGTATTAATAAATGTGCCCAGTGCGGTCTCACCTCTCCCCCCCCCCACCCCCCATCATTGGTGGCAGTGCGGATTCCCAGTATTAATAAATGTGCCCAGTGCGGTCTCACCGCTCCCCCCCCCATCATTGGTGGCCAGTGCGGATTCCCAGTATTAATAAATGTGCCCAGTGCGGTCTCACCGCTCCCCCCCCCCCCCCCATCATTGGTGGCCAGTGCGGATTCCCAGTATTAATAAATGTGCCCAGTGCGGTCTCACCGCTCCCCCCCCCCCCCTTCATTGGTGGCCAGTGCGGATTCCCAGTATTAATAAATGTGCCCAGTGCGGTCTCACCGCTCCCCCCCCCCCCCACTTCATTGGTGGCCAGTGCGGATTCCCAGTATTAATAAATGTGCCCAGTGCGGTCTCACCGCTCCCCCCCCCCTTCATTGGTGACCAGTGCGTATTCCCAGTATTAATAAATGTGCCCAGTGCGGTCTCACCGCTCCCCCCCCCCACTTCATTGGTGGCCAGTGCGGATTCCCAGTATTAATAAATGTGCCCAGTGCGGTCTCACCGCTCCCCCCCCCCCTTCATTGGTGGCCAGTGCGGATTCCCAGTATTAATAAATGTGCCCAGTGCGGTCTCACCGCTCCCCCCCCCCCCACTTCATTGGTGGCCAGTGCGGATTCCCAGTATTAATAAATGTGCCCAGTGCGGTCTCACCGCTCCCCCCCCCCCTTCATTGGTGGCCAGTGCGGATTCCCAGTATTAATAAATGTGCCCAGTGCGGTCTCACCTCTTCCCCCCCCCCCATCATTGGTGGCAGCGGAGAGTTCCGATCGGAGTCCCAGTTTAAATCGCTGGGGCTCCGATCGGTTACCATGGCAGCCAAGACGCTATTGCAGTCTTGGCTGCCATGGTTACTTAGCAATAAATACAAGCATTATACTTACCTGCGACTGCGAGCTGCGATGTCTGACCGGCCGGGAGCTCCTCCTACTTGTAAGTGAAAGGTCTGTGCGGCGCATTGCTTTTAGCACAGACCTGTCACTTACCAGTAGGAGGAGCTCCCGGCCGGACACACATCGCAGCTCGCAGTCGCAGGTAAGTATAATGCTTGTATTTATTGCTAAGTAACCATGGCAGCCAAGACTGCAATAGCGTCTTGGCTGCCATGGTAACCGATCGGAGCCCCAGCGATTTAAACTGGGACTCCGATCGGAACTCTCCGCTGCCACCAATGATGGGGGGGGGGAAGAGGTGAGACCGCACTGGGCACATTTATTAATACTGGGAATCCGCACTGGCCACCAATGACGGGGGGGGGGGGGGAGAGAGGTGAGACCGCACTGGGCACATTTATTAATACTGGGAATCCGCAGTGGCAACCAATGATGGGGGGGGGGGGGGAGAGGTGAGACCGCACTGGGCACATTTATTAATACTGGGAATCCGCACTGGCCACCAATGATGGGGGGGGGGGGGAGAGGTGAGGCCGCACTGGTCACATTTAATACTGGGGAGGGAGGGGGGTCTGCCCCCTGCTGCCTGGCAGCCCCTGATCTCTTATAGGGGGCTATGATATGCACAATTAACCCCTCAGGCGCAGCACCTGAGGGGTTAATTGTGCAGATCACAGCCCCCTGTAAGAGATCGGGTGCTGCCAGGCAGCAGGGGGCAGTCATGTACACCGTTCTCAGTATATTCTAACTAGAAGCGTCCCCATCACCATGGGAACGCCTCTGTGTTAGAATATACTGTCGGATCTGAGTTTTTCACGAAGTGAAAAATCTGATCTGTAGAAAACTTACTGGGAATCCGCACTGCCGCACTGGCCACCAATGAATATAGAGGGAGTGGGGCCGCACTGGTCACATTTAATACTGGGGAGGAAGCCTAATTTCCAGGAACGGAATCCGCATAAAACGGATGACATACCCAATGACATACGAATGTCTTCCGTTTTTTGCGGATCCATTGACTTTGTATTGGTCCAGGATCCGATTTTTGCGGAAAAGAATAGGACATGTTTTATATTTTTTCGGACATGCGGAACGGAACAACGGAAACGGACAGCACACATTGTGCTGTCCGATTTTTTCCAGGACCCATTGAAAATGAATGGGTCCAGATCTGGTCCAGATCTGTTCCTGAAAAAACGGAACAGATCAGGAAAGAAAAAACGGACGTGTGAATGGACCCTAAAGGGGTTGTCTCATCATAGAGAATGGGGGCATATTGCTAGGATATGCCCCCATTGTCTTATAGGTGCGGGTCCCACCACTGGGACCCGCACCTATATCGAGAACGGAGCCTCGCAAGGTGGTGGCTGGAGGACTCCAGTCCGGCCATCACCAAGCCGGCTCCCCATAGAAGTGAATGGGAGCATACCGCGCATGACCGGCCACCGCTCCCATTCACTTCTACGGGCTCAACGGAAATAGACGAGCCAGCACTCGGCTATTTTCACCGGCCCCATAGAAAATGAATGGAGAGCAGCTGTACATGCACTTATTGCATTAAAATGTATTTTCTCGGTGAGATTTTAGTTCTGCCATTGGGCATGGTGGGCGTGCAGGGGTCTGGTGGTGTTAGGAAACGGTATTGAGGTAAGGGGGGGGCCCAAACTGAACTCTTGCACCAGGGCCCATGAGCCTATAGCTACGCCCCTGGTTGTGTCTGACGAACCCACTGACTCTTGGCTGGGGGTGTCTGATGTTACCTGGGACGAAGTGGATGACCGAGTCAACCATTCAAGAACCGCTGGGTTGCTGGTCAAGACACGACCGCTAGATGACACCGGGAGCTTATGTAGTGTCCCACTAGGTAAATGTGGGCACTACACAAGGGTCAATTGGGCCACGTCGTACTCCACCTCCTGTGGAACAGTGGCAGTGTATTTGACATCACATTTTAATGTGTATTGCTATGCTTTTATGCGTATTTCCCTGTTGTATCTGAGTATCAGGCCTGTTAGGGTGTAGTTCTATCTCCAAGCCAGTAGAGGGAGCTAGGGAACCCATAATATAAATAGTCAGGTCCTGTTCAGGGAGAGGAGTGTAGAGTCAGAGGCCAGAAGACACTTTAGCCAGAGAGGGGCTGAGATGCAGGCTCTGACATGCAACTAGACAGTCCAGGTTTCTAGTTGACACCAGGAGGCCAGGGAGAATGGACCAGCCTGCCTGAGGACATTGAGCCAGAGTTAGCTCAGAAGATTGTCACCAGGGGAAGAGTTGCCTCCTGAGAAACCAGGTTCCCATAACCATAAGCAGAGCAGAGCCAGTATTCCAGCTAGACAAGAGAGCTGAAGGGCAGAAGTATTTTACCTAAAGCAAGGATATATAGCTGAGGAAGTTTTCTACCAAGGATAAAGCCAGCATTAGGGCATACGGGCCTTGGGATAAGGACAGCCAGGAGTTCTGAGGAATAGTGCACAGGATTTCTGAGGAAAAGTGCAGCCTGTTCTGTAAGTGTTTTACCCTCTGTGTATCTTGCAAGAACATTGTGCCTGCCGTATATTTATAAAGCCTGCTTATTACTGCTGCTGTACCTGGAACTTACAAAAGACTGTATAAAGTTAACTGTTTCCAGTAAAGGAAGTTTTGGTTCACCACAACAACGTGTTCCTCACTTATTACCACTATCATCAACCGGTGTGCCACCGTTACAGGCACTGGCGTCACGAACCTTAAAGGGACCTTGCCCCCGGCACATTAAATATCTGCAACATCCAGGGCACCTCACCCACCATCAGGCCTGGTCCCTATATACAGAGAGTGCCCCAAAGGACCCCTGTGCCAGCCTCTCTATCACTGCTGTACGCTGCCCAGCGTCCCCCTACAAACTGTGAGTAACCCAGAGCAACCCAGAGTAACCGTAACCTCACATCGCAATACCCTGCAGGGCTGCGTACCGCACTTAGGCCTCTCGCTGCGACTCCTGCTGCCACGCCCCCACACATCCGCAAAATGGGTCTGCATCCATTCCGCAAATTTGCGGAACAGGTGCGGACCCATTCATTTTCAATGTGTTGTCCGCATCCGCATTTGCGAATCCGCACTTCCGCAAAAAAATAGAACATGTCCTATTCTTGTCCGCAATTGCGGACAAGAAAAGGCATTTTCTATGAGAGTGGCGACGATGTGTGGTGCGCAAAATGCGGAACGCACATTGCTGGTGTCCGTGTTTTGCGGATCCGCAAAACACATAAGGACGTGTGAAAGGTCCCTTACTCTGCTGCGACCTCTGCCTGCTCCAGAGACATTTAGGACTCTGCCCCTCTCCTATGCATGGCCCGGCACTAATACAAGCCAAAGAATGCTTTGCAACATATAACTGCACCGCACAAGGGCAAATAAGACATAGAGATATTTCCTTGTAATAAACCCTGTTAATGGCTGTATCAGACAGCACTTGCACCCCAATAACAAGAACGGAATTACAGAGCTGTATAATGGCAATTTGGATCCCCAGTCTGTGCAGCAAGGTGTAATAGGATTGTTCCTATTACCCAGGCTGTCAGCTCCCCTACTGAACCCTGTTCTGCTTCAATACTGTGGAATGATTCCTCCCTATCTTTTCCCTGAACTTCTATACAGCAAAATAAAAGTTTTCAACTCTTTCCTAGCACTGTCCCTAGCGCCTGCTGATGTCTCTCCCTGCACTAAGTACACTGGAAAATGGCAGAATCCAAGATGGCTGAGGCTATTTATAGGGCTGTGACATCACAGGGCAGGCTGGCTGCTGATTGGCTGCATGCATGGCATTATGGGTGATCCCTCATTTCCAGAGTTCCTTGCTCCATGTCCTCACACATGCAGCAGCCATTTTAGGGAAAAATGCGATTCGTTACCACGAAGCGTGAGGAAATTCGATGCGAATTTCCTGAAATTTGGATCGAATTCCACTTCATCAACTTTGATTCAGTCATCTCTATTTGTGACTCGATCACCAAGTTATCTTCTCAGTATTAGGTGATGTTCACATTACGTGTGTGACGTATATTTGCTGTGCACTGCTACACGGTAACACTGGTTAAATGTTTCGCGATTCAGGGGTCACGGTAGTGGCACACGTGTGACTCGTGCTGCAACCCAATTCATTTTTATAGGATCACTGCTACACTGCGATGCCCCTGCGATCACTGTCACTGTGTAGGGGTACCATTAAGGAGGACCTGTCACCACAAAATGTAAAGCGATCTGAAAGTGCAATAGCGCTGGACCGGGGTATGCACTCTGACGCCAAAGTATGCAATGGCTGGGTCAGGATATGGGTATAATAGTCTATAGATATGCGTGCCAATTGCAGCGTGGGCAGGGTACTGTCACAGGGCCCTTTAAGGTGTTGTAACTCACGTACCAGGTTAGGAATGCCAGAGTGGTGTAATGTCTCTGTATGGTAGTGGCAATAGTGTCAACGGTGTCTCCTACCTGGGTACAGCTGGACTCCTGGATCCTGGCTCACTTGCAATAAATTGAGTGTGGTGATAGTAGGAGTAATAGAGGGATGTTGCAGCAGTAATTGAGATCCAGACCCTTGGTAAAGTTCAAACTTGTCTTTACTGATGGTAACTTTCATCCAAGCAAGATACAGCAATAGTCTTGGGTCCCAGCAGGTATTGGCAATGGTTGGCAGGGATTTATGCTTCTGCTCTCTCATGTACCTGGAGCTTGCAGGAAAGGACGTCTGCTTTGTTAGCTCTGTAATGTGGCAGGAATTTGGCTGAACTTTCTATCTTCTGCTGTCTGGGGATTGACTAGCTGAGGAGGAATATGGCTTCTCCTGGGTCTCTGGACGGTACTCACAGCTATTGTCTCAGGGTATGCTTCTTCCTGGAACTGGAGTTGTCTGCTTGCTTCTTCCAGCTGAGGCTGCAAGGCTCAGGCTGGAGATGATGATCAATTGTCTCCGCATGACAAGATCCTGGCTTGATTCCCTATATCTGGGAGCTCCTAGGATGCACACCCTACCCCTAGCAGGGGGTGGGTTACACTGTTACTAACTTCCTTCTCTCCCCATGAGGCAGGATATTGTCACCGCCAGACATCTGTGAAGCTCTGACAGACGTTCTTTAGAACCTCCTGCTTGAGGTTCTTTTGTTTTGCTTTCGTTTTGTCATCTCGTTTCCCTCTCTCAGCTGCATCCCTTTAAATCCCCTCCCATACTGCATCACTTATACAACTTCCTGGAGTGTGTGCATGCTGGATGCTACAACTGATGCTGCTACAGATAAGTCTGTTCATTTATCTTTGTTTTCCTGTTTGCTTGATCCGAGGTGACCCTGACTCCCTCCGTATTAAGTGTAGGGAGCCGGTGGTCGTGTCCCCTCACTATTATAGGGTGTTCAGGTGTCATACAGTCGAGGAACGAGGGTATGCAAATTTCTACCATTGAGATTTTTGCATAGGCTGAGCAGCTAGGGGAGAGAGCTAGGGCTTACAGGGCTTACCCGTTGGTTCCTTAGTTTTGGATCAAGTCAGTCGGATCTTCATTTGTGTCTTCTAGTTTTCTGTTACACCATCCGCGACAGATATGCACGCAGCCCACCTTGCTCACGGGGGGCGGGGGCGGGGCGGGGGGGAGGGGATGCTGAACTGGAATGAACTATTTCAGCTCAGAAACACTAAACTGACTTAAGTCTTTGCCAGAACATTGCTGCCACCTGCTGGTGATCATGAAGAATGACAACAATATACATTTATACATTTAACAAGGTTTACAATGCACAATTGTGAGGATATAATGTGAAATTACATGTGATGACAAGGTGAAATCTCTTAACAGATTGTAGCGGGGTAAAACAGTTTAGTAACACAACTCTGGGGTGTTACAAAAGCAGCAGGTTATAGAGCAGGAAGAGCTGAGCAGATTGATATAGAGTTTACTGACAAAAGATTCAATAAAGCCTGTCATTTATACATTTATATTTCCGCTTTTTCTACCTCCTGTGAACAGCGATTGGTACAGGGAGGAAGTGTTATCAGTGACTGACAGCTATCTCTCTATACACACATAGCTATCAGTCACTGATAACACCTCCCTCCTGTACCAATAGCTTTTCACAGGAGGTGGAAAAAGCAGAAATATACATGTGCAGTGAGCGGGACCGGGGTATGCACTCTGATGCCAAATTATGCAATGGCTGGGTCAGGTGTAGGTGAAAGTCTATAGTTTTGTTTGTGACGCCAATTGCAGCATGCGCAGGGTACAATCACAGGGCCCTCCAAGGTGTTATAACTCACTCCCCAGGTTAGGAATGCCAGAGTGGTGTAATGTCTCCTTGTGGTGGTGATAATGGTGTCAACTGTGTCTCCTACCTGGGTACAGCTGGACTCCTGGATCCTGGCTCACTTGCAATAAATTGATTGTAGTGATAGTAGGAGTAATAGAGGAATTTGCTGCAGAAATTGAGATCCAGACCTTTGGTAAAGTTCAAACTTGTCTTTACTGAATGGTTGTTGGCAGGAATTTATCTTCTGTTCTATCAACCTGGAGCTTGCAGGAAAGGACGTCTGCTTTGTTAGCTCTGAAGGAAGGAATTTGGCTTCTGCACTTTCTATCTTCTGCTTTGTATGGGGACTGACTATCTGAGGAGGAATATGGCTTCTCCTGGGTCTCTGGACTTTACTCACAGTTATCTTCACAGGGTATGGTTTCTTCCTGGAACTGGAGTTGTCTGCTTGCTTGTCATCCAGCTGAGGCTGCAAGGCTCAGGCTGGGGATGATGATCAATGTCTCAGTCGAGACAAGATCCTGATTTGGTTCCCTATATCTGGGAGCTCCTAACTTACACAGCCTTCCCCAACAGGGGTGGCTGGCACACTGCCTCTAAGTTCCTTCTCTCCCCATGCTTCAGGATATGGGCAAAGCCCACTCTGCTCACAGAGGGGGAGCTAAGCTGGAATAAACTATTCCATATTAGAAACACTAAACTGAACTTAAGTCCTTGCTAATGCATTGCTGCCACCTGCTGGTGAACATGGAAATTACAGCAATATACATTTAACAAGGTTTATAATGCACAGTTGTGAGGATATAATGTAAAATTACATCAGATGACAAGGTTAAAGCTCCTAACAGATTGTAGCAGGGTAAAAGAGTTTAGTAACACAACTCTGGGGTGTTACACTTGACAAGTTTTACTGAATCTTTCCCCATAAAACTATGTATAAATCTGCTCAGCTCTTCCTGCTCTATAACATGCTGCCTGCAGATTACATTGTATTTTGTGGTGAACGATGCCAAAAAGGGTTCTATACCATACATTTGGCCAGTATCAATAGGTACAGTCAGGTCCATAAATATTGGGACATCTACACAATTCTAACATTTTTGGCTCTATACACCACCACAATGGATTTGAAATGAAACGAACAAGATGTGCTTTAACTGCAGACTGTCAGCTTTAATTTGAGGATATTTACATCCAAATCAGGTGAACGGTGTAGGAATTACAACAGTTTGCATATGTGCCTCCCACTTGTTAAGGGACCAAAAGTAATGGGACAGAATAATAATCATAAATTAAACTTTCACTTTTTAATACTTGGTTGCAAATCCTTTGTAGTCAATTACAGCCTGAAGTCTGGAACGCATAGACATCACCAGACGCTGGGTTTCATCCCTGGTGATGCTCTGCCAGGCCTCTACTGCAACTGTCTTCAGTTCCTGCTTGTTCTTGGGGCATTTTCTCTTCAGTTTTGTCTTCAGCGAGTGAAATGCATGCTCAATCAGATTCAGGTCAGGTGATTGACTCGGCCATTGCATAACATTCCACTTCTTTCCCTTAAAAAACTCTTTGGTTGCTTTTGCAGTATGCTTTGGGTCATTGTCCATCTGCACTGTGAAGCGCCGTCCAATGAGTTCTGAAGCATTTGGCTGAATATGAGCAGATAATATTGCCCGAAACACTTCAGAATTCATCCTGCTGCTTTTGTCAGCAGTCACGTCATCAATAAATACAAGAAAACCAGTTCCATTGGCAGCCATACATGCCCACGCCATGACACTACCACCACCATGCTTCACTGATGAGGTGGTATGCTTAGGATCATGAGCAGTTCCTTTCCTTCTCCGTAGTCTTCTCTTCCCATCACTCTGGTACAAGTTGATCTTGGTCTCATCTGTCCATAGGATGTTGTTCCAGAACTGTGAATGCTTTTTTAGACGTTGTTTGGCAAACTCTAATCTGGCCTTCCTGTTTTTGAGGCTCACCAATGGTTTACATCTTGTGGTGAACCCTCTGTATTCACCCTGGTGAAGTCTTCTCGTATTTCCGTTCAGCAAAAAAATAGAACATGTCCTATTATTGTCGGCATTAAGGACAAGGATAGTACAGGGGACCAACTGTTCCATTCCCGCAAAATACGGAATGCACACAGACGTCATCCGTATTTTTTGCGGATCCGTTTTCTGCAGACCGCAAAATACATACGGTCGTGTGCATGAGGCCTTAAACCAGACCTAATGCCTTGTAGGTCTAGCTCAGCTGAATGTAATGATATCTTTCACTTAGTGATCCATTGCTTCATTCTAGAGAAAAATAACTTTTAGGCCCCTTTCACACGGGCGAGTATTCCGCGTGGGTGCAATGCGTGAGGTGAACGCATTGCACCCGCACTGAATCCGGACCCATTCATTTCTATGGGGCTGTGCACATGAGCGGTGATTTTCACGTATCACTTGTGCGTTGTGTGAAAATCGCAGCATGCTCCTCTTTGTGTGTTTTTCACGATTGCACGATTGCTAGGTGACGATCGGGATGGGGACCCGATCATTATTATTTCCCCTTATAACATGGTTATAAGGGGAAATAATAGCATTCTGAATACAGAATGCTTAGTACAATAGGGCTGGAGGGGTTAAAAAAAATAAAAAATAATTTAACTCACCTTAATCCACTTGTTCGCGCAGCCGGCATCTCTTCTGTCTTGTTCTGTGAGGAATAGGTCCTTTGATGACGTCACTACGCTCATCACATGATCCATCACCATGGTGATGGATCATGTGATGGATCATGTGATGGACCATGTGATGAACACAGTGACGTCATCAAAGGTCCTATTGCTCACAGATGAAGACAGAAGAGATGTCGGCTGCGCAAACAAGTGGATTAAGGTGAGTTAAATTTTTTATTTTTTTTTATTAACCCCTCCAGCGCTATTTTACTATGCATTCTGTATTCAGAATGCTATTATTTTCCCTTATAACCATGTTATAAGGGGAAATAATACAATCTACACTACAACTAACCCAAAACTGAACATCGATAAAAACTGAACATCAGAACGCAATCGCAGTCAAAACTGACTGCAATTGCGTAACTACTCGCGCGGGTTTGCTGCAATGCACCGGGACGCATCCGGACCTAATCCGGACACGCTCGTCTGCAAGGGGCCTTAATCCATATGCCTAAGGGCTCACGCACATGAATGTATTTTTTTTTAATGTTCCGTTTTTTTTGCGGACTATATGCGGAACCATTCACTTCAATGGGTCCACAAAAGAAAAACGGAATTTCCGTATTTCCGTTCCGCCAAAAAATAGAACATATTCTAATAAGGATAGTACTGTTCTATGAAAGGCCAGCTGTTCCGTTCCGCAAAATAAGAAATGCGCACGGATGTCATACGTATTTTTTGCGGACCGCAAAATACATACGGTCGTGTGCATGAGGCCTAAGCCACTCTGTGCACCCTTGCTACAACCTCTTCCTCTGTCAGCCCCTCCCTCTCCTTGAGGGAGATGACTATGCAGGAACCTGTCTCTGTCCATCAAGAGTGTGATCACCTGAGTCTTCAATCCCACGTGTTGTCTATTCATTCAGACATAAAATTGTCCGCCATCATTAAGCTGTCATACTCCTCGGCGGCCACTAGATGGAGCCTCCACCTAAATTTACAGTCTCCATACCCAGAAGTTTCTCATTCTGGCTCTATGTAGTTAGTTCTAATGGAGAGGCTGCTCGGCAGAACTTGTGTAACTGATTCTGGGGGCCCACCTTAGGGCTCCTGCATACAAACTTATTTTTTTTCCATGTCCGTACCATTCCCTTCGCTTCAATGGGGCCGCAAGAAAAAAAATAATGACTCTGTGTGCGTTCTGTGTCTGTATGTCCGCATGTCCGTTCTGCAAAATGATAGAACATGTCCTATTATGGTCCACATTACAGACAAGGACAGGACTGTTCTATCAGAGGCCGGCTGTTCTGTTCCGTATAATGTGGAATGCGCACACCCGGTATCCATGTTTTGCGGATCCGCAATTTGCAGACTGCAAAACATCCAACGGTCGTGTTCATGAGCAATTACAGTGATAACAGAAATTTTAAAGATGAAGTATAATGGTAGCAAAATGCACAAACATACATGTGGCAGAGTTTACACATATATGGATATCCTGCACTTAAGGCTACATGCACACAACCGTGCCATTTTTTGCGGTCCGCAAACCGCGGATCCGCAAAAGAATGGAAGCCGCCAGCGTGCCTTCTGCAATTTGCAGAACGGAACGGGCGGCTCATTGTAGAAATGCCTATTCTTGTCCGCAAAACGGACAAGAATAGGACATGCTATATTTTTTGTGCTCTCTGCATCTTTTGCGGCCCCATTGAAGTGAATGGGTCCGCACCCGAGCCGCAAAAAATGCGGCCTCGGATGCGGACCACGAAAACGGTCGTGTGCATGAGGCCTAAGTCAGAAACAAGACACATGCAGCGTGCACAGTCACTCATTGGACAGATGTGGGACACAAGACACTTATACGTGGTCACATGCCACTGATGTCACATGCTGCACATACACCACTGATACATAGATCATATAGAGCACACACCAATCACACATAGGAAACACACAATGCACACACCAAGACATTGATGCCTAACCCTATTAAGTGTAGCACACTTAAAGGGTTTCTGTCACCTGAAAAATGGGCATTAAGCTGGCTGATATAAGCGATGTGCTATTGTCAGCTGAACATAACTATATTAGTGCCATCTCACTGCCTGCCGCCGTTATTGAGAAAAACAAACTTGTATAATATGCTAATTAGCCTCTAGGTGCAGGGGGGGCGTTGCCCGTGCTCCTAGAGGCTCCGTTCTCCCACCTCTGGCCACGCCCTGCTACACTAGATTGACAGAGGCCGGCATCGTTGGTCTCCTACCTCCGGCCCTGTCTGCAGTGTATATTTCGCGCTGTTCAGTATTCGGCACAGGCGCAGTGAGTGAAGGGCGCTCGTCGGCTGCCAGCTTCCTCACTGCGCCTGCGCCAAATACTGAACGGCGTGAGATTTACACTGCAGACAGGGCCGGAGGTAGGAGACCAACGATGCCTGGCCCTGTCAATCTAGTGTAGCAGGGCGTGGCTAGAGGTGGGAGAACAGAGCCTCTAGGAGCACGGGCAACGCCCCCCCTGCACCTAGAGGCTAATTAGCATATTATAAAAGTTCGTTTTTCTCAATAACGGCGGCAGGCAGTGAGATGGCACTAATATAGTTATGTTCAGCTGACATTAGCACATCGCTAATGTCAGCCAGCTTAATGCCCATTTTTCAGGTGACAGAAACCCGTTAAAGGGGTCCTCTCACTTCAGCAATTGGCATTTATCATGTAGAGAAAGTTAATGCAAGGCACTTACTAATGTATTGTGATTGTCCATATTGACTCTTTTCCATTACATTATACACAGCACGTATCCGTGGTTATTACCACCGTGTAATCCAGCAGCAGTGGCCGTGCTTACTCACTATAGGTAAAGGTGTTGGCCTATGAGCACTTCCAGCCTTTCCCTATAGTGTGTAAGCAGGGCCGGCGCCACCAGTAAGGCGACTTAGGCAGTTGCCTAGGGCGACATTTAGCAGGGGGCCCCCGTTGCAGTGTAAAAAAAAAAAAAGTTGGTTATATAAGTTCGGCCGGCCGGCGGCGCCCCTCATGCTGCGCCTCCTGAGCGGCTGAGCGCTTGCCGCTCTAAAGAATCTCCGGCCGCCAGCTCAGTGCTGCGCAGCCAGCCTGCGCCTGCTGTCATTCTGTGTCTGCTCTGTGCTGTCTGTGGCCGAGCACTGTTTGGTCCGTGGTACAGGAGCTTTTGTTTCCTGTACCCGGCCGGACTGACAGGAAGTGCTCACTTAGTGTGCACTTCCTTTCAGTCCAGCCGGGTACAGGAAACAAATGCTCCTGTACCGCGGACCGAACAGAGCTCGGCCACGCTACACTAGAGAGGGGGGGGGGGGGCTGCAATGAGAGTGACAAGGGGGGGGCTGCAATGAGAGTGACAAGGAAGGGGGGGCTGCAATGAGAGTGACAAGGAAGGGGGGGGCTGCAATGAGAGTGACAAGGAAGGGGGGGCTGGAATGAGAGTGACAAGGGGGGGCTGCAATGAGAGTGACAAGGAAGGGGGGGCTGCAATGAGAGTGACAAAGAAGGGGGGGCTGCAATGAGAGTGACAAGGGGGGGCTGCAATGAGAGTAACAAGGAAGGGGGGGCTGGAATGAGAGTGACAAGGGGGGGCTGCAATGAGAGTGACAAGGAAGGGGGGGCTGCAATGAGAGTGACAAGGGGGGGGGGCTGCAATGAGAGTGACAAGGAAGGGGGGGCTGCAATGAGAGTGACAAGGAAGGGGGGGGGGGCTGGAATGAGAGTGACAAAGGGGGGCTGCAATGAGAGTGACAAGGAAGGGGGGGGCTGGAATGAGAGTGACAAGGGGGGGCTGCAATGAGAGTGACAAGGAAGGGGGGGGTTGCAATGAGAGTGACAAGGAAGGGGGGGCTGCAATGAGAGTGACAAGAAAGGGGGGGCTGGAATGAGAGTGACAAGGGGGGGCTGCAATGAGAGTGACAAGGAAGGGGGGGCTGCAATGAGAGTGACAAAGAAGGGGGGGCTGCAATGAGAGTGACAAGGGAGGGCTGCAATGAGAGTAACAAGGAAGGGGGGGGCTGGAATGAGAGTGACAAGGAAGGGGGGGTTGCAATGAGAGTGACAAGGAAAGGGGGGCTGCAATGAGAGTGACAAGAAAGGGGGGGCTGGAATGAGAGTGACAAGGGGGGGCTGCAATGAAAGTGACAAGGAAGGGGGGGGGGCTGGAATGAGAGTGACAAGGGGGGGCTGCAATGAGAGTGACAAGGAAGGGGGGGGCTGGAATGAGAGTGACAAGGGGGGGGGGCTGCAATGAGAGTGACAAGGAAGGGGGGGGCTGCAATGAGAGTGACAAGGAAGGGGGGGGGCTGCAATGAGAGTGACAAGGAAGGGGGGGCTGCAATGAGAGTGACAAGAAAGGGGGGGCTGAAATGAGAGTGACAAGGGGGGGGCTGCAATGAGAGTGACAAGGAAGGGGGGGCTGGTATGAGAGTGACAAGGGGGGGCTGCAATGAGAGTGACAAGGAAGGGGGGGCTGGAATGAGAGTGACAAGGAAGGGGGGGGCTGCAATGAGAGTGACAAGGAAGGGGGGCTGCAATGAGAGTGACAAGGAAGGGGGGCTGCAATGAGAGTGACAAGGAAGGGGGGGCTGCAATGAGAGTGACAAGGAAGGGGGGGGCTGGAATGAGAGTGACAAGGGGGGGCTGCAATGAGAGTGACAAGGAAGGGGGGGGTTGGAATGAGAGTGACAAGGGGGGGCTGCAATGAGAGTGACAAGGAAGGGGGGGGGGGCTGGAATGAGAGTGACAAGGGGGGGCTGCAATGAGAGTGACAAGAAAGGGGGGGCTGCAATGAGAGTGACAAGGAAGGGGGGCCAGAATGAGAGTGACAAGGGGGGGTTGCAATGAGAGTGACAAGAAAGGGGGGGGCTGGAATGAGAGTGACAAGGAAGGGGGGGGGGGGCTGCAATGAGAGTGACAAGGAAGGGAGGGGCTGCAATGAGAGTGACAAGGAAGGGGGGCTGCAATGAGAGTGACAAGGAAGGGGGGGGGCTGCAATGAGAGTGACAAGAAAGGGGGGGGCTGCAATGAGAGTGACAAGAAAGGGGGGGCTGCAATGAGAGTGACAAGGAAGGGGGGGGCTGCAATGAGAGTGACAAGAAAGGGGGGGGGCTGGAATGAGAGTGACAAGGGGGGGCTGCAATGAGAGTGACAAGGAAGGGGGTGGGGGGCTGCAATGAGAGTGACAAGGAGGGGGGGGCTGGAATGAGAGTGACAAGGAAGGGGGGGGGGCTGTAATGAGAGTGACAAGGAAGGGGGGCTGCACTGGAGAGTGACAAGGAAGGGGGGCTGCAATGAGAGTGACAAGGAAGGGGGGCTGCAATGAGAGTGACAAGGAAGGGGGGGGGCTGGAATGAGAGTGACAAGGAAGGGGGGGCTGCAATGAGCGTGACAAGGGAGGGGGGGGGGGTAAAATGAGAGTGACAAGGGAGGGGGGAACTGGAATGAGAGTGACAAGGGAGGGGAGGGTAAAATGAGAGTGACAAGGGGGGGGGGGTAAAATGAGTGACAAGGGAGGGGGGGCTGGAATGAGAGTGACAAGGGAGGGGGGGGGGGCTGGAATGAGAGTGACAAGGGGGGGAGGGAGGGGGGGGGAAGAGAGTGACAAGGGAGTCCCCAGAGCCAGAACAAGAGCCAGAGACCAGATCATCTTATTGTCCTGGTGGTAAGTAGACAATGCAATATGTTTATTATGTAATTGTTTAGTTATTAATACTACATTGGAGACTAATTTACCTCACATTTAGGGTCCATTCACACATCCATGTGTGTTTTGCGGATCCACAAAACACGGACAACAGCAATGTGCGTTCTGCATTTTGCAGGCACTAAGAGAATATGCCTATTCTTGTCCGCTATTGCGGACAAGAATAGGACATGTTCTATTTTTTTCAGGATCGGAATTGCGGATCCCATAGAAATGTATGGGTCCGCAATTCCGTTCCGCAAAAAGAGACAGCTACAAGAAGCTGGATTAACCCTAAGGGAAACATAGCAGTTCTTTTAATTTAAAAGCTGAGAAAGGGGTGGAACATATGTGATGTCATGATATGGGCAGATCATCTGATAAGGGGAAAGGCGGGGGGGGGGCAGCAATTTTTATCTTGCCTAGGGCGGCAAAAATCCTTGCACCGGCCTTGTGTGTAAGCACGGCCACCACTGCTGGATTACATGTGGTAATATCTACGGATACATGCTGTATATAATGTGATGGGAAGGAGGCAATATGGACAATTGTAACGCCCCAGAGGTGCATAACCACTTCTGCACCCTGCTACTATCTGTAATGGGCTAGTGTCATGTCATTTATGTATTTATTTCCAGGTCCTGTACAATGTGCATTCATAATATTGTTATGTAACTGTTCAACTGTAATATGCCTGGCTCACCAGCAGGTGGCAGCAACTATAACGGAACCTACACTTAGAGAGAATGGAACTCACCATTCTATTCTCCCCTCCTTTCTTGGTCAGAAGTGGGCCAGTCCTGTTTGCTACCAGAAGGAGGTAGGGAGTTCTGGTGTGTTCTGGTTGAGACTCCATGTTGGAGCTGCCAGGATTCTAACCTATTCCCTGGCATAATCCAGTCAGACTACATAGAGAAGTTGCAGCAACCTGCAGAAGCAGAGATTCCATTTAAGTATGTTAGTACAACATAGCCAAAGAGAAACCGATGTAGCAGTGTTGAGATTGTTTGCCTGCCAGAGTTAATGCTAAAGCCTGCTGGAACCAAGATAAAGTCTGTAAACCGCTCGGAGAAACGTTTATGCAAAATAAAACTGCCATTGAACTTCATCACAAGGTCTAGACTCAAATATTTCTTCAAATCCCTCAATTGTTTACCCTATTCGTCTGCTTCAGAGCCAACGCTTGGGGTTCCAGCGTATCCAGGTAGGAGCACAGTGACACGTGCACAAAACATTAAGGGACATTATAGACCACCCTATATCACTCGGCCATTCCTACACCTGGGTACCAACACCATTTCTTAAAGGGACTCCGTCCCGTTGTTGCTTCATTGCAACTGACTTCCCAAAACAGTATTTACGTGTGTGTCCTTGTACCACAAAGCCTGTAGAATAAACACTATCTACTCTTGTGCTTGGAAACCCCCTATATCTGTAAAACCCTCTACAAGAGACTTTATTGCATTTACTTACTGCTGGAGAGTGTGAATCTACATCAATTGCAGCACTGTGGCAAAACAGGGGTTAATCGGCCATCTTGGATCTGGGCATCGTGTATTGAAAGGAAGACATCCACCCAGCAGAGGGGAGGGAACCAAACAGCCCGCCTCTACAGAGGAACCATTCTTGCAGCAGAAGGATCTAAAGTGCTCCATACAAGTTCCCAGAAGGACAAAGAAATCGACTGCACCCCTACAGGAAGTGAAGCAGCGGCCATCTTGAAAAAGGGAAAATACAGGTACCTTACGTCCTAACCTGTGCCCCTGTGGACTGGTTAGGACAGGTGGAACTTTTAATAATTAAAACTAAATGAACATACGCCCTCCCTCCCCCAATAAAGAGGGGGCGTCACCCCCAGGCCCTTGTGTTTTTTTTCTGTCCTCTGAACAGATAGGACGGGTGGTCCCCCCTCCTCCGTTTCTTCGGAGGTGGTGGTGGTTTTCCTTTTGCTTCTTTTAGCGGGGAGAGCGCTTTGCCGCCATTCTCGTCGGGACGTTCGGTTGCGTCCTGACTGTGCTGAGGCCGGGGGTGGTCTCTTGCTCTAGGCACTCACCTCTGCAGGAGTGCCTCGCTCGGCGTTGTCCCCATGCGGTAGCGGGGTCCAGCGTGTGCAGCTGGGCGCCGCCATCTTGGGGAAGTGTCATCATGTGATGTCACTTCCCTTCTCCGCCCAGCCGATAGTAGATGTCGGTCTGTGTATGGAGCCCCGCCCCTTCCGGGCAGAGCTTGAGCTTTTGGTGCCAGTTAGGTCTATTTAAAGCTGGGTTTTCTCCCAGTTCGGTCTCCTGGAGCGCAGATTTATCTTGAATCTGTTTTCCTTGAGATTTGTTGTGGTTGCAGTTTTGCTTGCAAGTTCTTGTTTCTTGCGAGTTCTGGTTTCTTGCGGTTAGCAATTACTTCTGGGTAAAGACCCTGAGGTTTTTTGATAATTGTCTTTTTTCCTCCAAATTTTGCGGTTAATTCTTTTTTCTTGTATTACAGTCATGTCTTCTACCGGGGACGGTGATCGGGAACCCAGCAGAAAGAATTCTGGCAAAAGACGTCACCTGCAATGCCATGATTGCCAGATTGTGCTTGAAGACAGCTATGCGTTTTCCCGATGCCCGTCATGTAGGGCCAAAGCACTCCCCCAGCAGGAACCGACGGTCCATGACGTGGTAGACTGGGTGAAGGGCTACATGGAATCGAACATAAGCCAGATGAACTCTTCCATAGAAGAATTGAAACATGCTTTGGTGTCCAAACACCAACGACCTTCCTCTCCTCATCGGGCCATGGAGGTGTCGGGGGCTCAGGATTTAAGAGAGGGATCGATCTCTTCCTCCTCTGAGGACGAAGATGTTTTTTCTTATTTTTTTCCTCCTGAGAAAGCCCAGCGGCTGTTAAGATCCATCCGGTCGGGGGACCAGGACGTTGATCTGGGGGAAGCCTAATCTTCTGCCTCCAAGGGGTCCAGGGCCTTTAACGCAGATAGTTGCCTCTTGTCGTTAATGAAGACAGGGTGGAAGAAACCGGAGAAGGGTCCTGTATTGACCAAGAGGTTCAAGTCGGTTTTTCCTTTGAAAGAGGATCAGGTGTCATCCTGGGGGCCTGTCCCGAAGGTGGACATGGCCATTTCTAAATTGTCTAAGAGGACCTTTATTCCATCGGACGACTGGTCAAGCCTCCAAGATCTGATGGACCAGAAGGCGGATTGCGCCCTTAGGCGTGTTTACTCCTCGGCTTCTGCCGCCACCTCAGTCGCTATTGCGTCCTCGAAAGTGCCGAATTTTCTCAGAACGAGGTTCGCCCAGGTGCAGTCTGACCTGGACCAGGGGGTCTCTAGGGATGACATCCTGGCCTCCTGTAGGACGGCCAGCTTAGCCATCGACTTGCTGTGTGACGCTGCTCCACAACAGTTGAAGTTGGCATCCAAATCCATGGCGCTTTCAACCGCCATGGTTGAAGCCTTGGAAAGCAGACACTACATCCAAGCACAACCTTTGCGCTATGGCTTACGAACCCGGCAAGCTTTTTGGGGCAGAGCTGGACCAAATAATGGAAGGGCTGTCGGACAAAAAGGGCAAGTCCCTTCCTCAACAGTCCTTTCGTGGTCGGGGCAAAAGGTATGGTTCCAGGCTGGAACCTCAACCTGTCGCCCAGAGAGGTTGGGGTTCCCGGAGAGGAGGAAGATCCTCTAGGGGATCTAGGCCCCCCAAGAAGTCCTCGACGCTCTGACTGCGGGCCTCCTCGAGGCTCTTGGTATCTAGCTGGTCTTATTGGATGTTCAGTGCTCCCTGCTCCCCACAGTCCCGTAGGCGGTCGCCTCAACATTTTCTAGGTTTTTGGCAGGATCATATCTAGGACCAATGGATCCTTCGCATCATTTCACAAGGCTACCTTGTGGACTTGAGCAGTCCGCCCGCAGACAAGTTCGTCCAGACAAGGCTACTTCCCTGAAGCAAGCAAAGAGTTCTAGAGAGCTATGTTCTAGAATATCTTCAGAAGGGGGCTTTAGAGGAGGTCCCTCTCCAAGAGAGGGGAGCAGGGATTTATTCCCCAGTTTTTCTGGTACCCAAGACTACTGGAGGGTGAAGGATGATTATAGATTTGAGGTACTTCAATCGATTCATCAAACTAAAGTAGTTCCGTATGGAAACTATCCAGTCAGTGACCAATCTTCTTTTGCCGGGGGATTTCTTGGCAACCTTGGACCTCAAGGATGCTTATCTCCATATTCCCATCCATCCTGGGTCCAGAAGATTCTTAAGGATCGCGGTACAGATGAGGGTGGTCCTAAAACATTTCCAGTTTGTAGCCCTCCTGTTTGGGATTTCTTCAGCCCCACACACTTTTACCAAGGTGGTGGTGTCCGTGGTGGCCACTCTAAGGCTTCAGGGTTTGAGCATAGTTCCTTACCTAGACGATTGGCTCCTCAGAGCCCCTTCCCAAGCGATCCTGTCCCAACACATTCAACGGGCCTTTGCCTTCCTTCATCAGCTAGGATGGATAATCAACTGGGGCAAGTCCCAACTTCTGCCTCGGTAAGGTTCCTGGGGTTCGTGGTGGATTCAGTAAAGATGACTATTCATCTCACTCCCGAGAGAAGGCGATCCGTTCAGCAGACAGCCCGTTCTCTCTCAATACCACGAGAGGTAACGATCCGTACATTGATGAAAATGTTGGGACTAATGTCTTCAACCGCAGAGGCGGTGCCTTGGGCATTATGGCATCTGCATCCGCTTCAGTCGGAGGTACTAGCCAAGTAGAATCACAGTCCGGTGGGACTCAATGCCGTGCACTCCCTGTCTTACCATGCCCAATCCTCCCTAAGATGGTGGTCTCACCTCGAGGACGGCAAGTCCCTGATCCAGCCCTCATGGATCATACTTACTTCAGATGCATCCCTAGTAGGTTGGGGAGCTCATCTTCTGGACAAGACAGTCCAAGGATCTTGGACACCACAGGAGAAATCATTGTCATCGAATCTCCTGGAGATCATAGCGATCAGATTAGCTCTTTTTCATTTTGCTCCCTTCATTCGAGGGAAGGCAGTGAAGGTACAGTCAGACAGCATGACCGCTGTATTGTACATCAACAAGCAGGGAGGCATGAGGTCACAAGGTCTCCTGAGAGAGATAGGGGTGATATTGGATTGGGTAGAACTGAACATCACCCACTTATCAGCCGTTCACATTCGCGGAGTTCACAATGTGATCGCGGATCGTCTGAGCTGAGGTCTTCCAACCGGAGAATGGTCACTTCATCCAGGGGGCTTCAAGGAGATAACGCTCAGGTGGGGCATGCCAGAGATCGATCTCATGGCAATGAGGTTAAACACCAAGGTGGAGGACAACCCGGTGGCAATAGATGCACTGTCAATCCCGTGGAGGTTCAGGCTGGCCTACATCTTCCCTCCAATTTCCTTGATACCGAGGGTCTTGATGAAAATCAGGCAGGACCAAGCGTCAGTCATTGCCATCATTCCATACTGGCCAAAGAGAGCTTGGTTAACCCAACTCTTCCAGATGAGTTGGGTTCAATTTTGGAGGCTTCCCCCAGAGAGAGTACTGGTGTCGGGGGACACTCAGATCTCCTCAAATCTTCAAATGTTCAACCTGACAGCCTGGAGGTTGATCAGTCCCTTCCAAGGATAGAAGGGCTATCGGGGTCTGTCTTGAGAACCTTAGAGCACTCCAGATCGAAAGCTACTAACAAGTACTACTCAAGAATTTGGAGAAAAAAAAATCATCTTGGTGTTTTATGCATCATCACACATCCACTGAGGCTTCCATACCGGTCATTCTTCAGTTTCTGCAAGATGATCTGGACTAGGGGTTGTCACCTTCTACCCTCAAAGTGCAGGTTTCAGCGATTTCAGCCTGTCTCAACAGGTCTATTTTTCAAGAGCCCCTTATTAAGAGGTTCCTGAAGGGAGCTTCACGATTAAAACCTACAGTAATTAGACCTGTCCCTGTTTGGGATTTAACGGTCGTGCTCAGGGGGTTATCATCATCCCCCCCCCCTTTGAGCCCCTAGAGGAGGTGGGATTCAGGTTCCTTACCTGGAAGATCACTTTTTTGTTGGCCATTACCTCTGCAAAGCGAGTTGGGGAGCTCCAGGCATTTTCCGCTTTTGAGCCATACACTAAGTTCCTGCAAGACCGGGTGCTACTTAGATTCTTGCCTACCTGTATTCCAAAGGTGCCTTCTTTTAACAACATTAACCAGGTGATTTCCCTTCCGACTTTGGTTCCACTCCCCTCCTCTGGAAGCCCTGGAAAGAGGGCTTCACACCCTCGACATTTCGAGATGTCTTAACCACTTCCCATCTGGGCCCTTTGCCCCCTTCCTGACCAGGCCAAATTTTGCAAAACTGACATATCTCACTTTATGTGGTAATAACTTTGGAACGCCTTTATTTATCCAAGTCATTCAGAGATTGTTTTCTCGTGACACATTGTACTTCATGATAGTCATAAATTTGAGTCAAAATATTTCACCTTTATTTATGAAAAAATCCCAAATTTACCCAAAAATTTGAAAAATTCGCAATTTTCTAAATTTCAATTTCTCCGCTTTTAAAACAGAAAGTGATATCTCATAAAATATTTATTATTTAACATTCCCCATATGTCTACTTTATGTTGGCATCATTTTGGAAATGTCATTTTATTTTTTTAGGACGTTAGAAGGCTTAGAAGTTTAGAAGCAATTCTTCAAATTTTTAAGAAAATTGCCAAAACCCACTTTTTAAGGACCAGTTCAGGTCTGAAGTCACTTTGTGGGGCCTACATAGTGGATACCCCCATAAATGACCCCATTGTAGAAACTACACCCCTCAAGGTATTCAAAACCGATTTTACAAACTTTTTTAACCCTTTAGGCGTTCCACAAGAATTAAAGGAAAATGGAGATCAAATTTTTAAATTTCACTTTTTTGGCAGATTTTCCATTTTAATCAATTTTTTTCTTTAACACATCGATGGTTAACAGCCAAACAAAACTCAATATTTATTACCCAGATTCTGCGGTTTACAGAAACACCCCACATGTGGTCGTAAACTGCTGTATGGGCACACGGCAGGGCGCAGAAGGAAAGGAACTCCACATGGTTTTTAGATGCCATGTCCCATTTGAAGCCCCCTGATGCACCCTTACAGTAGAAACTCCCAAGAAGTGACCCCATTTTGGAAACTAGGGGATAAGGTGCCAGTTTTATTAGTACTATTTTTGGGTACATATGATTTTTTGATCATTCATTATAACACTTTATGGGGCAAGGTGACCAAAAAATTGGTTGTTTTAGCACAGTTTCTATTTATTTATTTTTACAGCGTTCACCTGAGGGGTTCAGTCAAGTGACATTTTTATAGAGCAGATTGTTACGGACGTGGCGATACCTAATATGTATACTTTTTCTCATTTATTAAAGTTTTACACAATAATAGCATTTTTGAAACCCAAAAATTATGTTTTAATGTGTCCATGTTCTGAGAGCTATAGTTTTTTTATTTTTTGAGAGATTTTCTTATGTAGGGGCTCATTTTTTGCGGGATGAGGTGACGGTTTTATTGGTACCATTTTGTGGGACATACGCGTTTTTGATCACTTGGTGTTGCACCTTTTGTGATGCAAGGTGACAAAAATTTCTTGTTTTGACACAGTTTTTTTTTTTTTTTTTTTACGGTGTTCACCCGAGGGGTTAGGTCATGTGATATTTTTATAGAGCTGGTTTTTACGGACGCGGCAATACCTAATATGTATACTTTTTTTTATTTGTTTCACTTTAACACAATAATAGCATTTTTGAAACCAAAAAAATGATGTTTTAGTGTCTCCATGTTCTAAGAGCTATAGTTTTTTTATTTTTTGAGAGATTTTCTTATGTAGGGGCTCATTTTTTGCGGGATGAGGTGACGGTTTTATTGGTACCATTTTGTGGGACATACGCATTTTTGATCACTTGGTGTTGCACCTTTTGTGATGCAAGGTGACAAAAATTGCTTGTTTTGACACAGTTTTTTTTATTTATTTTTTACGGTGTTCACCCGAGGGGTTAGGTCATGTGATATTTTTATAGAGCTGGTTTTTACGGACGCGGCAATACTAAATATGTCTATTTTATTTTATTTTTTCTATTTTTAATTTTTTTTTTTATTCCTTACTTGGGATTTTTTTTTTTTTTACATGTGAAACTTTTTTTTATTTTATTTTTTCAACCCTTTATTTTATTTTTATTTTATTTTACACTTTTCGTCCCCCATAAGGTCATACAAGACCTCTGGGGGACATTTACTTCACTTTTTTTTTTTTTTTACACTGTTGATTTCTCCTGTAACTGGGGCTGACATAGTAGCCCCAGTTACAGGACAAATGCACCCCTATAGAGGCTGTACAGCAGCAATCCTGCGCTGTACAGCCTCACAGCAGGGCTGATCGAGGTCTCTGAGAGACCTCACACAGCTCCTGCACACTCCGGTCACGGCGGTCACATGACCGCCGGGCCGGAACAGGAAGCGCACAGCGCTTCCTGCTCTGCAGACACAGCGCTCGGTGAGCGCTGTGTCTGCAGCGATCGTGAAGGCAGGGACACCTGGGCACTGTCCCTGCCTTGTCTTAGGGTTGCCCTGCTGTCACTGACAGCGGGCAACCCGATCAGCAGCTGCACGATTAGCGTGCAGCTGCTATTTCTGACAGGACGTTTTAAAACGTGCTGTCAGAAATAGACGTCCACCCATAGGACGTTTATATCCTATGGGCGGACGTGAAGCGGTTAAGATTTACCTGGAACGCTCCAAGGTATTTAGGAGAGATGAGAACCTCCTTATCCTCTTTTCCGGTACCCACAAGGGGAGGAAAGCCTCTAAGCCCTCCATCAGTCGATGGATTAAGGAGGCGATTCGGGAGTCCTATATCTCTCAGGTTTCGGAGCCTCCTGAGTTTGTAAGGGCCCACTCTACACGGGCAGTGGCTACTTCTTTTGCAGAGAGAAGCTCGATTCCATTGGATGTGATCTGTAAGTCAGCTTCTTGGAGTTCTCACTCCACCTTTATCTCACACTATAGAGTGGATTCTAGAATACATAGCTATTCCTCATTTGGCCGGACAGTATTAGCTTCCGCGAGGCATGAGGACCCTCCCATGGGTGTTTCTTCTTGCTAAATCCCCATTTGTGCCACTGGTTAGGACGTAAAGGAATCGTTATTTTCTAACGATAATTTGTTTTCCCTTAGTCCTAACAGTGGCACACAAATATCCCCCCCCTTATACTTTAAAGCTGTTGTTTTTTCTCTTTTTTACTTGTAACTACACAAGGGCCTGGGGGTGACGCCCCCTCTTTATTGGGGAGGGAGGGTGTATGTTCATTCAGTTTTAATTTATTAAAACTTCCACCTGTTCTTACCAGTCCACAGGGGCAGAATACCCCATTTGTGCCACTGTTAGGACTAAGGGAAAACAAATTATCGTTAGAAATTAACGGTTCCTTTTGCCCTGGATCCTGAGAAGCAATGTCCAGAGGTCTGGGGGAGTATTGCTGGGGAAAATAACCTTGCTAAAGACTGTTAGGGGCCATTATCGGCCTGCCAGAGTATCATACTCCCCAAAATTGAGCAGTTGCAACGACACTTAAAGGAGCCATGCACCAATTCTGCTACCGTCACCCATAGCAACGTGTACTTAAATTGCATTTTAGCTTACATTGACCCCTCTAGTCTGGTACAGAGTATCAAAAGCCATGTCTGACAGCGAAGATAGCACCCACTTGGACCGCAGTGTTCCACCTGCACCATCAGCAGATGCAGCCACTTTCATCATGCCTCTAACTATTACATTAATGGAGTCAGAGAGGGACTGCCCTGTGGCCATTGTCATTGCCACTAGGGACTTTCAACCACTGCCACAACAGCAAAGAAGACTTCCAGTCCCTCTGGAAGGGAGCAGCGGGCCATCTGCCAGGTGAAGGTTACCACCGTTGCCCCTGACTACTGGAGTAGCAGAGCCAGAAAAGAGCCAGTCTGTGGCCATTATCACTGCCACTACAGAAATCTCTGGGCCTACTACTACTGCTGCTGTACAGCCTGAGCCCACTAAACAGGAGCACTGCCCTGAGCTGTGCGAGGATAAGGAGGAGTCCACTGATACTGCTCCATGTACTCCGGAACCACCACCGAATCCAGAGCTTCTTGCCATGAATGACCAAGAGTCTATCCTTTATTGCTGTCCGGAGAATCTGTCACCTACCAGGAAAAGGCCAAGGCTTACAGAGGATCCTCCAAAAGAGGATGATCCTGCATTTCCAAGTTTTGCCACAGAAGGCCACCAGGAGATCGCAGATTAAGTTTCTGCCGGAGATACAGCTGCAGAGAGCACCAGAGCTAGCAGTTACAGCAATGAGGATGTCCCACAGCTTAAAGAAGGACTTTTGCACCCTCAATTATGGGACCCAGGAGGAAGACTTTAGGTCCCTTATCTAAGGAGACCTCATGCTGTGAGAGAAAACCATCCATTCTATTACTGGAGCCACAACGGGGACTGCTTCTAAAGGGTAAGGGCTCTTTCACACTTGCGTTCTTGTCTTCCGGCATAGAGTTCCGTCGTCGGGGCTCTATGCCGGAAGAATCCTGATCAGGATTATCCTAATGCATTCTGAATGGAGAGAAATCCGTTCAGGATGCATCAGGATGTCTTCAGTTCCGGAACGGAACGTTTTTTGGCCGGAGAAAATACCGCAGCATGCTGCGCTTTTTGCTCCGGCCAAAAATCCGGAACACTTGCCGCAAGGCCGGATCCGGAATTAATGCCCATTGAAAGGCATTGATCCGGATCCGGCCTTAAGCTAAACGTCGTTTCGGCGCATTGCCGGATCCGACGTTTAGCTTTTTCAGAGTGGTTACCATGGCTGCCAAGACGCTAAAGTCCTGGCAGCCATGGTAAAGTGTAACGGGGAGCGGGGGAGCAGCATACTTACCGTCCGTGCGGCTCCCAGGGCGCTCCAGAGTGACGTCAGGGCGCCCCACGCTCATGGATCATGTGATCGCATGGATCACGTCATCCATGCGCATGGGGCGCTCTGACGTCATTCTGGAGCGCCCGGGGAGCCGCACGGACGGTAAGTATACCGCTCCCCCGCTCCCCGCTCCTACTATGGCAACCAGGACTTTATTAGCGTCCTGGGTGCCATAGTAACACTGAAAGCATTTGGAAGACGGTTCCGTCTTCAAATGCTTTCAGTACACTTGCGTTTTTCCGGATCCGGAGTGTAATTCCGGCAAGTGGAGTACATGCCGGATCCGGACAACGCAAGTGTGAAAGAGGCCTTAGAGAATTGTTGGTCTTTTCCATTTTGTTGCCCTGTTTTACCTCTTGCCAAGAAGAGCTCAGATTAAGGCTCCATCCATCAGTCAAAAAACTATCTCCAGCTTGTGCACATTGGCTCCATACCTCATGGGGATTGCAAATTAAATTTTTTCCTTTTTGCATTATATGTTCCAGTTTTGCAACATTACAAGCCTGCACCTAAAGAAAGGACTCAAACGTGCACCTGAGCTCTTTGTGATTTCTATTGTGACATTTTTTGCACTATATTTTTTGCACTCAAGTTCTAAGGTTCTGCAATGTTCAAGCACTTTAGCCCATTGTATGGACTCTGTTACAGGTAAAACAATGCGACCTATTATGCACTTTTTGAATGGACTTTGGACTTTATACTGTTAGGCCTCCTGCACACGAACGTATTTTTTTGCGGTCCGCAAAAACGGGTCCCGTTTTTCCGTGATCCGTGACCGTTTTTTCGTCCCTGGGTCTTCCTTGATTTTTGGAGGATCCACGGACATGAAAAAAAAGTCGTTTTGGTGTCCGCCTGGCCGTGCGGAGCCAAACGGATCCGTCCTGAATTACAATGCAAGTCAATGGGGACGGATCCGTTTGACGTTGACACAATATGGTGCAATTTCAAACGGATCCGTCCCTATTGACTTACAATGTAAAGTCTGGAGTCCCTTTTATACCATCGGATCGGAGTTTTCTCCAATCCGATGGTATATTTTAACTTGAAGCGTCCCCATCACCATGGGAACGCCCCTATGTTAGAATATACTGTCGGATATGAGTTAGATCGTGAAACCTCATTTCCGACAGTATATTCTAACACAGAGGCGTTCCCATGGTGATGGGGACGCTTCTAGTTAGAATATACTACAAACTGTGTACATGACTGCCCCCTGCTGCCTAGCAGCATCCGATCTCTTACAGGGGGCCGTGATCAGCACAATTAACCCCTCAAGTGCTGCACCTGAAGGGGTTAATTGTACTATCATATCCCCCTGTAAGAGATCAGGGCTGCCAGGCAGCAGGGGGCAGACCCCCCCCCTCCCCAGTTTGAATATCATTGGTGGCCAGTGCGGCCCCCCCCCCCCTTCCTCCCTCTATTGTAATAATTCGTTGGTGGCACAGTGTGCGGACCCCCCGCCCCCCCCCTTCCTCCCTCTATTGTAATAAATCGTTGGTGGCACAGTGTGCGCCCCCCATCGGCCCCCCCTCCCTCTATAGCATTAACAACATTGGTGGCCAGTGTGCGGCCTCCCATCTCTCCCCCCCCCCCCCCCCCGATCATTGGTGGCAGCGAGTTACTAGCAATAGTACAATAGTAAAAGATTCATACTTACCTGGGAGCTGTGATGTTCGTGTCCGGCCGGGAGCTCCTCCTACTGGTAAGTGACAGTTCATTTAGCAATGCGCCGCACAGACCTGAGGCTGTCACTTACCAGTAGGTGGAGCTCCCGGCCGGACACGAACATCGCAGCAGCAGGTAAGTATGAATCTTCTACTATTGTACTATTGCTAAGTAACCATGGCAACCAGGACTGTAGTAGCGTCCTGGTTGCCATGGTTACCGATCGGAGCCCCAGCGATTAAACTGGGACTCCGATCGGAACTCCGCTGCCACCAATGATGGGGGGGGGGGAGATGGAAGGCCGCACACTGGCCACCAATGTTGTTAATGCTATAGAGGGAGGGGGGGCCGATGGGGGGCGCACACTGTGCCACCAACGAATTATTACAATAGAGGGAGGGAGGGGGGGGGCGCACACTGTGCCACCAACGAATTATTACAATAGAGGGGGGGGGGCCGCACTGGCCATCAATGATATTCAAACTGGGGAGGGAAGGGGGTCTGCCCCCTGCTGCCTGGCAGCCCTGATCTCTTACAGGGGGATATGATAGTACAATTAACCCTTTCAGGTGCCGCACCTGAAGGGGTTAATTGTGCTGATCACGGCCCCCTGTAAGAGATCGGGTGCTGCCAGGCAGCAGGGGGCAGTCTTGTACACAGTTTGTAGTGTATTCTAACTAGAAGCGTCCCCATCACCATGGGAACGCTTCTGTGTTAGAATATACTGTCGGTTATGAGTTTTCACGAAGTGAAAACTCAGCTTTGAAAAAGCTTTATGCAGACGGATCTTCGGATCCGTCTGTATAAAAACTAACCTACGGCCACGGATCACGGACACGGATGCCAATCTTGTGTGCATCCGTGTTCTTTCACGGACCCATTGACTTGAATGGGTCCGTGAACCGTTGGCCGTGAAAAAAATAGGACAGGTCATATTTTTTTCACGGCCAGGAAACACGGATCACGGATGCGGCTGCAAAACGGTGCATTTTCCGATTTTTCCACGGACCCATTGAAAGTCAATGGGTCCGCGAAAAAAAACGGAAAACGGCACAACGGCCACGGGTGCACACAACGGTCGTGTGCAGGAGGCCTTAGCCAGACAGCATCCTTGCCTCATTACTCATATGAACTGCCTCTGAGGACACTGAATACTAATGGTCCCACTTTGCCTTGTGTTAGTTAGAAAGCCTAGGTGTTATATTGTCTGATTTGCATATGCCCTTAACCTTTTTCTCTCCACAGACTTGGGAGGGGAAGGAGCCGGTATGTACTGTGTCTTTGGGATCATGTGCTATTGCTACACAGAGAAGACCAAGTGGTAGTCACAAGCAGTCTTTAAATCTTTAAAGGGTAACCCCGCTGCTAAAAAAATATGTTCCTAAGTGTCCTAAGGCACTGTTTACCATATTAGGAAAAAATGCGTAAAAGCTACCTGTTCAGTCATCCAGGTGACAAAGCGTAAAGCCTTATAAGCAGTGATGGCCAGTTCGCAGTGCTCGCCAGCGAACACATGTGGGCTGCCATCTTGACTCACAAGTCCGGCGATGCACAGGTAAGCCTTACCTGTGTCTGTGCCGGGAGCCGGTCTGAAACAAATGCGGTCACCGGGATCGCGGTTCCGAGAACAGCCCGATGAAGGCCCCCGGCGGCTGTTCTCAGAACTGCCTGCTCCCGGTGACCGCATTTGATTTCAGACCGGCTCGCGGCACAGACACAGGTAAGGGCTTACCTGTGCATCGCCGGACTTGTGAGTCAAGATGGCAGCTCGCATGTGTTCGCTGGCGAACACTGCGAACTGGCCATCACTGATTATAAGGCCTTGGTGCTTGGAAGGGAATACAGGATGAAGCTACCCTTCTATTTGCGGACTTTCATTGCACTGTGGTGGGATTACAGAGTGCAGACACCCCCGCGCTTTCTTTGGTACTACAAAAGAAAGTCAGGAATGATCGCTTGGTGCAGACTCTTTGGTTCTCTGGTTTATACTGAGAGGGAAAACTGCATAGACACCCTACTCATATGGGCAGAGACCTAGTGGTAGCCGTTGCTATATCAGTCTATGTATGTAATAAAAATAGTCTCATGCAGCACTTTAACCGCCTCCGGACCGCCTAACGCAGATTCGCGTTCCGGAGGCGGCAGCCCTGCGCAGAGTCACACATATATGCGTCATCTCGCGCGAGCCGAGATTTCCTGTGAACGCGCGCACACAGGCGCGCGCGCTCACAGGAACGGAAGGTAAGAGAGTGGATCTCCAGCCTGCCAGCGACGATCGTTCGCTGGCAGGCTGGAGATGTGTTTTTTTTAACCCCTAACAGGTATATTAAACGCTGTTTTGATAACAGCGTCTAATATACCTGCTACCTGGTCCTCTGGTGGTCCCCTTTGTTTGGATCGACCACCAGAGGACACAGGTAGCTCAGTAATATGTTGCACCAAGCACCACTACACTACACTACACCCCCCCCGTCACTTATTAACCCCTTATTCACCCTTGATCACCCTTGATCACCCCTGATCACCCCATATAGACTCCCTGATCACCCCCCTGTCATTGATTACCCCCCTATCATTGATCAACCCCCTGTAAAGCTCCATTCAGATGTCCGCATGATTTTTACGGATCCACTGATAGATGGATCGGATCCGCAAAACGCATACGGACGTCTGAATGGAGCCTTACAGGGGCGTGATCAATGACTGTGGTGATCACCCCATATAGACTCCCTGATCACCCCCCGTCATTGATTACCCCCCTGTCATTGATCACACCCCTGTAAAGCTCCATTCAGACGTCCGCATAATTTTTACGGATCCACTGATAGATGGATCGGATCCGCAAAACGCATACGGACGTCTGAATGGAGCCTTACAGGGGCGTGATCAATGACTGTGGTGATCACCCCATATAGACTCCCTGATCACCCCCCTGTCATTGATTACCCCCCTGTCATTGATCAACCCCCTGTAAAGCTCCATTCAGACGTCCGCATGATTTTTACGGATCCACTGATAGATGGATCGGATCCGCAAAACGCATACGGACGTCTGAATGGAGCCTTACAGGGGCGTGATCAATGACTGTGGTGATCACCCCATATAGACTCCCTGATCACCCCCCTGTCATTGATTACCCCCCTGTCATTGATCACCCCCCTGTAAAGCTCCATTCAGATGTCCGCATGATTTTTACGGATCCACTGATAGATGGATCGGATCCGCAAAACGCATACGGACGTCTGAATGGAGCCTTACAGGGGCGTGATCAATGACTGTGGTGATCACCCCATATAGACTCCCTGATCACCCCCCTGTCATTGATTACCCCCCTGTCATTGATCACCCCCCTGTAAAGCTGCATTCAGATGTCCGCATGATTTTTACGGATCCACTGATAGATGGATCGGATCCGCAAAACACATACGGACATCTGAATGGAGCCTTACAGGGGCGTGATCAATGACAGGGGGGTGATCACCCCATATAGACTCTCTGATCACCCCCCTGTCATTGATCACCCCCCTGTCATTGATCACCCCCCTGTCATTGATCACCCCCCATGTCATTGATCACCCCCCTGTCAGGCTCTATTCAGACATTTTTTTGGCCCAAGTTAGCGGAAATTATTTTATTTTTTTCTTACAAAGTCTCATATTCCACTAACTTGTGTCAAAAAATTAAATCTCACATGAACTCACCATACCCCTCACGGAATCCAAATGCGTAAAATTTTTTAGACATTTATATTCCAGACTTCTTCTCACGCTTTAGGGCCCCTAGAATGCCAGGGCAGTATAAATACCCCACATGTGACCCCATTTCGGAAAGAAGACACCCCAAGGTATTCCGTGAGGGGCATATTGAGTCCATGAAAGATTGAAATTTTTGTCCCAAGTTAGCGGAAAGGGAGACTTTGTGAGAAAAAAATAAAAAATATCAATTTCCGCTAACTTGTGTTAAAAAATAAAATAAATTTCTATGAACTCGCCATGCCCCTCATTGAATACCTTGGGGTGTCTTCTTTCCAAAATGGGGTCACATGTGGGGTATTTATACTGCCCTGGCATTCTAGGGGCCCCAAAGCGTGAGAAGAAGTCTGGTATCCAAATGTCTAAAAATGCCCTCCTAAAAGGAATTTTGGCACCTTTGCGCATCTAGGCTGCAAAAAAGTGTCACACATCTGGTATCGCCGTACTCAGGAGAAGTTGGGGAATGTGTTTTGGGGTGTCATTTTACATATACCCATGCTGGGTGAGAGAAATATCTTGGTCAAATGCCAACTTTGTATAAAAAAATGGGAAAAGTTGTCTTTTGCCAAGATATTTCTCTCACCCAGCATGGGTATATGTAAAATGACACCCCAAAACACATTCCCCAACTTCTCCTGAATACGGAGATACCACATGTGTGGCACTTTTTTGCAGCCTAGGTGGGCAAAGGGTCCCACATTCCAAAGAGCACCTTTAGGATTTCACAGGTCATTTACCTACTTACCACACATTAGGGCCCATGGAAAATGCCAGGGCAGTATAACTACCCCACAAGTGACCCCATTTTGGAAAGAAGACACCCCAAGGTATTCCGTGAGGGGCATGGTGAGTTCCTAGAATTTTTTATTTTTTGTCACAAGTTAGTGGAAAATGATGATTTTTTTTTTTTTTCTTACAAAGTCTCATATTCCACTAACTTGTGACAAAAAATAAAAAGTTCCATGAACTCACTATGCCCATCAGCGAATACCTTGGGGTGTCTTCTTTCCAAAATGGGGTCACTTGTGGGGTAGTTATACTGCCCTGGCATTCTAGGGGCCCAAATGTGTGGTAAGGAGTTTGAAATCAAATTCTGTAAAAAATGACCAGTGAAATCCGAAAGGTGCTCTTTGGAATATGGGCCCCTTTGCCCACCTAGGCTGCAAAAAAGTGTCACACATGTGGTATCTCCGTATTCAGGAGAAGTTGGGGAATGTGTTTTGGGGTGTCATTTTACATATACCCATGCTGGGTGAGATAAATATCTTGGCAAAAGACAACTTTGTATAAAAAAAATGGGAAAAGTTGTCTTTTGCCAAGATATTTCTCTCACCCAGCATGGGTATATGTAAAATGACACCCCAAAACACATTCCCCAACTTCTCCTGAGTACGGGGATACCAGATGTGTGACACTTTTTTGCAGCCTAGGTGGGCAAAGGGGCCCACATTCCAAAGAGCACCTTTAGGATTTCACAGGTCATTTACCTACTTACCACACATTAGGGCCCCTGGAAAATGCCAGGGCAGTATAACTACCCCACAAGTGACCCCATTTTGGAAAGAAGACACCCCAAGGTATTCCGTGAGGGGCATGGCGAGTTCCTAGAATTTTTTATCTTTTGTCACAAGTTAGTGGAAAATGATGAGGATTTTTTTTTTTTTTTTTTACAAAGTCTCATATTCCACTAACTTGTGACAAAAAATAAAAACTTCCATGAACTCACTATGCCCATCAGCGAATACCTTGGGGTGTCTTCTTTCCAAAATGGGGTCACTTGTGGGGTAGTTATACTGCCCTGGCATTCTAGGGGCCAAAATGTGTGGTAAGGAGTTTGAAATCAAATTCTGTAAAAAATTACCAGTGAAATCCGAAAGGTGCTCTTTGGAATATGGGCCCCTTTGCCCACCTAGGCTGCAAAAAAGTGTCACACATGTGGTATCTCCGTATTCAGGAGAAGTTGGGGAATGTGTTTTGGGGTGTCATTTTACATATACCCATGCTGGGTGAGAGAAATATCTTGGCAAAAGACAACTTTTACAATTGTTTTATACAAAGTTGTCTTTTGCCAAGATATTTCTCTCACCCAGCATGGGTATATGTAAAATGACACCCCAAAACACATTCCCCAACTTCTCCTGAATACGGAGATACCACATGTGTGACACTTTTTTGCAGCCTAGGTGGGCAAAGGGACCCACATTCCAAAGAGCACCTTTCGGATTTCACCAGCCATTTTTTACAGAATTTGATTTCAAACTCCTTACCACACATTTGGGCCCCTAGAATGCCAGGGCAGTATAACTACCCCACAAGTGACTCCATTTTGGAAAGAAGACATCCCAAGGTATTCGCTGATGGGCATAGTGAGTTCATGGAAGTTTTTATTTTTTGTCACAAGTTAGTGGAATATGAGACTTTGTAAGTAAAAAAAAAAAAAAAATCATCATTTTCCGCTAACTTGTGACAAAAAATAAAAAGTTCTATGAACTCACTATGCCCATCAGCGAATACCTTAGGGTGTCTACTTTCCGAAATGGAGTCATTTGTGGGGTGTTTGTACTGTCTGGCCATTGTAGAACCTCAGGAAACATGACAGGTGCTCAGAAAGTCAGAGCTGCTTCAAAAAGCGGAAATTCACATTTTTGTACCATAGTTTGTAAATGCTCTAACTTTTACCCAAACCATTTTTTTTTTACCCAAACATTTTTTTTTTATCAAAGACATGTAGAACAATAAATTTAGAGCAAAATTTATATATGGATCTCGTTTTTTTTGCTAAATTTTACAACTGAAAGTGAAAAATGTCATTTTTTTGCAAAAAAATCTTGGCAGAAGAAATGCAGCTGGACACAGTTGTAACTTGTCAGAGGAATATTTATTGAGTCCATGTGGGGCAACAAGCTTGATGGTTACAGACTCTTAAAGGGCAACTAGCATAGTCTCTCAGGGGGGGCACAGTATTTATCAGTAGAAGCGGGTGTAGTAGTTGTACCGTCTCTTTAAATAACAATAGGCTTTTTAGTGTTGAAATCTAGCAAAACTCTCCTTTCGTTGGCAGTAATGTACAGTCGTGGCCAAAAGTTTTGAGAATGACACAAATATTAGTTTTCACAAAGTTTGCTGCTAAACTGCTTTTAGATCTTTGTTTCAGTTGTTTCTGTGATGTAGTGAAATATAATTACACGCACTTCATACGTTTCAAAGGCTTTTATCGACAATTACATGACATTTATGCAAAGAGTCAGTATTTGCAGTGTTGGCCCTTCTTTTTCAGGCGGCGCTATGACATCATCATAGCACCGCCCGAGCCGGGCAGAATACAGCTCAAGAGGCCTGTGTCCTGCACCGCATCCTGACAGCTGCATGGAGGTAAGTATTAGTGTTTATTATTTTTCCTTTGCAGTATGTTGTTGGGCCTATGTGTGGAAGAGGAGGGAGAAAACTATGGGTACATTGGGGGTGCTAAAAAGGGTCATTTTTGTACTGTCACACAGAATCGGGCATTTTTTGGTCCTGACACGTTATAAGGGGACATTTGTTGTACTGGCACACATTATAAGGGCCATTTTTTGTACTGGCACACATTATAAGGGGACATTTTATACTGACACACGTTATTAGGGGGCAATTTCTGTACTGGCACACATTATAAGGGGGTATTTTTTGTACTGACACACATTATAAGGAGAATCATTACTACTGGGGGCATTACAGTGGCCCTTATTACTACTAGGGGACATGATTACTAGTATGGGAACTATGGGGGCATTATTACTTCTAGGGCACAGTGGGACATTATTACTATTGGGGGTACTGTTATCACTAAGTGCACTCTGGCAGAGAATTATTACTTTTGGTGGGACTTTTGGGAGCACTATTACTGTGGGGGGTACCTTGGCACAGTATCAGCTTAGCATAATTATCTTTGGGGTACATTATGTTCACACATTAGTGTCAGAGATGCTATTTGCTGAGCGCAGTTATTTTTTAGGGCACTGTGTGGAGATAATTTTTGAAGGGGGTACTATCTGTGTGGTACTAGTATTTCAGGGGGACTGTTTCTGCAGTATACTATTGAGGAGCACAGCAGCCACAGTATTGGGGGTGGCAGGATAGGATGTTCAGAAGGTGGGAAGATGATGGAGAAGTAGGAAACTAAGATGTCTGTTTGTCAAACTCTGCAGAGACAAGAGATGGCTGAAAGAAATCATCATGGTGGTCTGGTCCGAATGGAGAAGATGAGGAAAGAGAACATCTATATCACAGGAGACATCACTAGATGTGAAAGGTATGTAGTGTTGTATTATCCTGTATGTTTTGCAGTGCTATATGTAATGTTTTCCAAGAATGTCTTTAACAGTGGACTGGAGGAAAGTTGTTAGGTTGAGAATTTGGAATGGGGACTGGGGGGATGGGGCACAGTTCCAATTTTTGCCTCAGGCAGGAGAAAGGTTGGGTGCACCCTGCATTCTCCAAATGGCGTGGCCCCTCACAGTATGCACAGAGCTAAATATGCTGTATATTTCTTGTACCTCTCTTGCTTTCTCTACTCGGCACACAGTCCTGCAGGCCTAGGCTGCTATCAGAGTGTGAGGGCTAGGTGGTTAGTTCTCACCCCTATGCTCTAGCCTCAAATTTTCTGCGGTGCTCAACTGCAATTACAAACCCTGTCTAGGCCCTGAGGTGGATCATCTTAATAGCTAGTGTCACTCACCTCTACTGATAGCTAGCTAGACGCAGGAATCTGCAACATCTTCCAGCTCACACTCTTATTGCTGTGTTTCATTCAGTCTCTGTTAACCATCTGACAGTAAGGTCAGCCTGTGCTCCTGTATATTCCCTCTGTGGAAATTGCTAACTAAGCAAGGGTGCTGGCTCTGTGATCCCCTCATCGAACTGTGACCCAACTAAGCCTTTTTCCCACATTACTAGGCAGTTCACCCTAGCCACTAATGTGCCATCCTATACAGTGTGTATCACAGGAACACCCAGTGTGACTTTTACTATAAACAGTGCGATTCCATTACGACGCCCATCGACATCCTGCCCAAGGTATATGACCTTCAAGGTGTACGTCACCACCACCACAGGCTACCTGTGGCCTTGAATATACACCTTCTACCATGTCTCCCTACTCACAAGGCAACTGTGTAACTTTTCATATGATGACTGTGACAATATTCATATGCACACTATTTTAGGGTACTTTAACACTTGCGTTAAACTTTTCCGGCATTGAGTTCCGTCCTAGGGGCTCAATACCGGAAAAGAACTGATCAGTTTTATCCTAATGCATTCTGAATGCAGAGCAATCCGTTCAGTATGCATCAGGATGTCTTCAGTTCAGTCACTGTACAATTTTTGGACGGAGAAAATACCGCAGCATGCTGCCGTATTTTTTCTGTCCAAAATTCCGGAACACTTGCTGGAATGCCGGATCCGGCATTATTTTCCATTGAAATGCATTAATCCAGCTCTAAGTGTTCCGGGAAAAACGGATACGGTTTTGCGGTCTGCGCATAAAAATTTGAAAAAGATAAATACCGGATCCGTTTTTTCCATATGACAACCGGAGAGACTGATCCGGTATTGCAATGCATTTGTTGCGGAATCCAACAACGCAAGTGTGAAAGTACCCTTACACTTTTGATTGCCATGGCTATTGATTATTTTAACAGGTTCATATCAAGGAGATGGGTATTTCCATTCTGCTTGTCAGTCAAGTATGTGTAGTACCTAGAGGTACTAGTAATTTAAGGCTGACATGTCAGCCTGCATTTGTGGGAGGGGCGTAGGCACGCTTAAAAGGAGGCACGCCCTCTCCTTATTTGCGTGCGTTTTCGGTGCCTTTCCCACCATTAACGTCACGCCCTTTGCTGCCGTGCTGCTCATCAGGTAAGTTTTTCTGCAAGTTCCCCACCGATGCTCGTCGCTTGTTCCGGCTGCCAGGGTAAGTTAAGTGCTATCTTCCCAAACCCCCTCCCCGGCGTGCTTCTCCTCCACCGCCCGGTGCAATCACTACCCACCTTCTACTCCAGGCGATGCGGCCGGCGCGGTCCACGCTTCCGGCGCCGGCGTGCGGAGGTCACGTGGGACGCCGGGCAGCGTCACGTGACGGGCTCCCCCTCTTGGCTCCGGGCGCCACCGCGGCTTGCTCCCATTCCTGGTCCGGCCCTGTCACCCAGGGGGTGGGTCCGTCCTGAGCCGGGGCCGCGCCGGGGGGCCGGGGGTGCCGCTTCCACTCCACCGCAGCTGCTGGCCGGCGGTTGTTAGTTCAATAAAGTTAAAAAAAACCACATTTAAATCATGAACTGCACCCTGGTCTCAGGCTCCGCTGAGGTCATGCGCAAACACCAGGAATGACAGACAGTGTCTGTCATCCTAGTCCCAGTACCATTCTCCTCCCTGGGCACAAATCAAATTATTAAGACGTGTACATATATGTCAAGTTCTTGGCTTCCTGGGCGCGTTCTGGTCTGCATATTCTCCCCCTCACGTCAACAATTATTTTGCAGACCCCGGGTGCAGCGTCACTCTAGCGGCGCTCGTCAGCCAGGTTGCTCTCATTGGTGCCATCTGATCCAACCATCGCTCTTCTACTTTGCCACGTCCACGGATATTTCTGGTAACTGCTTCTTTTCCCACACACTCGCCGTGTCTCAGTCCACGCTGCAATGCAACTTTCAAACCTTCTTGTCCCCCGCGTCAGGGTCACTTCGTAGTCACCGGGTTGTCTCCAGTCACGGCTCAGGTTACGTCCTGTTCATGTCACCATGTTTGCTTCACTATCATGTCGGTCAATAGCATGCTGTTGCTGTTACGTGTCAGGCCTATGTATCGATGGTCGATTCGGCCAGGCCTCGCCTCTTGCCATCCACGGCCTGTTCCGCCTAGGCGTTCGCTCCTTCTTCCTCATTGGCCTGACACTTTCAGATTCACGTGTTGTTGACTTTTCAGCCTGTCACGCTCCAGGCTTACGTTCACGTCCCACCATGTTGGGTGCCTGCCATGGTTCAGGCTCACGTTTTGTTCAAATGTATCATCTGTCGCCTGTCACGTTCAAGCTCACGTCATCTCTCATCTGTTGCCAGTCACGCTTCAAGCGGCTCACATATTGCAATGTATCATCTGTTGCCTGTTACGTTTCAGGCTTACGTTTTTACTTATCATCTGTTGCCTGTTACGTTTCAGGCTTACGTTTTTACTTATCATCTGTTGCCTGTTACGTTTCAGGCTTACGTTTCTAACATACCATGATTGTTGCCTGTTACGCTTCAGGCTTACGTTTCTAATATAACATGACTGTTGCCTGTTGCGCTTCAGTCTTATGTTTCTAGTATATCATGACTGTTGCCTGTTGCGCTTCAGGCTTACGTTTCTAATATATCATGACTGTTGCCTGTTGCGCTTCAGGCTTACGTTTCTAATATATCATGAATGTTGCCTGTTACGTTTCAGGCTTACGTTTCTAATGTACCATGACTGTTGCCTGTTACGTTTCAGGCTTACATTTCTAATATACCATGTTTTTGCCTGTTACGTTCAGGCTTACGTTTCTAATTCATCATCTGTTGCCCGTTACGCTTCGGGCTTACGTTCATAGCATTTCATCTGTTATCTGTTACGTGTCAGGTTCACGCTGATAATTACTATTTCTGTCGCCTATCACGTTTTTCAGACTCAAATCCATATTCTTTTTCTACGGTACGATTCCAGGTTTGATGTTCAATTGTTATGTTTTTTGAACTCCCTGTCGGAAGCCACGTCCTTGTAGCTCTTACGTCATTTCACGCCTTAGTCTGGCAAGGTCCTCCACAGTAGCGCCCGTTTTACAGCACTAGGCACTCGCCCACCCTAGTTTTTTCTTTTACCACCATTCACGGCTCGGGTGTCGCCTTCGTAAATGCGGGGCCTCCAGCTCAGCTATTAATTTTTTGTTTGTCACCTCACAGCTGCAGTATGTCACATATTTCAAACATTGAGGTAGCCCTATCAATTCCTGAGACACCCGCATCCGAGCGGCCCAGCTCCTCATCACTAAGGAGTTGGACAATTGCGAAATTAATTGCGGAACTCAACAGGAGAGGGATCCAACACCCTGCTTCCGCCCGGAAAGCAGAATTATTTAGACTGCTCATGGCTGAACCAGCTGCCCCGGACTTGGAGCAAGTCTCCATGTCCACTCTGCAAGTGTCTCTGACACAGTTACATGCCATGATGAACACCATTGCCTCCTCAGTCTCGGACGTGCAGTCCAGACTCCTGGCCGTCGAGTCCCACCAGGGGCTGGCATCCAACCGTTCTGCTTTACCTTTGCCTGTAGCCTCCACTTCAGGGCTCGTTCCCCCAGGTAGGGTCCTTTGCGCACCTGAGGTAGCTCCATCGCACTTCATCCCCAGCAACATCAAAAAGGATCTTTTAGAGGGCAAGGACGTCAATCTGGCGTCCATCCTGATAGCTACCCACAACACGGTAGAGAGCAAAACCATAGCTTGCGGCGACATGTCCATCGTCCTCAAAGCTAGGGATCCCCGTCTAAACAAGAAATTAACCATCACGGAGTTCGTCCTCGCGTTTAGTTTATTCAGGGATGTCATCTGCTCTGTCCATCCTGAGAGGCGGGAGGAGTTAGACACGTACCTTTACAGGGTCACGGACTTGGGCCACAAGTTCGGCGGGCAGGCATTCTACGATTATCATCGCTCTTTTTCAGCCAAAGCCGCCGCCGCACTTGTCCAATTCCAGCATATCACAAACTGGGCTGCAATGGACATGAAGCTATTTTGCCGGCACTTTGCAGGGCTCAAGGCCCCGGCATGTGCCTCTTGCCAATCAATTGCCCACTCCGCAGATTGGTGCCCCAATGCAGGTCCCTCCACGTCCCAGGGCAGACCCCTTCCCAGCAGCTCCGGGTCCCTTCAGCGCTCTGGCCCAGCCACGGACAAACTAGGGCGGGCGATAGTTTTCCTGGGCAACAGCCAGGTTTGTAATAACTTCAATCAAAACGCTTGTTATTACAACAAATGTAGGGCCCTTCATGTTTGTGCAGTCTGTTTCAGGGCTCACCCCCAGATGGCATGTCCTTAAAGATCCACGCCATCCTGACTAAGCGGGGTCAATGTGGTTCTGCTAGAATCCCTGCTGCAGAATCATTATAACCCCCAGTTTGTGCAGTTCCTGGTCTCCGGGTTCACCACAGGTTTCCACACAGGCCTGGTAGCTCTCCCCCAAGCTTCTTGGGAGGGGCCCAATCTGCTGTCGGCAACCAGGGATCCCGAGCCGGTGGGGACTGATCAGGTCAGAATTAGAGAAGGGGTTCCTCATCGGCCCCTTTTCCTTCGTACCATTCGATCTCTGGAGGATAAACCCCATTGGTATTGTGTCCAAGCAGTTTACCAATAAAAAACATCTCATTTATGACTTGTCTGCGCCTCATGGCTCCAGCACACCCAGTCTAAACTCCTTAGTGCCCTCCGAGGAGTTTTCCATGAGTTACGGCACCATAGACGAGGCCATCCAGCTGATTCTTCAGGTAGGTCGGGGGGCATGGTTGGCCAAGGCGGACATCGCCGATGCCTTTAAATTGCTGCCCATTCATCCACAGCTTTGGAGGTTCTATGGCATCAGGTGGCAAGACCAGTATTTCTTTGCCAATCGCCTAACGTTCGGGTTCAAGAGCAGCCCCTGGCTGTTCGACCAGTTCGCCCAGGCGTTGCATTGGATCCTGGTCAACCACTGCGGTTGCCCTCTGGTCATCCATTACTTGGAGGACTTTCTTCTAATCGAAAGCCCAGACTGCCAGCCGAGCAAGCTTCAGGCTCTGCTTCAGCTGTTTGCCCAACTCAATGTCCCGGTGGCACCCTCAAAAACAGAAGGCCCCGCGTCGGTAATCATCTTCCTGGGCATAATCCTGGACACAGGGAAGATGGAGGCCAGGTTGCCAGCTGAGAAGTTAGCAAAGATCAAGGAGGCCATCTCAAAGGCAGCAGGTAGCAAGACGTGCGCCAAGGTTGAGTTGCAGTCCCTGCTAGGCATGCTCAATTTTGCCACCAGAGTCATGCCCCAGGGAAGGGCCTTCATGTCCAGACTCCTTCAGCTACTCCCCTCAGCCCCCGAGCAAGACAGCCTCATCACTCTGGACGCCCAAGCCATGGCCGATCTGGCCATGTGGAAGGACTTCATGGCCTCTCTTTGTTCGTACCTCAGCTGGGACCAGCATCCACCTTGGTTTTTTCGGACGCCGCCGCCTCCGGAGGTTTCGCGGCGATCTGTGGAAACCAATGGTTTGCGGGCCCCTGGCCAGCGTAGGTTTCATCAGCCAGAGCCGCGTTAAAATCATCCCCCTTGTTGGAATTCTATCCAATTGTAGCGGTGGCCCAGGTTTGGGGCAGCCTGTGGGCCAACTCTTCCGTGGCATTCGTCACTGACAATCAGACAGTGGTGGACATAATCACCAAGGGCAGATCACAGTCACCCCAGATCATGTCTTTTGTCCGCAGGCTGGTCTGGCTCTCGCTGGAATACAACTTCCATGTGGCATGCAGGCACATTCAAGGAGTTCATAATGTGGCCGCAGAATTTTAAAACTTTCTTTCAGGTCATGCCAGTGGCAGACCGTGTGGGGCTACCTCCTCCGATGTATCAAAATCTGGTGATGGATTAAACCTTTTCATTGATTCAGCAAAGTCTTTGATGCAGAAGTCTTTATCTTATAACACTGCCAGGAACTACAGGACCGCTTGGAACACCTTCAACAGGTTCATGGGCCTACATCCGAGACAAGACACTGACAAGACCACTTACATCACAGCTTTCATAGCCTACTGTCATATTGATCTCAAGCTATCCTTCAATACCATCAAATTGTATTTGGCCGGAGTCCAACATTTCTCCATGTTGGAAGATCCCGAAAGTAGGTCGGTTTTTCTGTCCCAAGCAGTCAGGGCAACACTCAGGGGTGTTCAGAAAAGTGGTCACGCAGCCATCCCGAGCAGGCAGCCTGTGTCAGGGGAATTATTTAGAAAGCTTTCAACCTCCCTAGATGGTCTTCCTTTTGGGCTCCTTTCCAGCACGGTCATCAAGGCTGCAATGTACCTTAGTTTCTACGGGTTCTTAAGACCCGGCGAATTCACCCGCAGTTCAGCCAGGTCCAAGGTTTTAACCAGGGGTCAGCTGTTATGGCACGACGACCATTTCTCCTTACACCTCCTCACTTCCAAAACCGCGCAGGTGGGTCCACCAGTGGAGGTGAAGTTCTACCAGTCCGCCAACGCTTGGTGCCCGGTCCAGGTACTCAGGAGTTTGCTGGCAGCTCTGGGGGACGCCGCCCCGGACAGCCCGTTGCTCCCGTTCCAGGCCTTGGCCCTCACGACCACGCAGTTCATCTCGCACGTTCGCACCCTGGCATCGGGCTTGGGTTTCGACCCCAAGGCCATTTCGGGGCACTTCTTCCGTATTGGAGCAGCATCCGCGGCTTCAAAGCATAACGTCCCCGGCCACGTCATCCGTAAAATGGGTCGCTGGTGCTCCTCTTGCTTCACACGCTACATACCCAACCCTCAAGCAGAAATATCCCAGGCGTTTCACAGTTTGGTAAATTGGTCCGCTGCAATAAAGGTTTTTCTCTCCCTACTCGTGTGTGTTTTTGCCCCCTTTTAGGCCTACCCACGGCATGGCTAAGGGCACCCCTCCAGCCATATTAGTTACGCAGGTAGTTTCTCTCTGATAGGTCCCGGCACTTTGTGGCGCCAGCTCTCTGCCGTAGCCATGACCACAAGTAATTTAAGGCTGACATGTCAGCCTGCATTTGTGGGAGGGGCGTAGGCGCGCTTAAAAGGAGGCACGCCCTCTCCTCATTTGCGTGCGTTTTCGGTGCCCCACCCTCCCTCCCCTTTTTCTTTCCCTGGGGTATGCCCCCTTTTAGGCCTACCCACGGCATGGCTAAGGGCACCCCTCCAGCCATATTAGTTAGGCAGGTAGGTAGTTTCTCTCTGATAGGTCCCGGCACTTCGTGGCACCAGCTCTCTGCCATAGCCATGACCACAACTATAGTATCTGCAATTGTTTGCTGTTTTATATGCAATGTGAATGTAATTTCGTGCTATGTTACCTTTCATGTAATGTGCCCTGTTCACAGTAGATGGGGCACGGTTGGCAATGTTTGGTAACAGGAATGGAACTTACCGGTCCATTCCTCCCCTCTTGGTAGGAGTGAGCTAGTCCGACTTCCTGCCTGGGTCTTAGCTGGGGAGGGTCAATCTAGAGTTTTAGAGAGAAGAGTGAGGAAGAATGTGATCCATCTCTGGCTCCTCCAGCCCGGGTGCATCACAGAGGTGGCACACTTAGGAAGACATAATTGCCCCAGGGACACTGCAGGGTCCTAGGCCACAGAGGAATTGCAAGCTATTGCGTATCAGAGTCAACAGAATGATCAAGCAACCGAGCTATCAAAATTCTGCTGCAAAGTGGAGGGAAACACATTAAGACACCATCACGAGAGTTCAGGAAAGGCATACAGTCAAAGGTGCCAAAGTTAATCCTTAGGGAAGGGAACGTAGAGAGAGACAGCGTCAGCTAGCAAGTTTCTGAGTGTCACCTTTTCCCCATTGCCAGCCACCATACCCCATCATCTGGGAGGAGAGAAATTGTACTTTGTATGAACTGCTGAAGAATGTGCCACTTTCTGTTCTTTGCATTCAGTAAAGGAAGACGTTCTTTGTTCTACCATCTCTTGTTCCTTCATTATCACCTTATTCACTGCACTGAACCCCATGGAGCGACGGCCTGAGGTAGGACACTGTGTCACTACAACACTACATCAGGGCCACTACCACTCCCATCCTCTGCACCGGCTCCTCCGGGGCTCACTGCACATGTCCCTTCAGATTTTGTTACTAAGTCTTGACAGTGCTAGACTAAATGGGTCCAACATCAGGTGTTTAAAACTACTTTTTATTCCACAAACAGTCCATCTAAACAAACTTGCAAATACGCATTTCAGGTGCAGCAGCATAGTTATAGCATGAGTGCAAAAAAAAAAAAAAACTATATATGTGCATTTGAAATCACCTTGTAAGAAGGCATGTGGGCAACACGCCTGTTCTCACATCCTCGCACATACCTCCCAACTTTTAAAAATTTCAAAGAGCGACAATATATTCCGGCATGCATTACGGCAATTCTTTTTCATATTAGGCTACGCCTCTAACTCTGCCCATAGCATATTTACTGACTCCCTTAGAATTGCAGCTTGGGATCGGTTAGTTCAGTGTAACTTACATTTTTTTACAGTATGCTGAGCCCATGGGAAAAAAAATTTCTCCCACTTCAATATCCATTTAAATATTAGCACATAAATCATCGGATTATAGATATTTTAAGGTCCTAATTGCACCAAATAATGAAGTTATTGTCTAATATACAGTGTGGTGATGTGTACAGTATAAGTGCTGGGAAGTGTGTATATCCCACCCAGATACCTCTGCTGGGTGAGATAACTGAAATCCAGAACACTGCAGTGGTTTCAGCAAGGTGTAGTTTGCTGAGACCGTTTTGTCTGGATGTTCTGGGCTGGATTTATTGTGGACTGGGGGATAGGTTTGGTAGTGGGATCTGCCAGTCCACACCCTTCTACTACATGTATTGTCTGTTGCCAGAGGTGATCGCAGGTGAGGCCTGCTGCTGTAATCGAGGAGGGATAAAACAACCCTCTGTGTATGACTTGGGGGGGTAGAAAGGCTGAGGAAGCTTGAGAGAGAGGGGAGCCTGAGAGGCTCTGTGTGGTCTCAGCCAGGAGGGCTGAGGGGCCACGAGGCTTTGTAAAGCCTGAAGTTTGGGGGGCCCAGCAATGCCTACAGCGACGTCTACGGAAAGAGAGTCACACGGTCAAGGTTGGGAGGACTTCTGGTCCATCTCCCCCCAAGGGTGCTGGTGTGGCAGGGCCGGCTCCAGGTTCATGTGGGCCCTTGGGCGATAAATCCCAGTGGGCCCCCATGAGGCATTTTTTTACATTGACATGTCCCCCTGTGGCTCCTACACGGTATAATGACCCCCAGTGGCCCCTATACAGTATAATGACTACTAGTGGCCCTTCACACAGTATAATGAACCCCCAATTCCCCCCCCCCCCACTGTATAATGACCACCTGTGGCCCTGCATTCAGAATAATAACCCCCAGTCGCCCCCATTTAGAATAATGACCCCCAGTAGCCCCCACACTGGGGGAATACTGTATGGAGGGGGCTCTGGGGGTATTTATACTGAATGGAGGGTCATTGGTGATCATTACTAAATGGGGGACACTGGGGGTCATTATACTATGTAAAGGGCCCTCACAGTATAATGACCCCACAGTGGCCCTCCATTCAGAATAATGACCCCCAGTCGCCCCCACACTGGGGGTTATACTGTATAGAGGGGGCACGAGGGGTTATTATATTTAATGGGGGCTCTGGTGGTCATTATGCTAAATGGAGGGTCAATGGGGATCATTATACTAAATGGGGGGTACTGGGAGTCATTATACTGTGTAAGGGACCCTCACAGTGTGATGAATGACCCCCCAGTGGCCCCCTCACATACCTATCATTGCAGGGGAGCTGGTGGTCCTGTCATTCACTAACCGCAGCTCCCTGCGCTCCTTCTCTACGGCGGCCGCTGCAGCAGTGAGCCAGGCCTGGAGGAGAGAAGGAGATGTGCAGTGATGGAGCTAGAACTGACTGGGCCCCACAGCGAAATTTAGTACGCCCCCCTCCCCCCCAATGTGTGTTCACATTACGTTTTTCCTATCGGTTTGATGTATACACATGTGCAGCACTCCACGTTTTTGTATCCTGCAGAGTCCAGTAAAACATGCCTACGTTAACGTATATGTTTTTTTACCATGGAACTGTATGGTGAACGGACGCCACTGTACGGCATCAGTCTGAGGCATCTGTCAATGCATACATTTTCAGTATGCATTAAATGGATGGCAAAAATGTGATGTGAACCCAGCCCTAGTGTCAGAATAAGCCCCAGTACACAGCGGAGCAGCATGGAGGAGAGGGGAGGCCGCCATGTACTGACAGAGCTCTTCCTGGTCCTGGTGGTCAGGGATGAGGACTGTGCTTCCCAAGGATCATTTTCTACTGGAAAATACAGGGCCCAGTATAATACACTAGAATCTATATAATATAAAGATATTAGCCCCACCCCCCGAATAATCATACGATTAGGGGGTCATTTATTATATAGAAATACGTCTATGTTAGGCGTATTTCTGACACAGATGTGGCGCAAAGGTCCTTAACACCGCAATCTGTATCTTTTCCCGCTCATGCCAGGTCTAAAAAAAGTGGTGTGGGCAGAAAGGGATACAGTTATGGCCATCCAGTTATTGGATACCACCGCCATATAGTGATAACACCGCCATATAGTGATAACACCGCCATATAGTGATAACACCGCCATACAAGGATAAAACCACCATACAGTGACCGGATAAAAGGGTATAAGAGGGCATAGTACAGGGAATGACTATGGGCACTGCACAGGGTGTGGTAGGAGGGCACAATGCAGGGTATAAAGGGGCACAGTACGGGGTGGGGGGCACAGTCACATGACCCTGTGATGTTAGAAGGTCCTTATGGTGAATGCGGTTCAGATGCCACCATAATGAGAGGCTAGGGTGGCCAGACGTCCGGTTTTAGGCCGGACAGTCCGGTTTTCAGGCTCCCTGTCCTCCGTCCGGCGCAGTGCCTGGACGGACGCAGGGATGTCCTCCTTTTCAGTGGCTCACGTCTCAGACAGCAGCATTGTGCTGTCTGAGCGTAAGCTGCAGCAACTGACCAAAGCTTCTCTCACCCCCAGTCAGTCACTAGAGCCGCAGAAATGACTCCCTGTGGCTGACTGAGGGGGAGAGAAGCCCCCCGGCTGCCCCGCTCACCTTCCAATCACAAAGTTCTTCCCTCTCCTCCCCCGTGTTTTTCCAGCCAATGGTGGGGGCGTGGCTTCACGGATATGGGGGCGTGGCTTCATGCCGTTTGGAGGCGTGGTTTTGATCATTGTGGGGGTGGTTTGGGGCGTTGTGGGTGTGGTTTGGGGCATTGTGGGTGTGGTTTGGTGTGTTGTGGGGGTGGTTTGGGTCAGTCCGGCTTTCTAGGGTGAAGCCAGTGGCCACCCTATGAGAGGCAGAGGAGTGAGACAGGGGCCCGGGGCCCTGGATGGACAGGAGGGGTGGACACAGCAAGTAGGTTGAAGGGGCTCTGAGGGGGATTCATACAAGTAGTGGCAGGAGGTCTGTGCAGGGCAGCAATAGGAGATAGGAGGGTGGGACAGGAGCCCTGGATACATGAGGGCGGAAAGGAGACAGCAGGGGCTACATGAGGGTGATATAGGACAGGATATGGGGGGGGGGGGCAGGTGTCATGGAGACAATCAGCTTAATAAAACAGTAACACAACTAAATAGAATGAAGCAGCAGTGTCCCCCCCTTTCCTTCTGTCCCACAGAGAAGAGACAGTCACAGTGCAGACTCACAGACTGTCTCCACACTTCTCTGCTCCAGCTCCAGCCCTGCGGTCTCTCTCCAGTCTCCTCAGGCAGCGTGTGTCCTGTGTAGAGGGGGCGTGTCCTGTGTAGAGGGGGCGTGTCCTGAGTCTCTGCAGCTCAGAGGGCCCACCAAAGGGGTACTGCGTATGTGAAAGGACAGCAGTGAGAGCTCCCATCTGTATTGATGGAAGTGCTCATAGCAGCTCAGTGGGCCCCCCCAGGAGCATTGGGCCCCGGCACTTGCCCGGGGATGCCGGGTTATGACGCCGGCCCTGTGGTGTGGTCACAGCCTGGAGGCTGCTGGACCGTATATAGCTGAGGAAGCCGGATCTTATCCCGTGTGTGAACGGCGCTGTATAGGTGAGGTAGAGACAACACGTGTATTAGGTAATTAGGTAGAGCCCAGACGGGCAGGTGTTTATTTTTAATGTTTATGTGTGTGATGGTGTTGAAGTGCCAAAGTAAAGCACCTTTTAGACTTGAACCCCGTTGTCAGAGGAAAATGTCTGTGATTGCGACCCCCAGAGAGAGAGCGATCCCTTACAACATGTAGAAACCATACAGATAGTTTAGTAAGAAGCAATTTAGTAAATGTATTAATGCACATTTAAGCATTAATTGCTGAGGATCAAAGAGGGACAAAGTCACTTGGGTCAAAAAGAGGGACTGTCCCAACAAAAGAGGGACATTTGGGAAGCATGTCCTCACATACGACCACATGGAGTGTCCAAGGAAAGCAAGGAGTGAATCTGATTGTTCAGTCTCAAACATTAAAGCAATGAATATTGTTTCAGTAAGTCATCATGTAATCTTACAGCACAAGGAGAAGTAAACACACGGTTGTCATAATGGTGGTTTCAACTGAAAATCAGTAGAAAACAGGCACCGATCCAACGCATCAGTGCGAACAATGTGTCACCTGTAAGATAAACTCTAATCATGAGGACATTCACTATATTGCTTTTGGTGATGCTCCAATGTACATCATTGTGAATACCAGTATGATGTGACAATACATCGCATGCTACCCATGGAAACTCACTAGACCAATTTAGATTTTCATATAAATGTAACCATCTCAATTATCTTTCATATATCCAGGAATTCGTTGTGTAAGAAGCTGGAGGAGGGATAGATGAATATTACATGAGTTTCCCGAGTCTGCCTGATCTTGTAGGGCTAGTCCTGATGGTTCCACTGGTGGGCAAAATGTGCTTATTTAAAGTGGTATTGCCATCTGGGGAAATTGACGGCATATCGTAAGCCTGGGACTTTCCGCATTTTGACGTAATAGTACGTCATGGTAATCGGGCGGGCACTGCAGCGGTGCGCGCCTGATCACTGCAGGGGTCCGGAAGTCCCTGATAGCCATGCTCCTGCTGTATGCGCCGGCATCGCTGTTTACAGCGATGCCGGCAGATTAACCCCTTCTATGCCGCGGTCAGCTCTGACCGCAACATAGAAGGGGTTTGCTGCGGGTCCCCGTGCTGCTGTGGCGGGGACCCGATGGGTGACAAGGCAGCCCGATGCCGTGCAGAGGCTGCCCAATGCCTTGCATGGCATCGGGACCTGCCTTCTACAGGTGCCGAGGAGATCCAGCCTCAGGCCCGTCTCCTAGGCAACCTGTTAGTGTATTACTCAGTGTAATCCACTAACAGACAATGCATTACAATACAGATGTATTGTAATGCATTGCAGAGGGGATCAGACCCCCAAAAGTTTAAGTCCCAGAGTGGTACAGAAATAATGTTTAAAAAAAAGTTTAAAAAAATGTGTTTTTAATAAAAAAATCAAGTTTCAAGTAAAAAAACAACGCCCCTTTCTCCAGATTTTATAATAAAAAATAGAGAAAAAAGGAAAATATTAGGTATCGCCGCGTCCGTAACAACAGGCTCTATAAATATATCACAAGATCCACCCCATCTGATGAACACCATAAAAAAAAAACTGTAAAAAAAAATGCCATTTTTGTCACCTTACATCACAAAAAGTGCAACACCAAGCGAACAAAAATGTGTATGTCGAACAAAATGGTACCAATAAAACCGTCACCTTATCCCACAAAAAATGAGACTCTACCTAAGACAATCTGTCAAAAAATAAAAAAGCTATGGCTCTCAGACTATGGAGACACTTAAACATAATTTTTTGGTTAAAAAAATGCTATTATTGTGTAAAACTTAAATAAATAATAAAAAGTATACATATTAGCTATTTCCACGTCCGTAACGATCTGCTCTATGAAAATATCACATGACCTAATCCCTCAGGTGAACACTGTAAAAATAAATAAATAAATAAAAACACTGCCAAAATTAACAATTTTTGGGTCATCTTGCCCTATAAAGTGTAATAATGAATGATCAAAAAATCATATGTACCCAAAAATGCTTCCAATAAAACTGGCACCTTATCCCCTAGTTTCCAAAATGTGGTCACTTTTTGGGAGTTTCTACTGTAGGGGTGCATCAGGGGGGCTTCAAATGGCAGCTAAAAACCAGTCCAGCAAAATCTGCCTTCCAAAAACCATATGGCAATCCTTTTCTTCTGCACCCTGCCGTGTGCCCTTAAATCAGTTTACGACCACATGTGGGGTGTTTCTGTAAACCGCAGAATCAGAGTAATCAATATTGAGGTTTTTTTGTCTGTTAACCCTTGATGTGTTAAAGAAAAAAATGGATTAAAATGGAAGAACTGCAAAAAAAGTGAAATTTAGAAATTTCATCTCCATTTTCCTTTAATTCTTGTGGAATACAACAAAGTTTGGAAAATCAGTTTTGAGTAACTTAAGGGGTGTAGTTTCTACAATGGGGTCATTTATGGGGGGTTTCTACTATGAAATGGTCCTTTAAAAAGTGGGTTTTGGAAATTTTCAAAAAAAGTTTAAGAATTGCTTCTAAACTTCTAAGCCTTCTAACAGCCTAAAAAAATAAATATGACATAAAGTAGACATATGGGGAATGTTAAATAATAAATATTTTATAAGGTATCACTTTCTGTTTTAAAAGCAGAGAAACTGAAATGTTGAAAATTGCTAATTTTTCAAAATTTTGGGTAAATTTGGGATTTTTTCATAAATAAAGGTGAAATATATTGACTCATATTTATGACTATCATGAAGTACAATGTGTCACGAGAAAACTATCTCAGAATGGCTTGGATAAGTAAAAGTGTTCCAAGGCTATTACCACATAAAGTGACACATGTCAGTTTTGCAAAAAATGACCTGGGCAGAAGGGTGAAAACTGGCCAGGGGTAGAAGGGGTTAAAGGATTGTTTTGCCCTTTTATTTTGAAGCCGGACTGGTGATCAGCCGATACAGGAGGGTCATCACTATTAAAATCCTGGACAACTCCTTTTAAATTGTGGTAGGCCATAGCTTTGGGGTGACTTGGTTGACCTTTCTATGATTAGTGGGCGCTAGGCTTAGGGAGTTTGAGAAACACTGCTCTAAATGACATCTTCATGCGCAGGTGACAGGTGACATTTTGTCCTGTGCATGTGCATGATGAGACTACTGCAGGGCAATAACGAGCCATTTACTGCCGCTTAGCAAAGAGTCCACTTTCCCATGACGAACTACTTCTATTATGTTGGCAGCTATGTCCTTCTAGCATATTACAATTGACAGAATGCCAGTTCAGTGTCTTCTTTACCAATGTGACTCATTTGTGGTCAATGATAAAAATATTTTATATCAATCCAATATAAACAGCCTTTATAATAACTGTGTGGGTGCTAACCCTCGGCCGGAGTGCCTCTCACTTCAGGATGATGAGTGAAGGGTTTGACAAGATAATTATATTGAGTAAAACTGAAAACAGTGATGCAATGTTCTGTATGTGTTGTTTTATGCTACTAGCCGGGCTTTTGTTTGTGCACGTTCGTTATATTACTATAGCTTTGTTATGTCATGGAATTATAAATAATGGTTCACACGCAGCAGGACACGAAGCGAATGGGAATAAATGTTCAAAAAACACTGGGTGAACCACATAATTATCAGGCATGGGCCATACAAAAATCATGTCATTCTAAAGAGGCTATCTCTAGACCGGGTCTCCTGGGGGGACCTTTACATAAAGATTCTGAACTGTAATGCTGAAACAGAATGGTGGATTTAATTTTAGAGGGATTTTACCATATTGAAACCAAGTACCTCAAAGGGAAACTCAGGATAGGTCATCGATATCACATCAGCAGAGGGTCAACTCCTGGTACTCCCACCAGGGCCGGGACAAGGGCCTAGGCGGAGCAAGCAAATTGCAATCCCCCACCCCCGAATCTATTAAAAGTGACTAAAAGTGATTACTTCCTAATAAAGAGATTAAACACATTTTAAAAGAAGCAGATCCAGTGACTTGCAGTTGACATCTCCATGGATTTTAGTTCTTCACTTTCCTTTTCTTCTCCATTTGGTCCAGACCATCATGTGCAGATGTGTTTGGTCGGGGGGGGGGGTGCAGCCCCCTCTGCCACATGAGAAGTCACCAGTATTTCTATATGGCACATGATAGATGGGGGACCTGTTGCAGATTTAGCAAATTAGCACCCAAATTTATACAGACCCCAAGTTTAAGCAGTTCCCAGACCAGCCACCAAATTTATACAGATCACTTTGTCATCCTGCTGCTACTCCGAATACTATACCTGCTGTGCTGCACCATGCCCACAAACAGTATATTCTCAGAAATAAAAGTGTTATACATATAGACCACCCATAGTAATAGTGCTCCCGGCTGTCCTCATTAGTAATAGTACCCCCAATAGTGATAATACTCACCAACAGTGCCCCAATTAGTAGCAATGTTTACATATTGTGTCCAATAATAATAGTGCCCCTCCAGTACCCCCAGTAGTAATGTGCCTCCAGTATTTAAAATTCTTCTCCTGCAGTGCCCCCTGGAATTCTAATGCCCCTTGCAGTTATAACTCCTCTGTAGTGCCCCTTTTATTGAAATGTCGCCTGTAGTGCTTTTATATATATATATATAATGCTCTCCCCATAGTTCCAGTATATAATGCTCGTCTGCCACACCTCTGTGCCAGTATATAGTTGTCTGCTGCCCTTCCCATAGTGCCAGTTTATATATGCCCCCTGTGGTGCCAGTATATAATGGTTCTCTGCCCCCTATAGTGCCAGCATATATAAAACCCCCTGTAGTACCTGTATATAATGCTCCTCCATCCTCCTTCTGTAGTGCCAATATATATAATGGTCCCTGTAGTACCAGTATATGTGTATACAGTTGCAAGAAAAAGTATGTGAACCCTTTGGAATAATATGGATTTCTGCACAAATTGGTCATAAAATGTGATCTGAACTTCATCTAAGTCACAACAATAGACAATCACAGTCTGCTTAAACTAATAACACACAAAGAATTAAATGTTACCATATTTTTATTGAACACACCATGTAAACATTCACAGTGCAGGTGGAAAAAGTATGTGAACCCTTGGATTTAATAACTGGTTGAACCTCCTTTGGCAGCAATAACTTCAACCAAACTTTTCCTGTAGTTGCAGATCAGAGGTGCACAACGGTCAGAAGTAATTCTTGACCATTCCTCTCTACAGAACTGTTTCACTTCAGCAATATTCTTGGGATGTCTGGTGTGAATCACTTTCTTGAGGTCATGCCACAGCATCTCAATCAGGTTGAGGTCAGGACTCTGACTGGGCCACTCCAGAAGGCGTATTTTCTTCTGTTTAAGCCATTCTGCTGTTGATTTACTTCTATGCTTTGGGTCGTTGTCCTGTTGCAACACCCATCTTCTGTTGAGCTTCAGCTGGTGGACAGATGGCCTTAAATTCTCCTGCAAAATGTCTTGATAAACTTGGGATTAATTTTTCCTTCGATGATAGCAATCCGTCCGGGCCCTGACACAGCAAAGCAGCCCCAAACCATGATGCCCCCACCACCATACTTCACAGTTGGGATGAGGTTTTGATGTTGGTGTGCTGTGCCTCTTTTTCTCCACACATAGTGTTGTGTGTTTCTTCCAAACAACTCAACTTTGGTTTCATCTGTCCACAGAGTATTTTGCCAGTACTGCTATGGAACATCCAGGTGCTCTTGTGCAAACTGTAAACGTGCAGCAATGTTTTTTTTGGACAGCAGTGGCTTCCTCTGTGGTATCCTCCCATGAAATCCATTCTTGTTTAGTGTTTTACGTATTGTAGATTCTCTAATAGGGATGTTAGCATATGCCAGAGACTTTTTTAAGTCTTTAGCTGACACTCTAGGATTCTTCTTCACCTCATTGAGCAGTCTGCGCTGTGCTCTTGCAGTCATCTTTACAGGACGACCACTCCTAGGGAGAGTAGCAGCAGTGCTGAACTTTCTCCATTTATAGACAATTTGTTCTTATTATTGACTGATGAACAGCAAGGCTTTTGGAGATACTTTTATAACCCTTTCCAGCTTTATGCAAGTCAACAATTTTAATCGTAGGTCTTCTGAGAGCTCTTTTGTGCGAAGCATAATTCACATCAGGCAATGCTTCTTGTGAAAAGAAAACCCAGAACTGGTGTGTGTTTTTTATAGGGCAGGGCAGCTGTAAGCAACACCTCCAATCTCATCTCATTGATTGGACTCCAGTTGGCTAACACCTCACTCCAATAAGCTCTTGGAGATGTCTAGGGGTTCACATACTTTTTCCACCTGCACTGTGAATGTTTACATGGTGTGTTCAATAAAAATATGGTAACATTTAATTATTTGTGTATTATTAGTTTAAGCAGACTGTGATTGTCTATTGTTGTGACTTAGATGAAGATCAGATCACATTTTATGACCAATTTGTGCAGAAATCCATATCATTCCAAAGGGTTCACATACTTTTTCTTGAAACTGTGTATATATATATATATATATATATATATATATAAAACACTCACCTAAAGAATTATTAGGAACACCTGTTCTATTTCTCATTAATGCAATTATCTAGTCAACCAATCACATGGCAGTTGCTTCAATGCATTTAGGGGTGTGGTCCTGGTCAAGACAATCTCCTAAACTCCAAACTGAATGTCAGAATGGGAAAGAAAGGTGATTTAAGCAATTTTGAGCGTGGCATGGTTGTTGGTGCCAGACGGGCCGGTCTGTGTATTTCACAATCTGCTCAGTTACTGGGATTTTCACGCACAACCATTTCTAGGGTTTACAAAGAATGGTGTGAAAAGGGAAAAACATCCAGTATGCGGCAGTCCTGTGGGCAAAAATGCCTTGTGGATGCTAGAGGTCAGAAGAGAATGGGCCGACTGATTCAAGCTGATAGAAGAGCAACGTTAAATGAAATAACCACTCGTTACAACCGAGGTATGCAGCAAAGCATTTGTGAAGCCACAACATGCACAACCTTGAGGCGGATGGGCTACAACAGCAGAAGACCCCACCGGGTACCACTCATCTCCACTACAAATAGAAAAAAGAGGCTACAATTTGCACAAGCTCACCAAAATTGGACTGTTGAAGACTGGAAAAATGTTGCCTGGTCTGATGAGTCTCGATTTCTGTTGAGACATTCAAATGGTAGAGTCCGAATTTGGCGTAAACAGAATGAGAACATGTATCCATCATGCCTTGTTACCACTGTGCAGGCTGGTGGTGGTGTAATGGTGTGGGGGATGTTTTCTGGGCACACTTTAGGCCCCTTAGTGCCAATTGGGCATCGTTTAAATGCCACGGGCTACCTGAGCATTGTTTCTGACCATGTCCATCCCTTCATGACCACCATGTACCCATCTTCTGATGGCTACTTCCAGCAGGATAATGCACCATGTCACAAAGCTCGAATCATTTCAAATTGGTTTCTTGAACATGACAATGAGTTCACTGTACTAAAATGGCCCCCACAGTCACCAGATCTCAACCCAATAGAGCATCTTTGGGATGTGGTGGAACGGGAGCTTCGTGCCCTGGATGTGCATCCCTCAAATCTCCATCAACTGCAAGATGCTATCCTATCAATATGGGCCAACATTTCTAAAGAATGCTATCAGCACCTTGTTGAATCAATGCCACGTAGAATTAAGGCAGTTCTGAAGGCAAAAGGGGGTCCAACACCGTATTAGTATGGAGTTCCTAATAATTCTTTAGGTGAGTGTATATAGCCCCCCTCCCCTGTAGTGCCTATATATAATGTTCCCCCTGTAGGTCCAGTATGTAGTGCACTCCATCTCCCCTCTATAGTGCCAGTATATATAATGCCCTCAGAAGTGCCAGTGTATATAATGCCTCCCTTTAGTGCCAGTATGTATAATGTCCCCCTGTAGTGCTAGTATAAAAATAATGCCCCCTGTAGTGCTAGTATATAATGCTCTCCCTGTATTGCCAATATATAATGCTCCTCCGTCCCCCCTCTATAGTGCCAGTATATAATGCTCCTCCATACCCCCTGCAGTGCCAGTGCATAATGCTCCCCCTGTAGTGCCAGTATATAATTCCCCCCTGTAGTGCCAGTATATAATGTTCCCCCTGTAGTGCCATTTATAATGCTCCTCCATCCCCCCTCTGTAGTACCTGTATGTATATAATGCCCCCAACCCCTTGTAGTTCCAGTATATACTGCTCCTCCATACCCGCTCTAGTACCAGTATACAGTGGCATGAAAATTTTGATTGTAGATGAAATGATCTCCAAAAGGCATAAAGTTAAAGATGAAACACATTTGTAAGCAACATCAGTGTATTATTTTGATTATTAACAATTTTAGAGTGAAAAAAAGGAAAGGAGTACCTTGCAAAAGTATGGGAACCCAAAGAGATTTGAGCTCTCAGATAACTTTGACCGAGGTCTCAGACCTTATATAGCCTGTTAGGGGTAAGGCTTGTTCACAATCATTGTTAGGAAAGGCCATGTAATGCAAATTTCAAAGCTTTATAAATACCCAGATGCCTCTAATTTTGTCCCAAAAAACAGCAGCCATGGGTTCTTCTAAGAAGCTGCCTGAAAACGGTTGAGGCCCACAAAGCAGGAAAAGGCTATAAGAAGATAGCAAGGCGTTTTCAGGTTGTCATTTCCTCAGTTTGAAATGTAAATAAGAAATGACAGTTATCAGGAACAATGAAGGTCAAGAGAAGGTCTGGAAGACCATGAAAATATTCAGTGAGAGCTGCCTTTTAGGATTGCTAAAAAGGCAAATCAGAACACCTGCTTGACTACAAAAGACCTTCAGGAAGATTTGGCAGACTCTGGAGTTGTCGTACTTTGTTCTACTGCACAAATATGGCCCTCATGGAAGAGTTTTCAGAAGGAAACCTCTCCTTCATCCTCAGGATAAAATTCAGTCTTAGAAGTTGTCAAAAGAACATCTAAACAAGCCTGATGCATTTTGGAAACAAGACCTGTGGACCGATGAGGCTAAAATAGAACTCTTTGGCCACAATGAGTAAAGGTATGTTTGAAGTGAAAAGGGCACAGAATTTCATGAAAAGAGTACCTCTCCAACCTTTAAGAATGGGGGTGAATCAATTATGCTTTGTAGTTGTGCTGCAGCCAATAGCATGGGGAACATTTTACGGGTAGAGGGAAGAATGGATTCAATGAAATTCCAGAAAATTATGGAACCAAACATAACACCAACTGTACAAAATGCTAAAGTTAAAAAGAGGATGGCTTCCACAATTGGATTATGATCCTAAACACAACTCAAAATCCACAATAGACTACCTCAAAAGGTCAAGCTGAAGGTTTTACCATGGCCCTCACAGTCCACTGATCTGGACATTATTGATTATTAATCTGGTGGATAGACCTCAAAATAGCAGTGGATGCAAGACGGCCCAGGAATCTCACAGAACTAAAAGACTTTTGTAAGGAAGAATGGATGAAAATACCTCAAACAAGAACTTAATGACTCTTGGCTGGCTACAAAAAAGTGTTTACAAGCTGTGATACTTGCCAAAGGGGGTGCTACTAGGTACCAATCATGCAGGGTGCCCAAAGTCTTGCTTTTTTTTTTTTTTAATGTATAAGATAAAAATAAAAAGATTGCTTTTGTTTAAAATACAAAGGGAATGTGTCATCTTTAAAGTTTTGCCCTCCCTTAGTGCTACCCCAAGAACCAGCGTATAATACCCCCCTCTTTGATGCCAGGTATATCTAATAGTCAACGCCCCCCTTCCTTTGCACTCCCAGTAGTTCCAAAAATGTTAGTATAAAAAAGCCCAAAAAAGCCCACTCATCTCCCTCCTGTTCCCCACCACCACCTGCAATGCAGGGCACAGGCCTCTTCCTACTCCCTGCGAATGGTCTTAATGGCATCACCATTCATGCGCGGGTTCCTGTGCGATTCTGCGATCCCAAGAGGCCCACTTTTATTACTTTATTATAGTCTTTTCTAGTACAAACATTAATATTGGTAGAATTCCATAATGCTTTTGAGGCACTAATGTGTGGGACCCAAGGGCTGAGTTTCTGTAGTCTGACAAACATATCCACCCAGTAGTCAGTAGAAGAATGCAGTGAGGACTGGCCTCCTGGAAGCCTAGTGGAAGGCCTGTAGAGAAATTGTATGTGAAGCGATGTTAGAAATGAACCCTCCTGTATACAGAGAGGCTGAGCACTCTCCCAATGGACCACACAAAGATTATTCAAAAATTATTAGATTTATTACACCAATATATAGATCTAAAAACAGAATAACAATAAAACAAAATATACAATGAAAATACACATTAAGAATAATGTTAAAATTGTTCAAATTGTTCAGATAAAAAGCATAATTACTTGAATAGCGGTGGTATACAAAAGGATAATATATGCAACTTGAATAAAAGGGATATGTCCTAATTGGAAAAAACAAGAGAATCGATATTGGATTATTCGACACTATAAGAATAAATTTTCGACTGTGTGAAGATAAATATTCTAATAAATAAGAAAATTTTCGAATGAATGTCCAGACTGAAATTTTCGACTGTGAGAAGATAAATATTCAAATAAATAGGAAAATAAATTTTCGAATGAATGTCCAGACTGAAATTCGATATAAACTTGTAGTTATTCTATCGGTTATATAATATTCAGTCGATATTCCCTGTATGGCAAAACGAAATACACACTGACTCTTGCAAAATACCGTCTGACTATAGCACACGGTGGCGTCCCACGTGGCTGATGAAGTCAGATTCGGCGGTACCTGTTTGTAGCAGTTCAGCAGGTGCAGTGTGAATGATGTAGCCCTCCGTGTAGAGATTCTTTGGTAAAGAGGTTGATTACAGCTCTGTCACTTCAAGGGTTTAAATGGTTTGAATGTTCGCTATGTGCCATAAGAGTCCATCAGGGAGTAAAGGGGTCGATTCAAATCGTTAGAATCAGGACGTCCATCAGCTGAAATGAACCCTCCTCCTGCACGGTGAGACTGATGCCAAGTAATCTTTGTGACAGAGTTGAGTTGTATTTTCTAGGTCAAGTGAAGTGCCAATATTGCAGTTGTTAAAGTATGCATATGTAAGCGGGGCTCTTAAAAAGATGGTATTCTGATACCAAAAAGACTTGGATTCGATTTGCCTGGACCACCTCGTGGTTAGGAACCCTACTCTAGAAGTACAAAATGATGGTATCACGGTCGGCGTGACTATCACATACGTGACACAGAGGGAGGGAACAAGGAAGGCCCTGCCCAAGTGAGAGGGAAGGTGGTGACCCCTGACTCACCTAGCGGCTGGCACCTGGCTGCCCTGACGTCCCTAGACGGGTTCCTCACCCGTACGCCGATCACGTGCCTGAAGCCCTGGCTTTCCCTAAGCTGAGCCCTAGATAGTGAACAGGGCGGTGGGAACACTAGTCCGCACCACTAGCTCTAAAGGAAAACACCAAGGGAAGGACAGACAATACAAACTCAACATATAATCCCAGGTGGGCGACAACAGGAGACAACAAGAAGCCCAACAGGGATCCGGAGGGTAGCTCTCTGGAACGACAACCAGGATTCACAACTCCAGTGGGTCAGTATAGATGTCCAGGCAGGAAGCTCTATAACTGGCAACTAGAGAAGTGTGAGGGGAGAATATAAGGAGGTTGGGAGTGGCAGACAAGAAACAGCTGAGGAGGAGAAGCTACGGATCCCTGATTGAGACAAAAAGGATAGCAAGGCAAACACAGAAAACAATCACTAAGAAACAACGTGATCTTTAGATATAGAGCGCGCAGCCACCCGCTGCGACCTCCTGACCCCGGGTATAACGGAGTCAGACGTGGCTCTTGATACCCTCGTGACAGTACCCCCCCTTTCACGAGGGGCCTCCGGACACTCAGGACCAGGTCTCTCCGGATGAGAGGCATGGAAAGTCTGAATTAACCTGTTGGCGTTTACCTCTGACGCTGGAACCCACATTCTTTCCTCGGGACCGTAACCCCTCCAATGCACCAGATACTGAAGAGAGCGGCGGACCCGACGAGAATCAACAATTCTGGCTATTTGAAACTCCAGATTACCATCCACAATAACAGGAGGAGGTGGCAGCGGTGATGGTTCTAGAGGTGGAACATACTTCTTGAGTAACGATTTGTGGAAGACGTTATGGATCTTAAAAGTCTGAGGTAGCTCCAGGCGAAAAGCCACAGGGTTAATGACGGCTACTATTTTATAAGGACCAATGAACCTAGGGCCCAGTTTCCAAGAGGGAACCTTCAACTTAATATTCCTAGTAGACAACCACACATAGTCATTCACCCCTAGGTCCGGACCTGGCGACCGTTTCTTATCGGCCATGCATTTATATTTACCACTCATCTTTTTCAAGTTAACTTGCACCTTCTGCCATACCGATGAAAGAGATGAAGAAAACCTTTCCTCTTCGGGAACCCCAGAAGACCCCCCCTCTTTGAAAGTACAAAATTGGGGATGAAAACCGTATGCACCAAGGAATGGTGACTTGCCAGTGGACTCCTGATAATGATTATTTATGGCAAACTCAGCTAACGGTAAATATGATGACCACAACTCTTGGTTTTCAGACACAAAACACCTTAAATATGTTTCTAGGTTTTGGTTGGTACGCTCAGTCTGTCCATTCGACTGAGGATGGAAAGCTGAGGAAAAGGACAAATGTACCCCCAAACGGGAACAAAAAGCTTTCCAAAACACCACATCGGAAGGGACCCCGTGAAGCTTCACGATTTCACTGATAAACACCTGAGCAAGAGTTTTAGCATTAGGAAGTGCGGGTAGCGCAATAAAGTGTACCATTTTGCTAAACCTGTCTACTACTACCAAAATAACTGTTTTACCCGCAGACAACGGTAAGTCAGTGATGAAATCCATTGACAGATGTGTCCATGGCCTATTGGGGATAAAAAGTGGCAATAAAGACCCTGCTGGACGTGTATGAGAGACTTTCGCGCGTGCACAAGTAGAGCAAGTAGACACGAAATCCATTACATCCTGACGCAACCTTGGCCACCAAAAACGACGAGATAATAGCTCCAAGGTTGCTTTACTACCCGGGTGCCCAGCAAGTGCCGAATTATGATGTTCTTTTAATAATTCAAGACGCAGGTTTAACGGTGCAAACAATTTCTCTGAGGGGCAAGAGGCCGGGGCGTCCCCCTGGGCCTCTAACACCTTTCCCTCTAGAACAGAGTGTACAGCAGAGACAACCACTCCTCTTTGTAAAATAGGTACCGGATCACTAACATTACCCCCTCCAGGGAAACTACGAGATAACGCGTCTGCCTTGGTATTTTTTGCCCCAGGACGATAGGTGATTACAAAGTTAAATGTGGTAAAGAATAGCGACCACCTAGCTTTTCTAGGGGTGAGACGCTTAGCCGATTCTAGGTACAGAAGGTTTTTGTGATCCGTAATCACCGTGACGGGGTGGATTGCTCCCTCTAAGAAGTGACGCCACTCTTCAAGCGCCAGTTTAATCGCCAACAGTTCCCTATTTCCAACATCATAGTTCTTCTCTGCAGAAGATAATTTTTTGGAAAAGAAAGCGCAAGGGCGCCATTTGCCAGGAGACGGACCCTGAGACAATACAGCCCCCACTCCCACCTCTGACGCATCTACCTCAACAATAAAAGGCTGGGAGACATCAGGTTGAATTAGAACAGGTGCCGAGGTAAACCTCTCTTTTAGAGAGGAAAATGCATTTTTAGCGGCGTCAGACCATTTGGAAAAATCAGTCCCCTTCCTAGTCATGTCGGTAAGGGGTTTAACGATCACTGAATAATTTTTAATGAACTTTCTATAGAAATTTGCGAAACCCAAAAACCGTTGTAGGGCTTTAAGGTTCTCAGGAAGATCCCAATCTAAAATTGCCTGGACCTTCCCAGGATCCATACGGAAACCTGAAGCAGATAATAGATATCCCAGGAACTGTATTTCCTGAACGGCGAAGACACATTTTTCAATTTTCGCATATAATTTATTCGTCCGTAGGACCTGCAGTACTTGCCTGACATGCACCTCATGTGTTTTCAGATCATCCAAATAAATTAAGATATCATCTAGGTATATGACTACAAACCTGCCGATGAGATGACTAAAAATATCATTAACAAAATGTTGGAAGACAGCGGGGGCATTGGTCAGACCGAAACGCATAACTAGATTTTCATAATGCCCCTCAGGGGTGTTAAACGCTGTCTTCCACTCATCCCCTTCCCTGATACGAATCAGATTGTAGGCCCCCCTAAGATCAAGTTTGGAGAACCACCTAGCACCCGCAATCTGATTAAAAAGGTCAGGAATGAGAGCAAGAGGGTATGGGTCTCGGATGGTTATCTGGTTTAGCTCACGGAAATCTAGGCAAGGACGCAGGCCCCCATCTTTCTTTTTAACAAAGAAAAACCCTGCAGCCACGGGTGAAGAAGAGGGTCTGATGTGTCCCTTAGCCAGACTCTCGGAGATATAATCTTTCATGGCTTGTCTCTCGGGACCCGAAAGATTATACAACCTGGACTTGGGTAATTTTGCACCGGGAATCAGGTTAACCGGGCAATCATAAGGACGATGAGGTGGTAGCTTCTGACAACCCTTTTCAGAAAAAACGTCCTCAAAGTCCAAAATAAATGTAGGTAGGGAAGCTATGGAGGCGATTAAGCAATTGTTATTTAAGCAATTCTCTCTGCAATGCTCACTCCACTCCAATATCTCCCTGGCCTGCCAATCCACCACTGGATTGTGCGCTACCAAGCAGGGAAGACCCAATACCACAGGAGAGGGAAGGCCCTCCAGAACGTAACATGAAAGACACTCATTATGGTGGTCCCCTACCCGAAGGTGTAAATTATGAACAATGTGGGTGAGGTTTCTCTGAGACAGAGGAGCCGAATCTATAGCAAATACGGGAATAGGTCTCTGCAGCGTACAGAGAGACAAACCCATATTGCGGGCAAAATGGGCATCTATCAAATTTACCCCTGCTCCACTGTCTAGAAAAAAAGAAATAGACTCCGTCTTAACACCAAAAACAATAACCGCTGGTAACACAAATTGAGATGTTCGTATGGAGGAAACGTATACCCCCCGGCTGACATCCTCCGCACAGCCTGGGGTTAGTAGTTTTCCGACGGTCTTTTGTTTTTGAGAAAGGAGGGACAGACATTAATGAAATGACCCTTCCCCCCACAGAAAAAACAAGCCCCCCCCCTACGGCGAACCTCCGGAGGACGGACCTGACGAGAAGTTCCGCCTAGCTGCATAGGCTCATCTAAGTCAGTACAGACTAATTGTTGCTTGGGAGAGGTAACCAATTGCTCAGGAATTTTCGATCTCTCCCTAAGACGCCTATCTATTCTGATAGAGAGGGACATAACAGCATCAAGGGAAAGGGGGGTCTCATACAGCGCCAGTGCATCCTTAACCCTTTCAGATAACCCAGAGCAGAACTGACTCCTGAGAGCCGGGTCGTTCCACTGAGTATCCGTAGCCCACCTACGGAACTCTGAGCAATATTCCTCTGCTGACCGATCTCCCTGTAGGAGTCTCCGTAACTTCGACTCAGCCAGGGCGACTCTGTCAGGGTCATCATATATGAGACCCAAAGCCCCAAAAAATCCCTCCACTGACCGGAGAGCCTGGGAACCAGGGGGTAACGAGAACGCCCAGGATTGTGGGTCCCCCTGAAGCAGGGAAACGACAATCCCTACCCGCTGTTCTTCATTACCTGAGGAGTAAGGGCGCAACTTAAAGTATAATTTGCAGGCCTCACGGAACGTCGCAAATTTGTCCCTTCCCCCAGAAAATCTGTCAGGAAGAACAACCTTGGGTTCTGTAACAACCTGGTTACCCATAGCAACCGCTGGGGGTGCGGTCTGCTGCATTTGCTGCTGTTGTTGGAGGACAGACGCCTTCAATCCTGCCACCTCCAAAGACAGGCCTTTTTTTTTTTTTTTTCTCAAAAAGTAATGGCCAGTTATAATATCACGGTCGGCGTGACTATCACATACGTGACACAGAGGGAGGGAACAAGGAAGGCCCTGCCCAAGTGAGAGGGAAGGTGGTGACCCCTGACTCACCTAGCGGCTGGCACCTGGCTGCCCTGACGTCCCTAGACGGGTTCCTCACCCGTACGCCGATCACGTGCCTAAAGCCCTGGCTTTCCCTAAGCTGAGCCCTAGATAGTGAACAGGGCGGTGGGAACACTAGTCCGCACCACTAGCTCTAAAGGAAAACACCAAGGGAAGGACAGACAATACAAACTCAACATATAATCCCAGGTGGGCGACAACAGGAGACAACAAGAAGCCCAACAGGGATCCGGAGGGTAGCTCTCTGGAACGACAACCAGGATTCACAACTCCAGTGGGTCAGTATAGATGTCCAGGCAGGAAGCTCTATAACTGGCAACTAGAGAAGTGTGAGGGGAGAATATAAGGAGGTTGGGAGTGGCAGACAAGAAACAGCTGAGGAGGAGAAGCTACGGATCCCTGATTGAGACAAAAAGGATAGCAAGGCTAACACAGAAAACAATCACTAAGAAACAACGTGATCTTTAGATATAGAGCGCGCAGCCACCCGCTGCGACCTCCTGACCGCGGGTATAACGGAGTCAGACGTGGCTCTTGATACCCTCGTGACAGATGGGTAGTGTACTTTTGGACATATGTAGTCAAGGGTGGTCAGAAGATAATTCTGTGATTGCTGCTGACCTAGTAGGAGATGTCCACAAGACAAGTGGCTGGTGTAACTCTGAAAGCAATGCCTAGGCATGGTAGCTTATGGCAGGGAGTCAATTCCTGAAGCCTCCGGTCTCTCATATTAGAGCTAGGAGCACCGATAAGTAAGGTCACTTTCGGGTGATCATAGTTCCATATAGAGAGTGGCATGTCCTCTGCAATGACTGTTCTGAGTGCCCCAACTGGCCAAATTCATGTCCCGAGGAGAAATAGCTACAAACGTGGCACGAAGGTCAAGCCTCATCGACATGGCTATTGGCCTCCCTCCCTGGTTCCATCAGGCTGTATCCTCATCAACTTGGAGGAATATAAGAAGAGAAACAGATGCCTTCAAACCCCTGCAAGAAACTGGCACCTGGGCATCTAGATGTTTACATAGTTTACATACCAAAGTTTGTTGAGAGTGTTATCTCTTTTCTTCTATTTGTACTTTAGCCAATGAAACAATGGCATGAGCCTCAGTAGAGGAACACCCTCTCTGATGATATATAAACTGCTTAACTTCCTAAAATAAATGAGTTCTGCTTTGATACTTACTTGGTGTCAGTGCGGTTCTTCCGTGCACGATAAACTAACAGCTAGTAATTTGGAGCAGACAGTCAATAAAATAGCACAGCTTGTGTGCGTCCAAAACAGATGGCGCCCAACGTGGGGCAAGGGTGAGACTTACAAGTAGAGCAGCCACAGAAATCATCCACACGTGGGTTGGACGTACAAGGGGGAGGAGACTGCAGCTCTGAAACAGTGTATCTTCATACACTGGCCAAACCGAGCCAGCTTCTTGGTGTCCAGCATCCAAGGTACATGTGCAGCGGATCGAATAGGAGGCATGAGGCAAGAGAACACAAGTGGTAATAGTGTGAGGATCATAGTGTTATTCATGGTGGTGGCTGTCCTGCTCCAGCTCTCCCTTGGGTCATGCACAATGAAGAGGAGATGCACCTATTGCCAGAGGGCACACCCTGTCCCTTGGAAGGTGGGGTGCCATGGTTTTAAGATGGCAGCAAAATTCTTAAACTGTTCGAATAGGTTATGGGTTGAAAGAAGGGGGTTTATCTCTAGGTTCCTTTTAAGATGCACTTGCTAGTATAACACTTTACTACATTCCAATGCAGCCAAGGGGTGCAATTTCACATAAAAATCTATGTCTACAATTCTCACTGCAGGGTGGAGACAGAAAAACAGTCTGTCACACTGGTATGACTGGGAGCCAGAAGCCTCTTTGCCCAGCTACGGGGCTGTGAATTCCAGGAGCCATAAAAGTGCACTAACTCCAGAGACTGCTTCTACACACCTTCCCTTTGGCTGCTGTACTCGGTTGTTCTTTTTTTACTCTCAGTCTCATGGGTTCTATGAAGTCTTCCCTGGGTCCCTAAATGATGACTGTGTATGCCATAGGAATAAAGTTTCTGTAGGCTGCTCACACTGCCAATATCTACCTAAGACTGACTCACTCCACCGGAAAGAGCCAAGCCTAGGTGTCAGAGCTCACTCCTTCCTGGAGACAGTAGTCAAGGGCCTGAGATTAACCCTATGATTCAGTCAGAAGTTACCTACAATTCACATAACATAGTATAATAAGTGATCATATATTCGAAAACATATAACTCTATAGCTCTATCATCAGCAGTGACCTAAGGGAACCACCAGCCCCCAAAAAACACCACATGAGTCCCGTTATGGTATATTCTTTTTATTGCATTTTAATAATAATAAAAAAAAAATACAGTAACAAATAAGGTAAAATAAATCATTTCCATTTTTATAGAACTTTCCACTCTACTTATAAAGTATGAGGGGAACAATGTACAAAAATATTATTAAAGCAGCCTTCCAACCCACAGTTTTGTGCTGGAAAATATGACAATGAGATTTATAAATGTTACAAATGCCCAAATCACAATAACAATCAGCAACAAAACCCCGGCTTAACAATTAAATTAACCTATGTACACACTGTACATACGGAATAAGTACAGGCACCAGTTGTCAGAGTAGTGATCTTCTCTGTGAAGAGTTTGTAGTGGATATATAAGATAAACTTGGGAGAAAAAAAACATTGAGCCAGTGATGGCCTAGTACACACTTGCCTTTTTTGTCTACGTTTCTATGTGCAATAGGAGTCCCAATTATTTCTATGGTATTCAAAATAAAGAGTGGACAGCAACTATAAAGACTGCCTCTTCCTCTGGAGGACCTGGAATTACAAATGTAGCCCAATAATATTAATGGTCACTGTGTAATGCTTCATTTCTCCTACGGAGGTGCTGCAGGGAAAATGAAGATTTGCTGCTAGGTTCCCCATATTTCATCATTGGGAGATCCTAGTAGTAGAGCATCTTGTGATCAGCTTAGACAATGTTCACATCAAATTTTTAGCCTCTGTCTGACGTAGGGAAAAGTTCTACTCCTATAACTTTGGTGGAAGGTTGCAACATCCACCATTGAGTAGACGTACAGTGGGACATGCCCATGGTATTGTGCAGGTTTCTATGGAACAGCATGGTCTACTATAGTAATCCATAAATTTGTGCAGTATACTGGTCTGACAGAGGACAAAAGGTGAATTTTTTTTTTTTAACCGAGAGTGGACATCCCCTTTAAAGACAATGTAATGAATGACATCAACATTGGTTTTATCAATCAAATACAGCGGCATCTACAAGGGGATGTACTATGACAGGCTTGTTAGCGGCTCTCTGCTTTGGCATATAGAGGGGCTCCATCGAGTACAAATGCCCTAAGAGGCCATAGGGAAAGAAGTTCTGAAGATGGGACAACCATAATTATGTAAAACAAGTCAACTATTGAGCTGAAGTTACATAAGCAAACACAGACACAAGGCAACCTCTCATTCAACTTATATTTTGGAATTCATTATTTCATCTCGGCCATGATCTAAAAATCTGAGCAATGTATTTACAGTCCTAAAAGGGTCAGAAACCAGTGGTAAATGCAGCAGCAAATGCAGGAGTGTAGATATAGAGGGTGCCACAGAAGTACTTGAGCCCTGGTGCCTAAAGGACCCAAAGTACCCTCTGCCAAACAAAAAGACATCAGTATCATAAAAAGGACATAGTAGGTGTAGGCCCTGTTACACATTTGGGGCCTTTTGGGGCGTTTCTAGTTCTGCTTCTGCAGACGGGCACATATTTGCCCCATCATATCATTTAAAAAAAAAGATATGACTAGAGCCTGGTGTCCTTGCTTCTTTGTTAAAGCTGTGGTGCCCTTTGGGGGTCCACACAAACCATTGAGGAGAAGGATGGGAGCACTCTGGGGTGCCCTTCTTTGTAAGTCTCTTAGCGGTCTCTGTAGTACATTCATCCATGTTTCTGGTTTGTTTTTCAGTGCACTCAGGACTATGGAACTCATTGAAGAAATCAATGTATTAAAAACAACATAAAAATATACAAACTACATACAAAAAGTTCTCTAATAAGAGGACGTCCAACACTCTCCTCACATCTTCCATATTAACTCCTGATGATGGGTTTCAGTGCCTGAAATTAGAACAGAAATTACATGTATACTGTGGTATTATTTATATGACTTGAGTTAAACATATATTTTGCGTATGCCATATGTAAGGGGTATTCTCATGGCAAATTGTATCAATGTCTGCTTGGTGGGGGTCTACCTTTGTGACCACCACTGATTACGAGAATGGCAGCACTAGGAACACAGTGCCACTTTGTCTCCTGTCTGTTCTTCTAGGCTTCCTTCCAAAGGATGCACTATTGGCCAATGGTGATAATAGGATGTTCACCAAGTGGCGCAGCGTTTCACTAGTGCTGCTAACACTTTATTCTAGAGATTGGGTGGGGGATTACAAAATTCAGATTTAACACCCAACCCTAACCCAATCGGATATTGCAATATGACCTCATGACTTCATCAAACATCCCCTTTAAGATGGAACTACTTTAAGAAGATGCCTACAGAGAGAGCTGTCAATCACTCATAGAACCACCCACTGGACTCCTAAGCATAGAAAGAGCAAGGATTTCAGTGAACATGCTGCCAGATTGGATTGGATTTTTAACGTGATAGGTTCCCTTTACAAATTATAAGGGAGAGTTATCATCTCCTTGGAGTTTAAAAGTCGCAAACTGCGTGTCTATGACTTTTTAAAAAAGTGATTTTTTTTTTATGCCGACTCGCCACTTTTCCAAAAGAGGGTGTGGTAAGGGCCGGGAGGGGGCATGGCATGGGAAAAATGTATCTTAATTTACACCAGTTTTCTGCGTCGAATGAAGCCAGAAATCAATGGCAGCCCAGAGCGGACGTAAAATTCTGTTTAGGTGCATGGTCTCCTGGAGGATGTGCCTCATTTATGGTGAGGCCTGCACCAGTGCAGAAGGCACTGGTCTTGATAAATCTCCCACTACGTTTGGAAATTAGGGATTTAAGGGGGTTCTCTTACCACAGGACAGTCTATCAATATCATATCTGCTGGGGTCTGACACTTGGCACCTCACTAATCATGGGTAGTGTTCTCTTGATAGCTTACCAGGTGCAGCACCATACTGCTACTAGTGGCTGAGCATGGTATTACAACTAACTCTCGTTCACTTTAAAGGGACTAGGTTGTTCTGAGCTGTAACTGAAGCAGGCCTCTTCAGTCAGAGAATAAGTGTGGCTGCTGAGTGGACAACATGGCCACTGTCTGGAAGTAAACATGTCACTGCTGCGACCAGTCACTGAGACCAGTGATTGGCTGCAGTAGTCATATTCTTAGAAAAGAAGTATACAGAGACCACAACATCAGCAAGGCTAGACCAGCGGTGGATTAAGTTGGGGAACATTTTTTTAGATTATTATTTTACAGCGGGCCCAGATTTAGAAAAAAAAATGTATATGGGTCCCATGGAGTGAACCAGGCAGAACTGACTATTATACCTTCACTGGAGGCGCAGGCACAGGAGCCTTACTGGTGGGAACTGGTGGTGGAGCATCAGTTGGCCTCTGTAGTGCCTGAAACAAAGCAGTGCTGTAATTAACATCCATTCCTCCTCAGAGTTGTCACACACAAAACATCGCACACAACAGACTGAGTTGACTACATTTGTTTCTTACCATGGATTTTTTTGTGAATTCAACTGAAATTGGCTGTAGAGAAGAAAAAAAAATACAAATTTATAAGTAAAAAAAAATCTATGTGCAGTACCCTAGAGCAGAAGGTATCGGAAAATGGTTTGTTTGTTATGTAATGTGTACCCAGTATAGCCATGTATGGATGGCACAGCCAGGGTTAACAAGCCAATACCACTCCCATATTCTGCTGGCTCCACCCCTAACCACCTCCACCCCCAAACTTAAGGTTGTACAGACTAAGAGTTCAGAGGGGAAAGAAGCAGTGACCTATGCGCCCTTTTCTCAGGCCCAAGTAATCTACAAAGACTAACTTATCTCTGCACAATCGACATAAAGAAAATAATGGACAGAGTGGAAGATAAAGGAGAAGTTAGAATCTGCATGGCCAAGCATAGGAGTCAGCAAGGTAACTTGCTACTACAGCCATTCAGACTTTGCTGCAGTGAGACACACTGTTAAGACACCCTTAACACTTGGACACATCCTGGTCAGATGTGCCTTCAAAAACCTGTATCCCATACTGGACATTACAACCATTATTGCCAATGTACTGTTGCTTGCCATAGATTCTACTGAGAAAAACTTTAGCAAGATAGTGTACAAAAAGAGCCATAACTCCCATCCTAGCTTAAATCCATGGAACTGTGTCTGCTATAGTTGGATGTACTACAAATCCTATTTTTCACTTGAGTAAACAGAAACATTTATTCTTCTATCTCTGGTCTGGTTTACTGACTCCTACACCATACGCTGGCCTGTGCACACCACAAACCCTGCCTTGCATCAATACAGACACTTAACATCACGGGCACCCCAACTACCATCAGGCAGGAGCCCCAGAACCAGGGAGTGCCCTGATGGAAGAAGGGGTGCACCGTTCTTTCACTGTGCGGCCCAACAGAGCAATGGTGTAAGGGCAACCACCATGATTGACTGTGGCAGTCAGAGCCACTACCACTCCCATCTTCCACTTTGGCTCATCCCAGGCCTCTGCATATGTAATTCTGGATTTTCCTAAAATCTAAACCATGGCAAATTTATGGATATAAAACCGTGGCCTCCGAGCAGCTCACCAGACACAGTGACGTCCATTTCGTAGCATCTGTGCTTGGTGTCACAGCTCAGCCTCATTCACTTGAATGGGACTTAGCTGCCCGTAGGCCATGTGACTGATGAACATGACATCACATGGCCTGGAAGAGACTTAAGCGCTCACTGGAGCATTGCGGTCTCTCCATAGGTGGGGATGCAGAGAGTCAGACCCACGCCAATCTCATATTAATGACCTATCCTGAGGATAGGTAAACGATATGTAAACCCCGGAACAGTGGCGTAGGGATCGCCATAGCAACCATAGCAGTGGCTATGGGGCCCTACGCCACTAGGGGGCCCGTCCGACCGCATTCAAATTTTTTTTTTTTTTTTTTTTTTTTTTTTTTTATTAACACTCACAGACACTACACACAGGCAGCCAGGAGGTGGCGTAACTACCGGGGAAGCAGCTGCTTCGGGGCCCGACAGTTTATTTTCAAGTTAGTTAAATATCGATGTCTTACTGTTCAGGGCCCCTTCACAGCAGCGGTCTTAATGTTCCCTCGCTAATGTGCTCTAATCTTACTGTATATACTAAAGTCTCCTGATGTGTCTGGGATTCGAACCCACAACCTCCAATGTATCAGTGTATCAGAGGCAAAGCATTAACCCTCACAGCCATAAAGAAGGCATTGCAACTGACTGAAAAAATTTGACACTTCTACTGTTATAGCTGGCTAAGTGTACATCTATACACATGACAGCTGCCCCAACACACCCAGCACTGCTATATCTCTATATGACAGCTATCCCAGCACACTCAGCTCTGCTATATCTCTATATATGAGCAGCTGTCATGTGTATAGATGTACACTTAGCCAGCTATAACAGTAGAAGTCTCATAATTTTTCAGTCAGCAGCAAGGCAGCTGTTATGGTCTTGAGGTTAGGTGCTCTGCCTCTGATACAGAAGGTCGTGAGTTCGAATCCCAGCAGAAACCTTTTCTGAAATACAAGCAGTGACTCCATATATGGACATACAGGGAGGGACACAGGAAGAGGCTGCATCGCATCACTGACATGGAGGTAAGTAGAAGTGTTTATTTTATTTTTTTTAATACCCGACTGTTACTGCCATGGGGGGAGTGGGGGGGGGGCACTTGATACTGGCACATGGGGGGAGGGGGGTTGGCACCTGACCTGATACTGGCACCTGGGGGGGGGGGGGTGGCACCTGATACTGGCACATGGGGGGGTGGGGGAGAGAGAGGCACCTGATACTGTGGATGGCACTGTTCAGGGGAGGGGGGGATCTGTGTATGGCACTATTTAGGGGAGTGTGGATGGCACTGTGGATGGCACTATTTAGGGAGGGGGGGATCTGTGTATGGCACTATTTAGGGGAGAGGGATCTGTGGATGGCACTATTTAGGGGAGGGGGGATCTGTGGATGGCACTATTTAGGGGAGAGGGATCTGTGGATGGCACTATTTAGGGGAGGGGGGGATCTGTGGATGGCACTATTTAGGGGAGAGGGATCTGTGGATGGCACTATTTAGGGGAGAGGGATCTGTGGATGGCACTATTTAGGGGAGAGGGATCTGTGGATGGCACTATTTAGGGGAGGGGGATCTGTTGATGGCACTATTTAGGGGAGGGGGGGATCTGTGGATGGCACTATTTAGGGGAGGGGGGATCTGTTGATGGCACTATTTAGGGGAGGGGGATCTGTGTATGGCACTATTTAGGGGAGGGGGATCTGTGGATGGCACTATTTAGGGGAGGGGGATCTGTGGATGGCACTATTTAGGGTAGGGGGATCTGTGGATGGCACTATTTAGGGGAGGGGGGATCTGTGGATGGCACTATTTAGGGGAGGGGGGATCTGTGGATGGCACTATTTAGGGGAGGGGGGATCTGTGTATGGCACTATTTAGGGGAGGGGGATCTGTTGATGGCACTATTTAGGGGAGGGGGATCTGTGGATGGCACTATTTAGGGAGGGGGATCTGTGGATGGCACTATTTAGGGGAGGGGGATCTGTGGATGGCACAGAGGGGGGGGGCCCATAATTTTTTTTGCTATGGGCCCATGCATTTCTAGCTACGCCCCTGCCCCGGAAAACCCCTTAATGTTCCTCTGACATCAGGTCTGTCGGTATGTCCTTACCATGGAGTACTGCGGGCCTTGATATCCATCTCGACTTGCCGGCTTCAAAAAAGAAAAAGAAAACTTAATGCTCCTAATTATATACCACAATAAATTTACAGAGCACCGAAAAGTTAGTACAAAACTGTGGGTACATACAGAACACGTGTCGGGTCGGCCTGGCCTAACATAGGATCAGAGTCTCCTGCAGTGAGCACCGGTACATTCATAGGTTCTGCTGCAGCAGACTTAGGTGCTTCTGCAGAAGACCCTATCTAAAGCCTATCTGGGGCCAAGCACTTACTACTAGGATCGATAGCTTTTGGGGTTAAGGGGGTTTATCAGGAAGCCATATCGTTGGGATAGAAGATTAATGTATGATCAGTTTGGTTCCCATCGTGAGGACCTCGCTGCTGACTGGTGGAGGTCCTGGGAGATGGTACATTGATGGTTAAGGAGTTTGTAAGGGTACAAGTTCGATAGTGGTAAACCCCCTTCAAAACAATATTGACTTGTGCATTCCAATGCCATTACTGGTGCCCTGCTGCCATCTAGGGGCAAGACCTTGCATCTATTTTTAACATTAAAGGGGTTCTGCACTTTGTTTTAACTGATGATCTATCCTCTGGATAGATCAGCTTCTGATCGGCGGAGGTCCGACCCACTGACGTCACGACTAGTATCAACTAGCGTGGGCGGGGCTAAGCACCATTCAAGTGAACAGAGCTTAGCCCCGCCCATGCTAGTTGATACTAGTCGTGATGTCAGTGGGCCGGCGGTAAACAGTGAGAAGGGCCGCGCCCACTACTGGAGCGCCTCTGCCTTCTCAAACAGCTGATCGGCGGGGTCCCGGGTGTCAGACCCCCGCCGATCAGAAGCTGATGATCTATCCAGAGGATAGATCATCAGTTAAAATAAAGTGCAGAACCCCTTTAATTATAGGAAGATTCTGGATGATCAGAGAAAGAAGTGGTAGGGCACACCAATATCAGGTACCACACGGATAATGGATGATGTAATATATTATTTTATTATATTATTAGTGATATACTTTTAAACAACCATTCATAAAATATCAGAAAAATATCATAAAAAATTTCATAAAATTTCATATAAAATATATAAAAAAGCTAGTACATATAAGAATTATTCAACTATATTATATAACTACAATAATACATATAACAACAGTAATGTATAACTCCTATACTTTGTGCTGATAATTCAACTATATGTATGCCAAAGTGCGTTTGAAGAGGTGATTGATATCCTTCCAAGTGGGTTAATAACCCTATCAATGCTGCTATATAAGAGAAAAGTTTATCTGTTTAGATAGAGTCTTTTGAATAGTCACAGATTTGCAACTGTTGCGACTCAACAGTCGCGGTCTGTATTAAAATGTTACACTGTTGCTGGGTTTAGTAATGAAGTGCCGAAGCTGTTTGTACTCACAATTTCTGATGTAGTGATGTCGGCTATTACTGCGTCACAGGTGGCGTCCCACGTGTGATAAGCAGTGATTACACAAATACCAGCGTGTACAGATGATGCGGCTTTCAGGATCTTCGGTGTATTGCCGTGCTGTATTGGAGATGAATCAATTATTCAGCAAAGGTGGACGATGTCACAAGGCTGGCTCTCCAAACAGGCAAATGTCCGGCTTATCTCCGCTTATTCACAAAGAAAAATCACCGATCCTTTACTTCTCATTCTTTTCCTTTGAACTCTTTAAATCCTCCGATGCTGTACTCTATTCCATGGGACAGTTACCAAACGCGTTTCGGAGTTGGCTACGACTCCTTCATCAGTGGCTAAAATCTCCATGGAAATGACCAACTTTTATACACCTCAATCACAATCATGTGTGAATTAAATTAATCAGCTTGGGAACGGAAGTGACATACCGTCCTTCTCCGATCTAATTTGTAGATATATACCTTACTAGTTCGATATAAAATCAATAAAAAAGAATTAAATATATGTGGTTTAAGTATATCGCTAACTCACTACAATATAAGCTAAAAAGATTCACATATGTCCATATAAACATGTGTCCGTATAAACACATATGCATATAAACACAGCTGTAGCGATTTGTTCTGTGTTTTCTATTACAACTATAATCAGATTATAATTATACTTAGAAAATAAGTATAATTATAATCTGATTATAGTTGTAATAGAAAACACAGAACAAATCGCTACAGCTGTGTTTATATGCATATGTGTTTATACGGACACATGTTTATATGGACATATGTGAATCTTTTTAGCTTATATTGTAGTGAGTTAGCGATATACTTAAACCACATATATTTAATTCTTTTTTATTGATTTTATATCGAACTAGTAAGGTATATATCTACAAATTAGATCGGAGAAGGACGGTATGTCACTTCCGTTCCCAAGCTGATTAATTTAATTCACACATGATTGTGATTGAGGTGTATAAAAGTTGGTCATTTCCATGGAGATTTTAGCCACTGATGAAGGAGTCGTAGCCAACTCCGAAACGCGTTTGGTAACTGTCCCAGGAATAGAGTACAGCATCGGAGGATTTAAAGAGTTCAAAGGAAAAGAATGAGAAGTAAAGGATCGGTGATTTTTCTTTGTGAATAAGCGGAGATAAGCCGGACATTGCCTGTTTGGAGAGCCAGCCTTGTGACATCGTCCACCTTTGCTGAATAATTGATTCATCTCCAATACAGCACGGCAATACACCGAAGATCCTGAAGACCGCATCATCTGTACACGCTGGTATTTGTGTAATCACTGCTTATCACACGTGGGACGCCACCTGTGACGCAGTTATAGCCGACATCACTACATCAGAAATTGTGAGTACAAACAGCTTCGGCACTTCATTACTAAACCCAGCAACAGTGTAACATTTTAATACAGACCGCGACTGTTGAGTCGCAACAGTTTGCAAATCTGTGACTATTCAAAAGACTCTATCTAAACAGATAAACTTTTCTCTTATATAGCAGGCATTGATAGGGTTATTAACCCACTTGGAAGGATATCAATCACCTCTTCAAACGCACTTTGGCATACATATAGTTGAATTATCAGCACAAAGTATAGGAGTTATACATTACTGTTGTTATATTATTATTGTAGTTATATAATATAGTTGAATAATTCTTATATGTACTAGCTTTTTTATATATTTATATGAAATTTTATGAAATTTTTTATGATATTTATTCTGATATTTTTATGAATGGTTGTTAAAAGTATATCACTAATAATATAATAAAATAATATATTACATCATCCATTATCCGTGTGGTACCTGATATTGGTGTGCCCTACCACTTCTTTCTCTGATTTACCTTTTTTAGAGGATTGGGTGAATCCTCTTGATAGGAGCACCCTGTTCCATTCTTGAATATACAGGTGAGCCCTCTCTACCTATTCACTCTAGATTCTGGATGATGTCACTTCCTGGAAGGAACAGGAAAGTTCTGGCTGAGAGACAGAGAAGCAGAGAGGAGAGAGAGCTCAGAGAATAAGGGTGCATAAAGTCCTGCAAGGCTGCAAATCAGGATATTTTGAGTTGATCATCTGCTTTGAGAAGAGAAGCCTCCTCCAACAAGTGCAGACTACTCACAGACTTTATCCAAAGCATGCAATGGCATTGTGTGCACAATAAAGGAAAACTTGCCACTCAACTCTTGACAGCAGATTGATTACAGCTCTGAGGGTCCTGTCCCATTTACTGGCCTCAACAGAGATGTGTCCTTAAGCAGCAGGCAGCATATGACCTCAGAGGCTCAGTGGTCACATGGCGCTTGGGGCACGTGATCACGGATGGGATGTCACAGTTCCAGACCACAGAGGACCAGAAGCACTGGGTACGCGACCCTCAGCCCTAGAACAGAGCTGCTGTCAAGAGATGGGTGGCTTTTTTTCTTTATTGTGCACACATTGGTAATTGGACAACCCCTTTAAGGTAGGCCATTAATGTAACGTTCAGGATTCACAAATAACCTATTGAAGATATGTCCAATGAGAACAACAAAAATTACGATTGCGATTGAAAGTGAATTCGAACATGTTCTGTATAGATGGAGGCCAGGACCTCAGATTCATTCTCTTCACTTTGCCCAGGGCTGCATTTCCCTGTAGGCACTAGAGTCCCACATGTAGGAGCAGCTCAGGTTTACATCTGAGGGCTCCTGCTCCTCAGGATCATTGAAACCTTGCTGTGCCACAATGAGCCCGTACTAAATTTGCAAAAAAAAACATACCTGTGACACTTGCGGTTTCTTTGGCTTTGCTGGAGGGGGTGGTGGAGGGTACACATTCTTGGAGCTCAGCTGTTTATAGAAAAAGAAAATACTTTTATGAATTTTTTTTATTTTTTATACTCAATAGAAATATAATAAAAAATATAATACTAATATATCACTAATGCTTTACAGAAATATGTTCTTATTCTGATAGTAATATGATGTGCGTCTAGCACTCAATGTCAGTAAGCAGCAGCAAAAAATTCTAGGATACATGAAAACAAACAGAAACTCATGATATTAATGCAATGTATATAAGTGATTAAACCGTATCTTGAATTTAAAGTACACTATTAAGGACCACAACGTGGAAAAGACTTAAGCTGGCCATACATATGAATGTTGGCCAAAGCCGCCCATTTTAGCAGGTCCAGGCCACCATCTAATGTGTATGGTGACCTCACGATTCTCTCCCAATGACTAATTTTGGAAGAAACATGCTCCATTCTTTTTCTCTAAGGGGAGATAAGCTGCTGCCAGAGCAGCTCGACTGAGCATGGGAGGGTCGGGCGATTCATAGGAAATGTTCCCATCATGATAACAGTTTCTCCTACCTCTTGTGTTGACACGTTGGAGCTGGACTTCATTTGTTGCTGATGGAACGCCGGATTTGTTGCGCCATTTACTCTGTTTACAGATCTGTAAAAATGATCCACTGTCATCAGAAAGAGCAGAGCCTGTGCAGGCAACATATATTGTCTTCTATTTCTCCTCGACTTCTACCCACAGTGGTGCCTCAGAGGGTGGTCCCATCACTGAGACTGTCACTCCCTATCTCCTTCCAAGTGACAAGGGACAGCACGCTCACTTACTGCACTCTAAAGCCCAACTACCTAAACATAGCCAATGCAATGGAGTATAGGAAGTCCCTCACATATAGCTTTTCATTTGTTAGCTGGTAGTAGAAGAAATTAGGGAGGAGGTCTTTGAGACTTTTCCCCACATTCCTGTCACTTCTTAATTTCAGTGTCATTGTCTGCCTATATGCTTCCATTGAAAGGAGTTGTCCACTTTGGACAATCCATAATTTTTAGGAAGCAGATGTTAATAAGAATTCATCCTTGAAATCTCCCTACGTACATACGACTGTATAGACTGACTTTTCAACCTCCAACTTATCCGCTCACATAACAGCACATCTGTAGACCGTTGTGGTACATCCAGAGGTTTTGATATGTTCCTTCAGATGCAATTTTTACCCATGCGCACCATATGACATAGTATTTTACTACTATGCTACTGTATCAATATTCAAAAAGCCTCGTCATATAGGTAAAATAAAGTTTTTAGGACTTTCAAGAAGGTTGATGTGGGCATCTATTAAATGGCCATAGCAGAGTCACTCAGGTGGACTTGGCGCGACCATATATGATCGCCAACAGATGAATTGGAGGCATGTAATACTACATTGATTCGCCTTTTGCAAACAACCCTTTAACCCCTTTAGTTGTAAATGTTGTTAACTGCAGTACTATACATCATACCTCTTGGCACACCTCTTTCGGAACACAATTATTAGGATAAGTCCAACCACAAGAAGAGCGGCAATAATGACGATCACCACAATGATGACAATATCTGAAACAAAAGGGTAACATTAGGCTTAGGCTTCTTGTTTTGGGCAATCTCTCAGAAGGTTATCCTATGCTGATTATTCATCATCACATCTTTTCTAATGTTAGGTTGCCTCTAGCTTACTTAAAGTGGTTTTTCCCCACAAAAAATATGCTCTATTTTTCCAACCAGCAACTGGCTATGAATACTTCTGTAACTGGATGTAATTACAGATTTAGTATAGCCACTGAGTTATTCAATAAAATCTATCTGTATAGCACCATGTGGTGTTTGTTCTTTTCTTTATTTCTTTGTCCACCTGGCTGAGGTGGACGTACATGCTCAGTTCCATCCTTCAACTGCCACCAACTGTATCTACTACTAGAAGCTGTGGCTGTTACAGGGAGAAAGCTCTAGCACCAAAGACATGTCTCCTGAGAAAGGACACACTCCCTGAGATTCTAGTTTGCAATAAATCTAGCAGAACAATTGGAATAATGAAAGGAAGCCAATCACAGAAATCATGAAAAGGCCATTGAGAAGCCTGGAGACCCCAAAAAAACACAGGGCAACAATACATCAAGAGGTTGCATTGGGGGGGGGATTTTTTCCAGTAACAGCCCAACTATTGTCCATAAGCTGCGCTTGGTATTGTAGCTCACACTATTCACTTGGTGCAATACCATGCACAGCCTATGGACAAGAGTGGTGCCGTATCTAGAAAACTGTCATAGACCTTCCTAATCATCTCTAAGGAATATTTACACACAATATATTAATGATATACCTACTCTTATCTGAGGTGACATCACAGTGTGGAGGTGCCCAACCTTCTTGGCACTGACATTGTAGCTCGTGGTCACAAACCTGAAAAGGTACACTTTGTCATTCAAGTCAGCTTTATGGACTTAACACATATATAGTGACATATGAATATAGCGTGCAAAACCTAGCCATAGCGCCACCTACAGGAATAATATTTATAAAAATTCTGTGGTAAGTATTAATTATTCTCTGTCAAGAATGGCGAGATACCTGGTGGCAACAGGGAGACAATTTTCTTCCTTGTGGAGGAGAGTTAATATGGACAAAGTGACAAATTTCTGTCCATGAATTATCACTTGACTGCCCATGATATGTGACTTGATAACATTAAAGGGGTTGTCTGAGTATTAATGCTGATTACCTATCCTCAGGATAGGTCAACAGTATCTGGCACCATCAGAATCAGCTGTTTAAAGAAAGTGCCTTAGCCTCCTCCTACACCAGTGAGGTCAGGTACATCAGTCACACGGCCTGCAATACCAAGCACAGCCACTATACTGTGCTTGGTAAGCTGTGAGGAGGCTGCGGGGCTCAGAGTGCTGCAGCCTCTTTAAACACCATATCGGCGGGGGTACCGATCACATATTGAACACCTTTCCTCAGGATAGCTCATCAAAACACTTGGACAACCCTCTGAAGGTGATGGTTTTAAAGACTAGGCAACAGTAAGGGAATTGGAAATGTCTTCTATATGACTGCAGAACTGGTTCCCCATGATGCACTATAATGTTATATACTGTAGATGCCATCAAGATATGATTACATTTGGAGCCTATATTAGGTGGAATATCAACCTAGTATTTATTTTTTGGAAGACCTTGCTGCTTCTCATTGTTACTTCTTAATTATGTCTTGCACTGTCACATTCTGTGTGATCCAGTTATGAGCTTGACTTCTTTCTCTAGTAGTTGGCTCCAGAAAGCAACTAAGATACAGTAGCCATTGTCATCATCCGTATAGCTGTCAAGCAGTCACTGGGTCACCCAGGTTTTATTGAAATGCATAGCCCCAGCTCTTCTCTCCATTCTCACACTGTCCCCTCTTTTTATAATAATGTAGCAATCACAATATGATGTTTTATAGTAGAGTTGATGATTAATTTTATGAACTCATAGAGACCCTATGGCTGCTATGGGGCCCTTACAGAAAGAGGGCCCAGTCCTTTGCTATAACCTTGTGCATGACTTTTGAATAGTGCTCCCTCTTTTCTACATATACCACTGCATAGCTTTGTCTATGTATTATGTTCTCACCCCATGTCCAGGGCATTTTTCAGAGCAGTTTGCTGACCGGAAGGCACTGTTAGTACTGACACATTTTCCATCATAACAGACCTAAAAAGAACATGGAGATTTCATGAAGAACATAGATATGTCATTACAGAAGAACATGTAAGAACCCGTCTTAGAGTCTACTGAACAGATTTGACTTGGGGCTACTCAGACCGGCATTATCTAAATGGCCCCACACCCTTTAACTCCAATACAGGGATCTGGACTTCGCTGCAGGGGAACCACCAGTCTGGTACCTCTTGGAGCAGCCTCTGTTCAGTAGACTGCTGATGCGAGTGGGTCAGTAGACTCTGGAGTGAAACACTGAGGGGTCAGGCCAAACTGTAGTCAGGGACAACATGAGGTCAGGGCAGGTGGAATTTGTGCAATTGAAAGTCAGTCCAAGATCAGTACAGAGATCAGGTCAGGCAGTGAAGGGTCAAAGCTGGAGGCAGACAAATGTACATGGGAGAACGAACAAGACAAGTGTAACAACCCAGAGTGCTGTTGCCACTCCTACACCCTGCTACTGTCCTTAATGGTCTAACATAAAGTCATCTATGCATTATGTTCCAGGTCCTCCACAATGTTCATTCCTAATCTGTTTGCAACCGTTATGTTCATGTAATATACCTGGTTCACCAGCAGGTGGCAGCAAATACGGCAGAGCTGTACTTAGGTATTATGGAGCTTTCCATTCCATTCTAACCCCCCTCTGGAGAGAGGTGGGCGAGTCCCACTTCCTGCAGAAAGGGTGGGGGCCAGTTTCTAGTTAGTCTAGCTTACCCCCAGCTAGGGGAAGGGTGTGCAGGGGCACGAGCACCCTAAGCTCTGCTGACCACGAGGCCAAAGCTTGAAGCCTCAGGAGCCAGGAGGAAAGTTCCCTGGCATAACCTAGAGTCAGACTACAAAGTGAAGTGCAGCATACAAAAGAAGCTGAGTTATACAGCCAGCCTGTCAGTACAGCAGAGTCAGAGAGAAACAGATATAGCAGAGTTGAGTTTGCCTGCCATTTTAATGCTAAAGCCTGCTGGAACCAAAGGAAGCCTGAAATCTGTTTTAGAAAAATGTTTACTCAAGTAAAGCTGCCATTGAACTTCATCTTAAGGTCTGGACTCAAGTTCTTCCTTAGTCCCTCAATTATTCCCTTTATTTATTGCTTCGGAGCCAAAGCCTGGGGTCCAGCGGTATCCAGGTAGGAGCACCGTGACACACATAAAGAGACATTTGGGCTGCACAATTACACCACTCTGCATTTCCTACACCTGGGACGCGATATATAGAGGGCCCTGAGGGGAGGCCGCCCATTGCACAAGTAGCGCACCTTTGCAAGAAACTAGAACCTATTTCTCAGGCATCCTTCCATAGACGAAGTTGCCTTAAATACCCTGTGGTGGCCAGTTACAGAATGGAGAAGACCTACGTGTTTATGTTTTCCCCGTGTCTGTGTGGGTTTCCTCCCGGTTCTCTGGTTTCCTCCCACACTTCAAAGACATACTGATAGATAGAGAACTCTGATTGTGAGCCCCATTGGGGACAGCATGATGCTAATGTCTGTGAAGTGCTGCGGAATATGTCAGTGCTATATAAGTGCATAAAATAAATGTTAAATAAAAAGGTGTGCGCGCTTACCCTTAAATTATTGGAAAAAGAGCATGTACCCTACAGGCAGAGGGGGGCTGAGGCAGGCAAGAAGCAGGCCTCTGTCTGTGTGGAGTGGATGGAGCTGGTGGTTGTGCCCGTAAGAAAGAAGCAAAGGGACTCCAGACTGCCGGTGAATCAGTGCAGGATGACATGTGAGCTTTCCGACAGCCGTAACCGCCAGGGAGAGGGAGATAGCAGCGGGTAAGGAGTAACAGCTCATATATCATATTACTTGATATCAATACTAATTATGAGGCCCTGACCTGTCTGTGCATAATAACAACCCCCCCCCCCCCTGCTTTTAATGCAAAATGCGTAATGCTTCATTTTGCCTGTGGGTGTGCTGTAGGACTACCAAACACTTGCTGCCGGGTCTCCCAACCGATTACAGATGGTCGCTAGCATAACGAATTCACTGAAGCAGAATTTAACATAGCGTAACGCTTCTTTCGCTCTTGACTTGCACTTACCAAGTCATCTCCACACTTTGTTCCATTTTCGACCATTCCACCGGATGCAAGAACCCCCCGACAATTTGAAAACATGGCAACGGAAGCATAAATGCTAGGATTTTCACTGCCTCCAGAGCAGTAGAGCACTCCACACTTAACTTCCCTGTGTAAAACAGATATTGGTTTAGGATTTTATTTTCGGCTCCCTCATGTGAAGCCTTTTATGTTTTATTTTGATTATTTTATATGATTATTCAATTTGATACCATTCATATAGATTAAAGTATTCTTTTCCTGTAAATATTAATTCAAATTGGAAAGGGTCCTTCTCCTCATACCCTAAAGATTTCCTAATTTACGTGGATTCAACAATAATTGCATCCTAACTAATGTAAATTAAATTTTAAATAATATTAATGGATACTAAAATAATGTAATAGCAAAAACATGTCTGCTTTTGGATTCCAGAAGTAGCGCCACTCTAGTTTATGGGTGATGTTGGATATTGCAGGTCAGTCCTATGTGCCTCAATAGGGAAGATATACAATAATGGATGCATATCATGACTTAGAGTGGCATAATTTCTAGGGAGAAGTAGACCCTTTATAGGAGTTCTCCAGGGTTATAAAAACATGGTTGCTTTCTTCCAAAAAACAGCGCCACACATGTCCTGTCCAGGTTGTGTGTGGTATTGTAGGTAAGCCCCATTGACTTCAGTAGAGCTGAGATGCAGGGGTGTTTTTTCTTTGGAGAAAGCAGCCATGTTTCTTAAATTCTGGACAACCCCTTCAAAAAGTGCAGCCTTGAATCTAGTACTGTCCTGTTGGCTCTGATTCAGTGGTTGCACCCTATGGAGATCTTGCACAAATCCCAATGTAATCTGAACTTTATACAACAAATGGATGATTTGTTACCGTAGAATATTGGTACTAAAGACTGAATTATCTCTACAGCTATCTACTGTCCGCCTTGTATAAAAAGTTCCAGGGATTTTGTACTCACGTAGGCTCACATGCAACATAACGGCCGTCCAACTGCTTACAGTGTCCATAGTTGTTGCCTCTTTGATTTACATTGAAACACTTGTCTTCTCCAACCACTGCACCTATAGTACAAAATGGGATGTGGTGACTTCAAGATGTTATGGCACAATTAGAGAGTCATGATAGACTCCTGATGTTCTTCAAAGTCTTAGTATGTCTTGTTGACTGAATCTGCAGTTCTTCTAGGGTCTTATGTTGTATAAGTTAGGCAGGGCTGAATATGCCTTTAGGCACCGTAGGCAGCACTGGGAAAAAGACTATGGTAGTAAGAGGAGGACATCCAAGGTGCAGAGAGAGGCAAGGGGAAACATTTTAAAGCAATCTGTTGGGTCTCCTTCGCTACTCTATCTGAACTTGGGGATTCATAGAAAAAGCCTGTGAGTCTTGCCCCCCTTCCAATCAAATAAAATTTGTGCGTCCTGCTACCCCCTCCCATTTAAATAAAGTCTGTGAGTTTCCACCATCCACTCAAATAAGGCCTGTGTTCCTGCTTCCCTCATCCACTCAAAGCCTGTGAGTCCTGCTTCCCCACCCATTCATAGAGAAAGCCTGTGAGTCCTGCTTACTTCATCCCCTCAAATAAATCCTGTGAGACCTGCTTCCCAACCCTTTCATAAAGAAAGCATGTGAGTCCCACAAATTTATAAAGTAAGCCTATGAGTCCTGCTTCCTCCACCCATTCATAAGACTGCTGCTAATTGACATATTTTCCTGGATGAGTTTGTATGCAGGGAGAGCTTTGTGTGGGTGAAAAAGCAGGACTCTCAGGCTTTCTCTGTGTGGATGGGGCAGGCAGGGTTCACATTCGTCCCCTATAAATGGACAGAGGGAGCAGGGCTCATTTGTGTAGTAATAAGTCAGAGCAACTGGACTTGTATTTTTTTCCCCTCAAAAATGTTTCTCTAGTCGTTCTCCTGGCTGTCTAATTGACTAGCAAAGCACCTTATTACTGCTGATATACCATGACCTGGATGAATGAGAACCTTCACAGACACACTGTTCTAATTAAGATCATCTAAGCCACCAAAGGTGCCTGATTTGAACATCTCCTGAGGTGACTATTCCACCGATCCACAGCTCTTTGTAAAGAAGCCCAATCACCTCTGGAGATTGAACTTTTCTTTCTAGATTGAGTGCTTACTTACTTGGTCCCCACAGTTGACTGCACTGGCTTTCCAGCATTGGGCACTGTCCATTGTAACAGACCCCTCTGCCCTCATTACATGGGTGGCCATTGTATATGAAGCGGTCACTGAGACATTCTGGAGTTTTTCCATCACACATATCGGCCAGATCACAGTCGTCTTTAGCGGGTCTACACACAGAACCCGCTTTTTTAATCTGCCAAGAAATAACACTGTCAACCTGAGAAGATAATTCTAAGCGAAGAACACATTTATATACATTTGCATGTAGATCCTTGCACCTGCATTGGCCCGAATAATTAAGACGTTTCTAGTAAAAAAAACTCATCTACCTGTCAATTGGTCCATTTGGTAAGACAATAAAAACTTTCGATCGGATTGTCCATATAGGATTGAACTGTGAGGAGTTCAAGCCTCAACTATCTAGCTATCCATGGATCTATCCATGGATTACTGATGCTACTAAGCGAGGGGTGTAGCTAAAAGCTCATAGGCCCTAGTGCAAGAGTTCAGCTTGGGCCCCCCTTCCCTCAGTGCTTTTTGGAAAGGGGCAGGGGAGCATGTAGCCTTCCTGCTGCCTGAGGCGAACATTGAAAGGGCACCCCCTCATGCCAAATTCTTGACCTAACCCCTTCCCTCCAGCCAGAGGTGTAAATTGACCAGCATGCACAGTGTCTTATGTGGCACAAGGGTCTTTGGGCCCCTCAGGCTCCTGGGCCCGGTAGCGACTGCTTCCTCTGCACCCCTATAGCTACGCCCCTGTACTAAGCACACTAACCACGACAGACCAATTTACTGTGATCCACACTGGCACATATCACTCCTCCATTTATGAGACATGCATTAGTTATACAAAGAATAATCCCCATGGAGTATGTTAAGAAACTCAAGTATCTCTCAAGTTTATTTCAGTTAATTTCATATCAGTTACATGGCAATCTCTGTCAATAAACGTGCAAGTAGATCATAAAGAGCTTCACTCACCTTACACTGAGCACAGCACTCCCCATCTGCACACTCGACATCGACCTTGAACTTACATGTGGCGGCATCACAGCAAATATTGGTGCATTCCTGCAAGACATTAAGAAAATCTTGAAGAACATCAAATAATTTTTTTTTACGCGCTGAGGAAAAGGCTAGAAGACTGTGAAATTAGGTGTTTCCAGGATGCTTGACCATGCCAAGACTATTCTTGAAGGACAATGACCAGAATGATGGACAAGTCAATTGTGCAGGGATATCTTATAGGGGCTGATTGTCATGTATAATGTGGAGAGCAACTACAAAGAGTCACTTTCACTGTGGAGGATCTGGCATAACCATGGACAGCCCCAAGAATGCGCCTCTGTGCATAAAAAATAGTGTGCCACTCAAAAAAGGATGCAGTCTATGGCAGGACCTCTCTATAAAAGAAGGGTCCCCACGTAAACAACAACAACACATTTGTTAAACCAATCCCTATCCCTCTGAGCTAGAAGGCCCTGCAAGGATTGTGGACAAATGGCCAACCTTAGTCGAAGCCAAGGAAAAGTCTGTCAGCCTATGGCATCTAAAAGTAATTTTGCAATACTTAAACTCCCCTGTGGGGGCACTGCAGCGGAACTGGACACTTGCTGCAATATTCCCACATAGATTACAAAAAAGCTAGGGATCCCAATAGTAGGGCACTCTATGATGAGCTCATCATCAGACATTTTCCATAGCAGATGAAAAACAAATGGAGATCTCAGTGGCTGCCATGCGATATGGTGTTCCTATGATAACACTTTTCTGATAGAGAACATGAGCAAGAAGGGCTGCTATGTGGACACAAGCAGAATTTTTTCTGGTAGGAGGACTGTAGCTCAACAATTAAATATCATATGAAATGTATATTATTCCATGTTCTTTTATGACTGTGGTACTTCATAACCAACCTACTCCTGTTCTGCCTGACTCAACATGGAGTCTTCAGATATGTTACTTTTATGATTTCGTGTTTGACACAGTGCTGTGTTGTTACCGTCTCGGTGCCGCAGTCGCAGTCTTCTCCTAGCTCGGTGAATTTATTTCCACATACTGACGGGGACATAACATATTGCTTTAATGGAACATCTTTCATGCACTGTGGCATTCGGTCATAGATGAACTCCTGAAAGTTGCCGAGGCTGCATGAACTGAAGAAAAATGGTGTTTTTGAGCTGTAAAATAATAAAATAAAATAAATTACATATAGAATGACATGTCTTCCTCAAGATACCTGCATTGAGTGGAATATGAGACGTAGGCCTTCTCCAGATAGTCTTAAAGGGGTTGTCTCACCATAAGAACTCATCGCCTATTCACAAAATGTGAGAAGGGGAGTCCCCAGGTTCCCAGTTCTTGTGAATGATGGAGGTCCCAGTGGTCGCACCCCCAGTAGATACTTATCCTCTATCTACGGTTGTTATGAATGGCCCGCCTTTATAAAATCCAGAATCCACCTGGTCCAACTGAATTAAGCTTAGTCATAGAACCTTAAGGTGATCTAAGTTCGGTTCACTTCCTGAGTCGTGTCTGGTCACTATCTGAATGAAGCCTTAGGCTACTTTCACACTGGCGTTTTGGTTTCCGTTTGTGAGATCCATTTCAGGGCTCTCACAAGCGGTCCAAAATGGATCAGTTTTGCCCTAATGCATTCTGAATAGAAAAGGATCCGCTCAGAATGCATCAGTTTGCCTCCGTTCAGTCTCCATTCCGCTCTGGAGGCGGACACCAAAACGCTGCTTGCAGCGAACTGACACAATATGGCACAATAGAAAACGTGAAGATATGATAGGAGATGTTGTAGATTAAAGTTGTCAGTAGGTATTTTTAATGATGTATGGATGAAACCTCCAGATAAAAACTTCACCTCAGACTTGGTGCCATGACACAGGAATCTGCAGAGCAGGAACATAAGCTGGTGTCATGATTCATTCCTAGATTGTGTCCCATCTCATGAGCAATGGTAGCTCCAACTGCAATGGACTGCTTACTGTGATCCTAGGAAAGGGGAGCATTAAAAAGGCAATTCATTAGTGGGCAGGTAATGCACAAATACAGCAGATGTTTTCTTTCACTATCCAAAAAAATCTTAAATATGGAAGAGTTAATGACAACTGTATTGTATTGCTAAAGGCCTAGATAAGGCAGGATAGTTAAAGGGGTTTGGAAAGAAAGGGGGGGGGTCTTCCAGGACTGTGACCGGCTCCCCGCTCCTTCTCCTCCAGGACTGTGACCGGCTCCCCGCTCCTTCTCCTTCAGGACTGTGACCGGCTCCCCGCTCCTTCTCCTCCAGGACTGTGACCGGCTCCCCGCTCCTTCTCCTCCAGGACTGTGACCGGCTCCCCGCTCCTTCAGGACTGTGACCGGCTCCCCGCTCCTTCTCCTCCAGGACTGTGACCGGCTCCCCGCTCCTTCTCCTTCAGGACTGTGACCAGCTCCCCGCTCCTTCTCCTCCAGGACTGTGACCGGCTCCCCGCTCCTTCTCCTCCAGGACTGTGACCGGCTCCCCGCTCCTTCTCCTCCAGGACTGTGACCGGCTCCCCGCTCCTTCTCCTCCAGGACTGTGACCGGCTCCCCGCTCCTTCTCCTCCGGGACTGTGACCGGCTCCCCGCTCCTTCTCCTCCAGGACTGTGACCGGCTCCCCGCTCCTTCTCCTCCAGGACTGTGACCGGCTCCCCGCTCTTTCTCCTCCAGGACTGTGACTGGCTCCCCTCTCCTTCTCCTTCAGGACTGTGACCGGCTCCCCGCTCTTTCTCCTTCAGGACTGTGACCGGCTCCCCGCTCCTTCTCCTCCAGGACTGTGACCGGCTCCCCACTCCTTCTCCTCCAGGACTGTGACTGGCTCCCCGCTACTTCTCCTCCAGGACTCAGACCGGCTCCCTGCTCTTTCTCCTCCAGGACTGTGACCGGCTCCCCGCTACTTCTCCACGTGATGGTGACTGGCTCCCCTTACGCCATGACAAATGGTCACAAGACACAAGGGAATCTGGTCTCCGCTAAGGCCAGTGATTGGCTGTAGCGATATTAAACTGAATATTGACATTGAGGGAGCTCAGCAGACATTGTAGGCCTGGAGGAGAAGGAGCAAGGAGCTGGCACCAGGAAGCAGGTAAGTAATCTTTTTATTACAGGTCCAGCCAAATGGGGGTGTTTGCCAACCTGCCCCCCATTTTTGCACAACCCCTTCAAGATCCCCATATACATTAGGCTATAATAGTCTGAACCGTCTGTCTGAGTGTCTGACAATCCATTGTTTGTGGGGAACTCCTGACTCTCCCCAACCGATGGCGTTGGAGAAGAGAGGGATCGAGCGCCTGATCCTTTTGTTCTCCTTGGAGATAAGCCGCTGTCAGTGCATAAAATATAGGATGGAATTGTGTCTCCAAAATGGCCGCCTCCAAGGATGTTTTTAAAAATAAAAAAATAAGAAGCTACATCAAAGAAAGAAAATAAAGACTTTGGGGGAGATTTATTAAACTGGTGTAAAGTAGAACTGGCTTAGTTGCCCATAGCAACCAATCAGATTCCACCTTTCATTTTCAAAGGAGCTGTGAAAAATGAAAAGTGTAATCTGATTGGTTGCTAAGCCAGTTCTACTTTACACCAGTTTGATAAATCTCCCCCATCGTTTCTCTACTGCAATCTAAGCTGACTGCAAACTGTCAAGGGGCTGTGTCAATGAGATTAACCCTTTAAGAAAAAAAGAGGTCATCATATACAGTAGAACTCACCTGAATTACCCCAGAAGAGTGGGCGTCACTACACATGGTGCCCACAAATGCTAGCCCAACTGTGGGGCCATCAAAGTCAATGTCCCTGTAAAAAAAACAGTTCTTGCTGAGCTTCCGGTGTATTCATATGGTCTTGGGAGCCATAATTGCTTGGCTTTTGCTTCTACAGTCCTTGAAGCTAGTGGCTTCCTCATCACATAGTATAGGGGCTTACACATTTTGGGATTGGAACAGTATAATTTGGGAGGTCTTACGTTATGAACTGGGCATTGTCATGAGGTTTTCTTGGCAGAAGGTCGTTTTTCCTCCAGTTGCTGAAGCGATCGAGGTTTATACTGGCCGACGTGGACACCTCAAACAAGTTTTTCTTCTCCCAGACTTCCAGACCGCTCAGCGCCACAAAGGTGGTTAAGGCTTTGTACACCTTGAATGAGACATGTTTTATCATAGTTACGTACACAGTATCCATGCCAATGCCACCTGTGCACAATGTGACAAAGAAATGACACCTGGAACTACTAGATGGTGGCTTCCAAGAAGCCGGGATTAGAATAAAATAGCATATCTGAAAGGTGTACCAGCTGCTCTAATGCAAAACGGTCCGGTCGCGTGCTGTTTGTTGTCATCGCCGGCCTGCTTTTGCTTGAGTCTGTCATGTCAGTTTTATGCAGAGACTATATCTCCCATCATGCCTTGCATACTGTAATAACTGTGTAGTAAACTCTGCCCTAGGTAGCTCTCTGCTGATTGTGCTGTACCCCAGACCTGGGAGTACTACAAATTGTTTATTGTTATGTATTATGGTTTTTACTGTTTGCTTCTGGCTGTAGCTACCAGCAAGGTTGGCAGGAAGTGAGCTGGTCCTGCCCCCTGCCAAGAGGCGGAGTTCCAGTGTGGACACAGAGAGGAGAGGAAGCAACCTGCAAAGCTCCTGCTCCTGTTACCAAATTCTCCAGAGAGAACTACCCTAATTGTTCTCAGGTAAAGCATTGAGATTCCAGACAGCAACATGAACTGCTGCATCAGCACCTACAGACACTGCTGTAAGGTGAGGGACTACAGCCAAGCCACCCATCACCAAACAACCAACCACTAGGCCTGTATCACCCAAGTGCAGAATTGCACCCATCCAACCTGCCTCCAGATTCCTTGCTTGTGCCAGAGAAGAATTGCACTAAAACCTGCTGCTACTGTAGGTATTTTAAGTCCTATGTTACACTTAATATAAAGGACCGTGTTATGTTCAACACTGGCCTCATCCTTCAGTACTATAATTCCACTGCGCCGATCCCCAGGGAGCAACGGCCTGAGGGAGTGCACCGTGACACAACACTTCATCAGGGCCACTACCACTCCTATCCTCTACACAGGCTCCTCAGGGGGTCACTGCAATTGCAGTGGGAATGCGCTGTCCTGTCAGTATTAAACATATTTTTCATGTCTCTATTTTAAACCTTTTTCATATAATCCTGCAATTTTCCCACTGGCCACTAGGCCTAAAATATGTCAAAGCTTCCTGTTCATTGGAGAGTAGCCTCATGGGCCTCATAGACACAATGAACAGGAGGGGACCTCATTGACTTCTATGGGAGAGTTTTCTAGGCATGCTCTGTGACCTGTGCAGGAGGGAGAAGATAAGCTGATTCTGTGTTATCTATACAGGGGTGTTGCTCGTCATTGTACTCCTGCATGTGATTATACTGATAATAACTACTGAAAAGTGATCTGCACAAAAAAGGAAATCATGACCTATTATTAGACCTAGTGGCCCCTTGTGAAAATTGCAGGATTATATACAATTGAAAAAAAAATAAAGATAGTCACATGGAAACATTAAAAAACAACAAAAACTCTAAAAAAAACGTGATTTAAACAATAGGTCATTTTTTGGTGACACCTTCCCTTTAAGCCATTTATAAGCATGCCAATATGACCATAACCAGTGGGATATTAAAGGGACATACAATAAAAAATAACCGCAGTGATCACAATGTTTTCACAAGGATCGTGCTAACTCCTGGAGACTCTGGTGCTGACATTAACACTTATGGGACAGAGACTGAAATCTAGGGGCGCTGGCTGGTACAAGGAGGGCGCTGGCGGTCTCCTGTGGAGTTACAGTGGTTTGCTCTCATATGTTATCTAGATAGCAACTTCCAGTTTCCACATTATCTGCATGGTCAATGCAAACCGATTAAAACTCATGCATTAAATGAGTACTATTTTATACTGAAGATCAAGGGGCCCTCCGCTCTCTGTGTCTACCCCTCCAACAAATCACTATCAAATGAAATGATCACATTAAACAGACAGCAGGTCTTTTGCAAATACTCACCTCATTCACATAATTAACAATCTCAAATATCCTCTGTTTAACACTTTCTACGCTGCGATATTTCTTAAACTAAAAAAGAACAAAAATAAAATTATTAATATCGACATTTCTGGAATATTGCTGCACATATATTATCACTCAGAGCCATCTAGTGGCCACATGTAACATTACACATGAAAGAATTGGGAGTAATTGTGTTTTCCATGGTAGCTCTATTCCTTTGGTTGGGCTCCATGTAATACTATGTGTTCTCAGCAGCAGACATAATATGATCTGTGCAGTAATAAAAGAATAATCTAGTAATAAATAATAAAAGATAATTTAAGACTAGTGTGACCCCTGTATACAGCATTGGTACAGTATATACTAACACTTGCTATACCTACCATGGTTGCATCGGCCACCACGTATAGGTGGATATATTTCTGAGATTTTAGAAAGTTCTGTTTCTGGAATAAAAAATCAATAAAAACAATATATAAAAAAGACGTATCCCAAACAGAAACATACAAGAGGCTGTTGCAGGGATGTAAACAGATCTCATACGGCCCCATAACAAAACTTCTGCCCCACCCAGTTTCCCAGTACACGTGCACCCATCACTCCCAGGCACCAAGGTGAATTAATTAATTAGGCAGAAGAAATTTTAATTAAGAAAAAATTGTAATAAAAAATTCTCCCTTGGCCTCACCTACTTTATCTGACCAAATGTCTCAAATTATTTACTTGGGACAACTGGCATAAATACACTGATAAATTCCCCCCATACAGATCTAAATCACTGCTTCTCTTCAGGTAATATATTTTAAAAAAATCACCGCCTGAAGCCACCACTAGGGGAAGCACAGTGCATAGGAATGTATACAGTTACCAATGACTGCAGTGGAAGCTGTAATGATCTCTTTGCACTGAGCTCCCTCCTAGCTGCATGAAAAAGCTGTATTTTCATATTGGGAAGAGAAGAAGGGGTTCTGCACCAGGCCCTGCCCCCCTTCCCTCCTCCCCGAGCCCCATAGCAGTTGCGTGGTCTGTCTCCATGGAAGGTATGCCACGGGGCCGCTGGTATTTACGGCATGAGTATGCATGTGTCTGATTCCTTTTGCTTTATAGAATTTATACAGTATCATGTAGTTATCATTCCTATTACTATTATGGCTAATAATAAAGTTAATTTGATAGCCAAAGAAGAAGTATTCCCATCTTAGTCATTTATGGCAGATCTAAAGGAGATGCCATAAATCTGTGTTAGCTGATGGTCCTACATCTGGGAGAATGGAGGTTCCGGCCTGGTCATGCGCTGCATCCAGGAGGAAAATTTAACGTGTAGCTCCATCCAACAGGTTCTATAGGAGTCACACAAACACACTTCTTCCCATAACTCCCATAGAAATTAATGGAGAGAGGAGTGCACAACCACCTCTCCATTCATTCTGTGCTTGGACGCAGTAGATGGTGGCCACCCCACTCGGAGGGACAGGGTTTGGGGACCTCTGCTCTTCAGATAGACGCAGGCCCCAGAATTGGGATCTGCATCCGTCAGACATTTAAGTTATATCCTGGGGACTTCTTAGGTCATAGAGGAAGGGGATAATTTGTACAAAGTAGATAGAAGTTAGATAGTGCTTCTTGTTCTGGAGGACCTATCTCGAATTGCAGACACCACATTGACTGTAATGGACATCGTGCAGTACTTAGTTTCTCCTGCAGTGGCACTTCATAGGTTTCCTCACATAATGCAACAAGCTCCCCCTAGCGGTAGCTGCTAGCAGTCTTTGTGACGACAACTGTGCTCCTGGGATCAAGTCATCGTAACAAAAATGAAGGCAAAGATCTCTCATTTATCATTGATCTTCCTTGTTCATGTGAGAGCTGTCACTATTCAAGAATGACACTCTTCGCATGCCGGGGAGGCGAAATTACATTAGTAAATGGAGAGAGGGAGAGAAGTGGCTTGCAGACAGCTCAGGTGCTCTAGAGGGATACTTACCGGTAACTGCTTAAAAAAGTCTCAGCAAATATGTCTAAATGTCTCACTTAAAACTACGTTTCATACGGCCAATTCGAGATTGGTGGATCCCATTTGTCTTACCTCTGAATTGCCAGATCGCGAGGATTTGGAAGTTTTTCCATCTTTCCAGGTAGTATTAGTCACTCCGCAGGTTTTTGGAGTCTCCTCATTGGGCTCAAACACGGCATGTTCTCCATCGTCTGTCCGATTCAGTGGCTCAATCATAAATCTGCGGTTCCTAGTATGGATAAGACCACTGCCAAGAAAAATAAAGACACTTGAGGAAACTTGAAACTTTGATCAAACATTTCAGGCTGGGGCGAGGCTCACTGGAGTGTTCTTCAACGGGATAGTTGACCAAGTCAAGAAACATGCCTGCCACCAGGAGCACTACTTTAAAGGGGTTGCCCATTTTTTTTTGTATGTAAACAGACAACCCCTTTAATTCATACATCTCCAGGTGTGAGAACCTCCAGCATGATTTACATACGGTTGAAGAGAGGGATCTAGGTAATCAAATTGCAGACAACCAACCATGTAAGACAGCAGAGAGTAAGAACTACTATGAAGTAGGCGGCTTCGGGTATACAACATGGAACCTGATTGTTTTATAGCAAAATTATTTGCCCACTTTACAATCAATTAAAAACTGCATTGATCACATAACAGTCATACAGCAACCACCGAAAGTTCTTGAGGGTCCAGTCCTCCAGGTCACCAAGAAAATAGTATCCCTAGGCAAATTCCCAGTTTGCCACTCCTGAAAATTGTCCAGAACTAAAGGCAGTCGGGAACTAAAAATGCCTTGTTGCTTAAGCATTGTGGCAGGACTACAGGACAATGTTACCAATTACCTGAGATGTCGGAAACCGACATCTATGGATTCCAGGGGTGGATTAAAGGCGTCAAGCTGTTCCTCAAGCTTGAGACCCACAAGTAAAAATAATAAAGGATACTACAACTACACAGTATATCCCCCCCCCCCCAGCCCTAATCTTAAAGGCATATTTAGATGTACATTAAATTCAGCACTACCAAACATACAGGAGAATGCAGCACTAGATACCTATTATATCCAGTGATATCTTCTCTGAAGTAGGTGTTTTTTTTTACGTCATCTTCTCCATTGGAAGCAGACCGTCATGATGACATCTGTCAGCTATGGCTCATCTCGGCAGAGTCTGCCACACAGACTTCTTAGGACCCTCACTTTTCTATCATCCTCGTTCTCCTGGTGCCTTAACAGTTTTATCCCACTGCTACCCCCAATACTGTGCCTGCTGGGCTTCCCCAATGCCCACAAATACTATACTGTAGAAATAACAATACCGTACAGATAATCCCCTCCATGGTAAGATAAAGGTCCCACTAATAGTAATTCTCTCCCAGAGTGCCATCATTAGAAATAGTGCCCCCTGCATTGACCCCATGCCCCCAGTAGTAGTAAAGCCCCTTTATAGTGGCCACAGTAGTAATAATGATGCCTGTAGCACCCCCAGTAGTCACACTGCCCTCAGTAGTCATATTGCCCCCCCACTTGTGCCCCCAGTAGTTATAATGCCTCATGTAGCACCTCCAGTAGTTATGTGACCACAGAGGTAGTGATAAAATAAAAATTACTGAGTAGCTTCCATCTCAACGCAAGCAGTCCCTTCTTAAACTTTGAATATCGCAGGATATATAGAGCGCCTAGAGATATGAGCCAGATCACCATTAGAAATCAGGCAGGAGTGATATCTGCAGGAACTCCATTTCTAGGAGTTATATCTCAGACTGTATGGCGGCTAGCACCGCGATTCTGATTTTGTTTTAAAGCAAGATCTAGGTCATTTCTTGAGGCGCACATTTTTTCCGTTTTTAGTGCCTCAAGAAACAAAATGGCTGCCACCACACAAGGAACAGAGTAGTGCCTGGCTTTTTTTTTAATCACAGATGTCCATGAGAAATGTCAATATTATGAGAGGATGTTGGTGGTTATAGTGGGTTCTGACACCGCACAGAGCTTCCTGGCAGTCTGAGGTTGCCTATTAAGTTAATATGGTGCTATGGAACATGAAAGTGCCCCAATCCAGAGTGGTCAGCTGGGAACAGAAAACAAGGGCTTAGGAGACTAATATTTGCCATAATTACATCTAATTATCTATAATTACCACTGAAGGGAACACAGATAATTGAAGCTTGGACTGCTCAGGCCGTTATCACTGAAATCTAACTTGGGAGTGTATTGTCCCAGCTTACCTGAGCCCCTCACACGTACAAATGCTGACTGAGGAGTCGTCATCTTCCTTCACATGACCCTGGTAGCAGCAATGGTCCTGCAAAAGATTCATAGAGATATCGATATGGTACAAACAAGGGAAGAGATCCAGGTGTGTGGCTATAGGGGCTCCCACACAGGACCTGGTGGACAGGTGGCATAACATATATTTGGCACAACTCGCTTCAGATGGTGGCCTTGAAGTGTAACCGTCATTTCATAAAACATTTTGACATGTAATGGTAACATGTTGGAAGATGTGATCGGTGGGATACCATTGCTGAGGCCCTCACGATTCATAATAAAGGAACAGAAGAGCTCAGATGAGCGCTGCTCTGACTGTTCTTCTCAGAGAGTAGAGTGAGTGGTCATCTGGCTCATACAAAAAGTTGATGCCCCTGATTTATCAAGACTGGCTTGTGCTACAATGGTCTTAATAGGGCCTGCAGTGTGAATGTAGTTTATGAGGAGGCACAGGCCCACCTCCTTTTTGGAAACTGTCGAGGGTGGCATAAAAATGCCATTGAAAAAGTCACAATGGCATTTAAAAAGCTTCAAAACAAGAGTCAAAAAAGGTGTAGGAGGAATGATAAGTTCCTCCCATGTGTCTGTACGCTATGTGCTCTGTTCTCCAAAGAGAAGAGGCAAGGGGCACAGTCTTTTGTCCCTTTCGATGGAGGACCTTGCAGCTTGACCCCCCCACGATCAAATCTACTGAAACAATCAACAGATTGAAACTTCTCTTATGAACCTATAGGCACATATTAAGTTGGATGGTGCCTCGTGCAATTCCTTATACCAGTGATAGGCAAACTGCGGCTCTCCAGCTGTTGAAGAACTACAACTCCCAGCATGCAAAGACTGCCTACAGCTTTCAGCCTACAGCAGGGCATGGTGGGAGTTGTAGTTTTGCAACAGCTGGAGAGCCGCAGTTTGCCTATCACTGCCTTATACCAATGCTTCCCATGCTATCACATGTTGCCCAAATAGTGACATTGCATACTGCATAAATAAAACTAGCAATGTAGCTGCCATTTCATAGCTGTGTGTACTAAGTGTGGGGCTGGCAAGATCCACATGTCCAGCTCAACAAGGCAAGAAGCACCCCGTTCAACAAGGGAAGGCGAAGCACCCTGTGATAACCCAGATAAACACATAAGCTACAGATCATGCATGATGTATGGGTGAATATATGTACACTATATAGAATAAAATATATAATAATATATAACAAAAAAATAATCAGTATAAGAAATCTCTGTTTTCTTTTTTACTGCTGTGTAATATAGAGGGATAGAGATTTGTCCTATTACAATATACTACATTTTGTCGGCATGGGCTAAGCCTGACTGTCCATGACCCTGGCCTAACGGAAATTTATTTTGCATGACATTATATACCTGATTCTGTGGTTTAGTCGTTACCCGAGTCCCATCGGCATCATAGAGGGTCACTGTGAAATCCTTACTTATTAGATTCCTGCAGAAGAACAGAAGAAAGCATTACAATAGTCCTGAAACAATGCATGTGCAGATTAACCCTGAATAATAAAAAGTTTGGCAACTTTCTAATATACTTTGATCCTTAAATACAGTAGGTTCTCCAGTTTCATACATTTTTTATCTGCTAAAGTACCCCACAAACAGCATATTTTTGCCCCATATACCCATTATCCGGTGGTTCACTGCTAAAAGGGTTAATGCTATAATGCACTATGGTTCACTTCTAAAAGGGTTAATGCACTTTCCATAGTACAAATGGATAATGTGGCTTTGTTATGTATCTGTACTTCAAAAGGCTGTATATGGACAGGAGGCAGTTAACTAGCAGATCTCAGATACAGTTGCGGGGTGGTGGCCTGGCCCCTTCCTCCTGGTTAGTGATTTTCTGGCTAGAAGACCAAGAAAGAAGACATGTAGTGGTTGCCTGTGTGTAAGCCAGACAAGCTGTAACTGAGGAAGAAGTAAAGGAGAATCTATATCTATGGAAACACTATCCCTGTGAGTGAAAAGTCAGCAGAGAAGCAACAGTGCTAAGAGCCAACCTCTGAGGGAGAGAAGAACAGATTTATATGAACCATTAAAAGGGACAGTGTGTGGACAGGAAAGCCAGTGAAGGTGACACATCTTTATGGCTGTAGACTTTATTGCATATGGTTTGGGTTATACTGCTTCAGATACCCTCCAAACTACTGAGACGGATCGGCCATAAGACAGACTATATTTTGATTTCGCCAAGCCAACCTGGTCATTTGTTTGCATATTGGACACGGGTCTCCAGGTGTCCTGCCTTGCACCTCACTGCTCATCTAACACCAAGGGCACTCCAGTCACAACCAGGAGCCCCCAAATCAAGGGTGCACCCCTTCATACACTTCTCACCCAACCTGGGGGGACACTGGAGCAGGGTTTGTCACCGCGAGGACTACAACCATCCTTTGGTTGTAGTCCTTCCTGCTGCATTTTTCGAACCAATTCCAGCATGCTTTGCTCTGTAATGTTTCTCAGGGCTTGCTCCACCTGCCACATTGTTCTCTTGGCAGTAGTGACGCTTCCTATACCTCCCCTATCCATGTTAGCTAACAGGAGCAAGCCCTGTGAAACATTATAGCGCAAAGCATGCTGGATTTTGTTAGGAAATCCAACAGGAAGCAGATGAAAACAGGAAGTCCTGCATGTCAACATCCTGCCACAATGCGGTGATACTAAGTAGAGGGGAACGAAATTGCAGACATGAAAAAGAGGAATATGGGGCAAAAATATGCAGTGCTTGAAGTACTCTGGGCAGATAAAAAAAAAATCCAAGGGGTTCGAGTCATATGATGGACCAATTTCTTGGTGTTGCTCATGTTTAATTCTAAGAATGCTTCAGGAAAACCATCACATTTAAAATACAGTCCAATCTGCAGGTAAGATGTTATGGAGCAGGTGGAGCTGAGCAGACTAATATATAGGGTTGTGGGAAATATTCTGCAGAGCTAGTAATTTGTTTTCTCAAACCCCTGCTCGTTATGGGCTTAGGAGTCCAGTGAGTGGATCCATCAGTGATTGCTAGCTATTACATGGGTGGATATGACATCTTTACTGCAGGGAAATCAACAAAGACCATCGGGGACCAGAGGTGGGGCGTCAGCGCTGGAGCAGTGGAGGTTTAACAGGCGAATAATAGTTATTTTCTTATTTTATAACATTTCCTGGTGTTAGGGTAATTACCTAAACTCACGGACAAAGCCCTTATATGACAGAAGTGTAATGAGTGGGTAAACCATGCAAACAGTGTAACCTTTATAGACAGGTAAATCCCTTTTCATATTCCAGATTAATTATTAATGTGGCTGATAAAAAGATTGAGAGTTCTCCCGGAGGTTATATGTAACAGAGGCGACTTAATAAATTACCAGGATCTGTGCCAAGTATAGGCTGTGGCCTGACAGTAGTTCCATGATACAATATACTCCGTACTGATAAGGAGCAAGTGCCTCGAATCAGTTTTCTACTGATGGCTAGGCGTTTTCCTTTGTCATACTTCAAGGCTTGTTAAAAGGTAGCAAGATGGTTCTCTTTCCTTGGGAATTACCTCTTGCGTATTATTTTCTCATGAAGCATTGCCAATAAGTCTCCATACCATGGAGCACTTCCAGTAAGTCTCCACACAGAGCTGGTCTCTTTAAGGAGAGCCAGCACCCTGCTTACACGGTTTGCTATACCCATGGACCTTGGGGGAGATAAGGAAGCTGCCTTTGCATGGCTCATTTCTGATTTTACTGCTTGTTTCTGATCACTATCCGCCTGTCAGAGAAGGCGAAAGCTGCATTTAGATGCTGCAATCATTAACTCTGTGTGGGGACGAGAAATGGCTGCCACGAGGGTCAGACCCCCCACTCATCCGATATTGATGACCTATCCTGAGGACAGGCCATCAATGTTGTACTCCTGGAAAACTCCTTTAAATGTGTCATTCGCTTTAAGTTATTTGAAAGAGTACATTTTACCAAACTTATGAGACGCCGCTGATCGCTAAAACGAAAAGGGCAGAAGTACTCATGGTGAGCGTTGTGCCCCTTCAATTCTGCTCAGCTGTCCTCTCCTCAGACAACAGAGTGAGCAAAATACTGACTGGTAGAAAATACATGGACTATAAATCCATAGACCGCTCTGAGCCATCTAACAAACCTCTTCCATCAGGTGGGACGCATACTCAAGGAAAGATTTCCCAACATGCTAGAAACGGTTACTTCAAGCGGAACTATCAGGACATGCAAGGTCAGATTTGGGTTAGTCGTTGAAACAAGGGAGGGTGGCTGTGAAGCTATGCAAATGTCTACATAGGATATACTGTAGGTTCTGTCTGCAAATATTGACCCACAAGTGTAGACAAACACAGAGCTACATTCATTTTCCTGCCACCGGTTGTCTCCTGCGGCGACTGTAATAGAAGGTCAATCAATAGGGAGACTCACTCTGTCTTCTCCAGATGTAGAACTAATGGCTGTCCTTCCACATGCAGCTTGTACTGGACCAGGTCCGGGTAATTGCTCTGGGCAAAATAGAAAAATACAAATTTTAGATGAGGAACGTACACCTGACCCGACTGTAAGTAGTCACCACTAAATGCCTAGGGATGGAAGCAGAATGCAGTCTAGACCCAATCAAGACTTATTATGTAGGAGTGAGTTACATGTTGACCACGTGATTTCTGATGCAAGTAGGTCATCCAAATAGAGTTACACAGAGCAACTTTCACACGTTTTGAGTCATCCGACCTTTTGTTTTGAGTCATGTCACTATTAAAAGTGGATCTAAGTTTTATCCAGACATTATCATTGCGCAAGACTTATCTGCTGGCGTCATGAGATGCAAAAGTTGCTGTCAACTGCAACATTTGGTGGCAGCTACATTGGGGCAGATAGACAGAGACCGGCACTATGTACGCCAGTGTTAGTGAAAAGTCTATTGGAGTACAATGCACCAAATTTTTTTAAGTGGCACGGGCCTCTTAATTAATTGGCAGTCCGTGCACCAGACATTAAAATCTCTACCAGCTATAAGCTGGTCATTGTCCTAAATAGTGTTGCATAGATTGAGAGGCTCTGTGCACTTCTATATGGATTGGTCTTAGTTTGCTTGGTGCTCTCTTTATTGTCTATGGTTTATCATATAGTCCACAAATAATGCAATACTATAGGGTCCAAATAATACTACTGTAAAGCATCCAAATAACACTGCCAAACAGTTATCTAAATAAGACTGCCATATCCGTAAAGCGGAAAATATTATATAGTTGCATCCCATGGATCTGCCTTTTCATGCTTTGGACATGAAGTGTGAGATCAGGGGTTCTAGCACTGGTTGTCCAGGGTTAGAGACACCCCCTTCAGTACTGACAGATAAGACTCCCTGTCTACAGGTCCCATACCCCTAAGGGTGCCCAAGAATAGAAAAAGCACCAAGTATATTATATTTAAGGTGGGTGTGCACTCACTCTCCCCGAGTGATGAATGTTGAGGGAAGAAGGATTGAGACTGGATTTTTAACATGGCCCATCCTTTGTTTTCAAGGGAGATAAGTCACTGCCCTCTTCCTATTCAGCCAATACATGTGTATTGAGGGTCAGGAAGAATAGCTGTCAGCTAAATGCCACTGAACGTTTATGGCCACCCTGAGGCTGTCTCTGACTTCTTTTGGTAAGACTTGTGTTAGTCTGGAGTTCCTGGGCACCAACTTACATCTGTATTTACCTGGCTACTTTTAAATGAACCATAAAGATATCAACCAAGGTGTTTATGAAGAAAACCCATAAAAAATAGACCCTGGTAGCAAGTGATGGGGTTGTCTTCTGCTTGATCTTTGGAGGCCATTGTTGTAATATCGTCTACTAATCTTTTAGACCAGTCTAACCCTGATTAGAACTAAATTAGCATGACTAAGACTGGGAGTCTCTAGCCAAACAAAACCCATTCATGGTTTACACATAAGAACTAGCGGTGAAAAGACTATTCCCATCTCCACAATTATAGCACATCCCAAAAGGACCTCAAGCAGTCAACTGGTATTGTGCTACAACATGGGGTGCCTCAGGTTCTCTTTTGTGCAGTCGTCAGGCCCATCCTTGTGAGTAACCTTCCTATGAACTGATCTGGCCAGCTTTTAGAAGTGGACCTCTACATATCTTTGAACTGTGTATTAAAGCAAATAAAGACAGTAATTGCTAAGGAAGGTTAGACTAGACACATGGAACTTGATATGGGCAACCCATAGGTTTTTTGTCTTTACTATAAGACCTGCTGTATAGTTAGACCAGCTAACAGAACCTTATAAGAAGTAAAGAATGGGGGTAGATGATTCCTTAAAGGGCATCTGTCAGCAGATTTGTAGCTATGAAACTGGCTGACCTGTTACATGTGCGCTTGGCAGCTGGAGGCATCTGTGTTGGTCTCATGTTCATATGTGACTGAATTGCTGAGAAAAATGAAGTTTTAATATATGAAAATGAGCCCCCGTCGCTCCTACAGGATCATTTGCATATATTAAAACATCATTTTTCTTAGCAATGCGGGCACATATGAACATGGGACCAACACAGATGCCTCCAGCTGCCAAGCACACATGCAACAGGTCAGCCATAGAATAGGTTCAAATCTGCTGACACACACCCTTTAAAAGCAGGGGATCCAGAGCAATGCTAAAATTACAGTTTGCTTTGTATATATTATGTTTTCATTCTACTGGTGGAAATGTAGAGAAACCATGGTGAATATAACAAAGGTCCCATAGGCATACACACATTTTCAGGTGTGCTCCTGGCCCTCTACAATGAGTTATTGGCTTGCAAAGTCAATTATAATTTTGGAAACACTGCATCTCAGCCAATAAAATGGATGCTGGTGGTCCTACGGGATGCTTGGGCAATAGAGAGTACTTACTGATTGGATGATCCCCATGAAACTTCTCAACAGGGTGTATTAAAGGAGTTACCTACACCAGACAAACCCCAAGACAGTTTTTTTTTTTTTGCTAATGGTGCCATATATGGGAGAAGCCAAAGGAGAGGACGGGGGCAAAATTATTGTTCAGCACACCCCTGTACTTTTCTGATCTCTACAGAAACATCCATTGTGTAGGTATGTACTTTGCAGGTGTGTAGTGCGCCAAATGACTGATTCTTATAGAGGGCACATCAGCAACATCACAAAGCTCAAACCCAACAGAGGGTAGCTCAAATTTGCCAAAAAGAGATCTCCTGGACCACTGCTATGGATGTTGAGAGGTCTGTCAGCATCTACAATATAAGGTCCTCAGTTCACGCTCATCATCCCAACCTGAATAGTCCACCGGGGACCTTTGTTACAGAAGGGAACAAGAGCAGGGAACCCCTTTACATTAAGAGATCTGGTGGTACGGACAGCAGAAATGGATGTGAATGCTAATTACCCGCGTGTCTCGCTTGTGCTGGGAATGGACTTTTTCAGGAACCACCACCTGGTATTTCTGTCCTTCTGGTAATCCATGAAATGCTGGGAAATAAAAAATATGAAAGTTAACATTAATTACTATACAATCACCTTACAAATGTTTATGGCAAAAATGTTCACAAGAATACTCCCAGCATTTAAATGTGAAAATCAAGGTGCAATAAATTTCTTTTACATCCCCTATTGAAAAAAAAAAACCTTGGGGTGGCTTCAAATACAGTGTTTTTTTGGAAAAGCACCGTATTTTTAGTGGCAGTTTTGGTAGATTTCAAACAAATTGGAAAAATGAAGAAGAACGTTCTACTTCTCCTGCTGGATCCACTTCAGCTTTGGTTCAAAAAACTGCACCAAAATCGGTCATTTTTATAGGGGCAGCTTTGGGGCATAGTTGGAGGGAGGGAGTTATTGGGGCATGTTGCCGGTCTCCAACAAGCCGCTTTGCCTAGGTCAGGGTATTTTGATGCAGAGTGAGGTCCATGAACTGAACCTTTTCTCAAGTGAAGGATAGCCTAACTGCAGCTCTGGTCAGTTTTACTAATCTTGTCTAAAATGTAGACAGGGTGGGGACCATGTATCATTCTTTCATGCAAATTCTCTGGCATCAAAAAGTGGCAAATTTTGGTGCATGCCAGGCTTGGGCAAAAATGTACGACATTTTGGGGGATTTTCAAAAAGTGGGCAGTGTGGGCTGAGCCTGTTTTGTGCAAATTATGCTTGGGATCTACACATGCTCCCTTGCTGGTGTAGATTTTGGTTCTGGCGCACATACCTTCATAGGGGCGCCACAATTATTAAGAGACACGTCTAACAACAGCATGAATAAATCTCAGACATCGAGGTAAGATAAGTGCAGGACCCACCTCTGGTACCCGCTTCTATCTCCAGAATAGGACCCCTGAAGTGAAGGAGAGTAGATGCTCTCCATTTGCTGCTATGGGAATTCCAAAAATAGGTCGGGCACGCTCTGCTTTTTTTGGAAGTCCCATAGTGGTGAATGGAGAGCACACTGCACATGCAATTCCACCTCTCCATTCACTGCTATGGGACTGCCGAGTAAGAGGTACATAGAGGTACATGGAGGGTGGCTGCGCTTGCGCAGTGCGCTCTCCTTCACTTCAGGGGGCCCGTTCTGGAGATAAGAGGTGGGATCTGCACTTATTTGATATTGATGGCATACCCTAGGGATAAAACATTAATGTCTGAAACCTCTTGTCCAGCCTTTACTAAATGCCGGAATAATCAGAATAGCCCATCAATAGCTGATCGGCACCCCTGCCGATCAGCTAATGATGACCTATCCTGAAGATAGGCCATCACTTGGTAAAGGTTGGACAACCCCTTTAATAAATGTCCTCCTGTAAGCTTATACCAGCCAGTCTACATTGATTCCAGTGGCTCCAGCTTCATGATGAGACACTTTTATCTAACTTCATATCGTCTATTGGTTGGCTGACTTCGCCTCAAAATGTTATCATCTCTCCCCCTCGAACTGGAAGACTAAAACAAGCATTGTAGACGCATAGTTAGAAGACGCGACGTGACAGCATCTGCACTAGATAGGCGCCAAGTTCTGGTGCATTTTACTACAAAGTGTAGACATAGTAAAATCTGTACTAATGTTTGAAACCAGCCTGACAGTAACTACCCCCATCCTCCTCCTCTCACAAGACACGGTGTTATGTACTGAGGACAGCATTCCAGGATGTTCTAGGCCCGCATCTACAAAGCAATGGTCGCCTGAGGGCGACTTTTCCTGCTATTCAACAAGGCGGCTCCCGATCGCATGTCAGTCATGGACAGGGAATTCAGATTTTAGTGAAATTCCCCAGCATGCCAGGCTGACCCCGTTTATTCATTTCTGTGACTTGCCTGTCAGCTATTTCTGTACCCATGCTGCCCACCACTACACATGAATCATAAGTAATAACGGGCACAGTCATCCTGGCGATACTACACAGGTAGAAGTGTCATACAGGAGGCAGACGCATGCTGACACATCCACTTAAAGGGGATTTCTGGCATATTAATAATGTATAAGGGGGGTTTAGATTGTAAGCTCTGAGGAGCAGAGTCTTTATACTGTATTAATACGCTGTGACACAGTCTAGAAGAAAATCTGTGTCCGTTGTCCCTAGCGACCAATCACAGCGCAGCTTTCATTTCTTTCAGTCTTGAAAACTGAAACCTGTGGTTGGTTGCTAGGGGCAACAGAGACCGATTTTCATAAATCTGGGTCTGGGACCCGCACCTATCTATAAAACGAAGCCGGCAAAGTGTCGGGTCCGACCACCACCAATTCCACCACTGTTCCTATTGGCCCACTGAAAATAGCCGAGCGGTGTACTCAGCTATTTTCGGAATCCCCATAGAAATGAATGGGAGCGTACCATGCTCACGAGGCCATCGCTTCTATTCACTTCTATGTGGCCGACGGAAATAGTCGAGCCAGCGCCCCCCATAGAAATGAATGGGAGCTTGCGTGCCACCGCTTCCATTCACATCTATGGGGCTGACAGAAATAGCCGAGGCAGTGCTCTACTATTTTAGACGGCACCCTAAAAATGAATGGAGGACCGCCGCACATGCGCAGTGCGCCTATCAGACAATGGGGGCACATCCTAGTGATATGCCCCCAATGTCCGAGATGGGAAAACCTCTTTAAGCTTCTGGGCCCCCAATGCAAAATTGATAACAGGGTGCCCTATGTAAGTGCCATTTATAACACTGGCGTCTTGTTATGCGGTAGTATGGCCATCGGGTTCCATCAAGTCCCAGACCCTGGGTACAAGCATTGCTTTTGAGGCTGTATATGGCGGCACACAAAGTGCCAACGGGCATAAGTAGTTAAGCCCAGTTCACTCAAATATCCTAATGGCGGACAGATTCCGCACTTATCCCAGACCTGGCCTCTATAAGGGTCCATTGGCCTCTATAAGGGTCCATCGTGCTGCCCCATGGAAATGAATGGGTCCACAATTCCGTTCCGCAAAATGCGGAATGAAATTGCGGACGTGTGAATGGACCCTTACAATGTACGTTATTTCCCCAAGAGCTTGTAATCAATCATTGACTAATACAAATCGACCCCAGACACAGTGACCCAAGATAAGCTCTCAGTTCATCGGAAAGAGTCGCCATAGTGCGTCCTAGTACTTCATAGTAACTTCCCCATAAAAGTCCCTATAAAAGCCACCTGTTTTTTCTTTCTTTCCTGCATGCAGTTTATTAATGATGTTTTATTTCTAAACAACTGTTTTGTTACAACCTAAGAAGAAGACGCCAGAGCTTCTACACGCGGCAGACCCAAAAAATGGCTCCTAGTTTAAAGAAACCCCAGTAGCAACAATCTATGAATATGGCCCTTCAGCTAATTCAGCAGCTGGCGGTTTTATAGCAAAAAAATGTCACTAAAGCCGTGAAAATGCCAAATGCACATAGCTTTGTCCCAAATTCGATCTGCAAACAATGGATCTACACAATACGGACAACCTCAATGTGCATTCCGCATGTCCACCAATAGAAAGGAGTATTGTTCTTGTCCACAATATGGACAACGGCCAACCGATCCGCCAAATATATGGGTTTGTGCATGGCCCTGTAGAAATGAACGGGTCTGTGCGCTGTCTGCAAAAATGCCTTAGGCCTCCTGCACACAACCGTACACGTTCTGCAGTGCAGAAACCTGCAAAATACTGATGCCGTCTCGCCATTTTTGCGAGATCCACAAGCCTATTCTGGTCCGCAAAAAGGGACAAGAATAGGACAGGCTTTAGAATTTGCGGCCCTGCTGCATGGATGCGGGGACACGCTGACATCTGTGTGCTGTCAGTCTTTTTGGCGCATCCATAGATATTAATGGGTCCGTGTGCGATCTGCAAAAATTGTGGACCAGAAATATGTTTTTTTTTTTACAGCATTTTTGAGGGGTTTACTGTAGGTTTTTGGTGTTTTGTTTTTTTTTTTGGTAAAAAAAAGCCAGCACCAAATGTCGCAAAAGAAAAAGAAAACCAGGAAGGTACTCGGTGTGCATTCCGTTTCCGTATGTCCGTTCCGCAAAAGAATAGAGCATGTCCTATTATTGTTCGTATTACGGACAAGTATAGGACTGTTCTATTAGGGGCCAGCTGGTCCGTCCTGCAAAATACGGAATGCACACCGACGTCAACTGTATTTTTTGCGGACCGCAAAATAGATACGGTCATGTGCATGAGCCCTTAAGGTGTGTTTTTCGGAGTCAATGGCGTTTCTTTCAAATTGCAGTACGCTCTAACTTTGGCATTTTCCTCCTATAGACCTTTTTTTTCTGCTTCAATGCAAGCATGCATTGTTTTGGCGTTTTTTTTTAATCTTTAATGCCATTTTTATTCAATGTTTCCCCCCCCCCCCCCCCCTCATACCGCTCTACAGAGGAAGTGACATTATAGGGGGTCACATACGTTTCTCTAAAAAAAAAATGCCAGGCATACCAAGAACCCCCTTAGAAAATGCCAGGTGCTAAAAGACATATATAATCAAAAACACCCCCCCAAAAAAAATGCTTTTCGAGGCGGTTTTATTTATCCCCACAAAATGCCACAAGAAGGAGCCTTAAGGCAGCCTGAGAAGCTTATGGGAACCCTTTGCATATCAATGCATGTAAATCACCTTACCAAGGAGCCTTCAGGCCGTCTTATCTACCCCCTATGACACAGCCCTGGCTCAGGTAATACGTTCCTCTACCTGTACTTTGA